>NC_053036.3:219167722-219480206 GCF_002575655.3 Aegilops tauschii subsp. strangulata
ATCTTCAAAAGTGGGCTTACCATGGGTCCCATCCATTTCCGATGATAAGCAAAATCATCCATCGCGTTGTCTTCAACAAGGTAGTCCACATCATCCATTCGAATCCGGATATGCCATTCCTTTGAACTCCGCCAAACGATCGATTGTGATTGCCTTAGGCTGGTATAAAGAGTTTCAATGATCTAGATATCAAAAGTAATTCTTTTTGCCATTTAGGGGAATAACTCTATGAGTCACCTCCCCCAAGGTGCCCCGTTGTGGAATCATGGCAGTTAACTCCTCGCTACGTCGTGATCGAGCGTTGATTTGTTGCCTACCTAGTGTACCTTCGTCATCTGTTACACCCCATCCCCCTGAATGTATGTTTCGTGTCTCAGCTCAAGAGATATTTTATATCTCACCCCAAGAGTTGATCTTGAGTTGCCCGATCTTCGAGAAGATCGATTCCTGTAGAGTTCCTGTCCGTCGTCATCATGTTGGATGAAGATCTCGAAAGGAAGGACACCAAGATCGATCTGATGCAATGGATCATGAAGATCATGTTAGCTTGTATCCCCTCTATCTTCTTACCTCACCTCTTGAATCTCGGGACAAGATTCTCGTTTAGTGGGGGTGAGTTGTCACAGCCCTAGAATAATGCTTGTAATTAGTGGCATTGCGTACATGCATCATGTCTAAATTCTGAAAGTTAAAATAAGGGCAAATAACCCTGAAAATGCATTCAATGTTTCCAAATGGCCTTAAATAATGTTTGACAATTTTCGCAAGGGTTTTGGTCCAACCCAGAGTTGCTGAACATTTTTTAAGGATTTATTTTTGGGACTTTGAATTTAAATGAATAGCTATTTGAATTTGAATTATATTCATATAACTAGATTATAACTTCAAATACCACTGAAATGTTTTATGTGCTTTGGAAAAGTCCATCTAGCAACATAAAAATATTTCACAGAAGTTGGCATTGGTTTTGAATTTTGTTTGAATTTAAAACAGTGGTCAAATAAATAAAAAGAAAACAAACAGAAATAAAACGGAACAGAAACGTACCTGGCGGCTTGCTACTATAGTGGGCCCAGCTTCTGAGCAGCCCACCCGAGCCCATCTTGCCAGTCATCTTCCTCGGCGCGCCAGAAGGACAGAGCGCGTGTGGCCGCGGCACGCCGGTGCACGCGCGCCACCTTCTGCTTGCTGTCGCTTCCCCAACGTCGCCCTGGAGATGCCACACACCTCTCTGCCCTCTCTCTCTCACACGCGGTCTCTCCCCTCCCCTCTGCTCTCTCTCTCACGGGTGCCCGAACGAGCCGGAATGCGCCGCCGTAACCCCGCGCCCACAGCCACTGCCTCACCTCCCCGACGCATCCCAGAGCTCCACCTCGACGTACTCTTCCTCCTCATGGCGCCAAGTGAGCTGAGCTCCGTTTCGTCTTCACCGTCGTCGTCTTCAACCTGCGGCCGGCGAGATCGCCTCCGCCGCCCCGTTTGCTCCAGTCATCCCCCGAGCTCGCTGTCCACCCCACGACGATCACCGTGAGCTTCTTCCCATCCTCCCCCTCTCCGTTTGCTCTACCACGCATTGTAGCGACCACACCGCGCTCACCCGCACGCGCCGCCGCCTGCTATCGTCGCCGACATGCTCCCGACCAACTAATGGACCGTCTGTCGTGCCCAACCTGCTCGCCGTGCTGCGTAGAGCCCGTAGGTGCCACCCTCGCGCCGCTACGGCCACTGCAACCACATCGCCGCGCGCACCCGAACATTGGCCGCCGCCTCGAGCTCGTTTCCGGCGAGCTCCGGCCGCCCTAGATGCTGCTGCTAGCTACAACGGGCGCGGGTGAGCCCCAGCTCTCGGTAGCCGCTCTCCGCCGTCCAAACAGTCGCCGAAGCAGCGAGCCCGAGCCCTCCGCCGCGTCTGCTGCCACCGGCGGCTTAACACCGGTGTGTTGGCCCCGGTTGACCAGGGGTTTGACCTCCCCTGCTAACTAACCTAGGTTAGTGTTAACTACTTAGGTTAGTTTAGTTATTTACTGACACATGGGACCCACTGGTCAGTTTGACCTGGGCTGACCCGTTGACCGCTGAAGTCACAGTGACGCAGTGCTGACGCAGTTAATTATTTTCTGCATTTATTCTTATTCAGGAAATTTCAGGAAATAATGCTAACTGCAAAAATTCATAGAAATTAATCCGTAACTCCAAATCAAACAAATTATATATGAAAATGATGAGAAAAATCCAATCTATTCATGTGTACCATTTGCATGCATGTTTGAACAACCTAAGGTTCCTGTATATGGCAATTTGCATAATTTCCATTTAAATAAGCACATATGGATTTTGAATTTGAATCCTTGGTTCAAACCAACTTCATTTAATCTGGTTTCTAGTTGCATTAGCTCAAACCACAGCATATTGCCATGTCATGATCATGCATCATATTGTTGCATTGCATTGATTGTGTTCCTTCTCTGTTGCCGGTACTTGTCCCCTCTCAGTAGACGTGGTTCCGGCGATGAGATCGATGACACCGATGAAGAGTTATACTATCTTCAAAAGTGCCAGGCAAGCAGAGCCCCCTTGTTCATTCCGATACAATCCCACTCTCTCGCTCCTGCTCTCTTTTACTGCATTAGGACAACAACGATTCAACTGTTACATGCTACGGTAGCTGAACCCCTTTCCTCTGCATGACCTGTGATTGCCACAGTAAATAGATGAAACCCACTAGTATGAGTAGGAGTTGTTTGAGCCCTGATGTGCCTACTCATTCATGCTTGTTTGTCATGCCTGCTACTGCTTAGAGTTGAGTCAGGTCTGATTCATCGGGGATGAATTAGAGGTGTGTGAACTTGTCCTATTGTTGAGAGCTAAGTGTGTGAACATGATTTGGTAAAGGTAGCGGTGAGAGGCCATGTAGGAGTACATGGTGGGTTGTCTCATTGCAGCCGTCCTCAGGAACTGAGTTCTGTGTTTGTGATCCATGAACATCTACTACCACGCATTGGAATGCTTAAGTGCCTCTCTCGACTTATTAATCGCCTAGATCTTTGTCCAGGAGTTGCAACTAGTTTCTGGTGTTTGTAGGATATGTGTTGGGGCTCGTGCATAGCGCTGACCCTAGGGGTGGGCTATGTTGCGGTAGAGACACGAGGCACGGTGTACCGGGACGCCTGTTTGGTGCCTCGGGAACCTTGCTCTCATCGTTTGGGTCCGTGAGCGACACCCCGGCTGGATCTCCTTGCGGATGGAACCCGAATAGGCGATAAACCTGGACTAGAGACTTGTGTGGTTAGTCAGGTCGTGGCCGACTCCCTCACCAGGCTTCCGCTTGAAGGTGGTCGAGATACACGACGTGTACATGGTGGTAAGTGGCGAGAGCATGTGTGAAGAAGTACACCCCTGCAGGGTTAACATCATCTATTCGAATAGCCGTGTCCGCGGAAAACGACTTCTAGGTTGCCTATACAGTTCATAGACAAGGGAAAGTGGATACTCTAAAATGCGCAAGATAAGCGTGAGTGTTGTGGATGGCGTTCTCGTAGGGAGACGGGAGCAGATCCATAGTGGTGTATTGATATTGTGAATATGTGGACTCGTGTGCGCCACCTCAAAAGAGTTACTTGCACTCATAGTTTAGGATAGCCACTGACTCAAAGCTGGCTTGCTGCAGTCAAACTCCACCACCCCCTTTGTTGATATTGATGCATATGTAGCTAGTTCTGATGTAAGTCTTGCTGGGTACATTTGTACTCACGTTTGCCTATTTTATGTTTTGCAGAGAGACGTCAGTCTCGCTAGTAGTTCCGCGTGGACTTCGACGTTTAGTTTGTTACCTCAGCTACGATCTTGTACCCTTGGGAGGGTCTTGTAGATAGTCAGGCTTCTCAGCCTTTTTCATTTGTAGTTTTCTGTACTCGGACATGTTTATGCTTCCGCTCGATGCTTGTATGCTCTGTATGTTGGGTCATGAGACCATGATTGTAATACTTGGCTCCTCGGAGCCTAATGTATAAATACTTGAGTCCTATAGTTATGCTGTGATGCCATGTTGTATTTACACATATCGAGCATATTGTGTGTATGATTGAAATGCTTGGTATGTGTGGGATCCGACAACCTAGTTGTTTATCCTTGGTAGCCTCTCTTATGGGGAAATGTAGTCTTGTGCTTCCAGGAGCCATAGTAGTCCGCTACAGCCCGGTTCACTGGAGTCCTGCTAGCCCAGCACTACTGCTCCGGAACATTTGACTGGATGGCATGTGATTCACTTCGTTCATGTGTCTATCCCTTCGGGGAAATGTCACGCGGTAACATCCGGAGCCCTGCCTAGCCTGCTACAGCCCGGTTCACCGGAGTCCTGTTAGCCCAGTGCTACAGCCCGGATTCGCACGCTGCTGACCGACATGCTCGATGTTGATTTATGTATGCCTGTCCCCGTAAGTTAGTGCCACTTTGGGTTCACGACTAGTCATGTCGGCCCGGGTTCTCTGTCATATGGATGCTAGCAACACTATCATATACGTGAGCCAAAAGGCGCAAACGGTCCCGGGCCATGGTAAGGCGACACCCGTTGGAATACCGTGCGTGAGGCCGCAAAGTGATATGAGGTGTTACCGGCTAGATCTATGTGACTTGGAATCGGGGTCCTGACATAGACTGAAGTTGATCTTTACGTGGACTAGTAGTATCCGGACTACTATAATTCTACGACCAAATTTAGGGAGTCGTGCTGTGAAACTAGAAGCCCATTGGGTTAGTACACTTTGGTTTCGTTAGAGAAACACTAGCGTCCAGCGATTGCCTAGGTTGCTGAATTAAAAAAGAATAGAATAAACAAACAAGGAAGGAATCTCCCCTGGATGGCAACTGAGCAAAGCTCCTGTCGGCCTCGTGTGCGCTGCCGCATGTGCGATGTAGTCTGGCGTGGCTCCTTAACCGTAGCGCCGCGCGATGAAAATTTTCTCTTTGTGTCGACCTTCTCTGGCCTTCTGCATGCATGCCCGGCTGCCCGCATCTCCAATACTTTTACGATGCGGATCTGACATACTGCCAGACACCGGACACTTTTTCCTGATCTTGGTTTGACTGTGAATCAGGTAGCACGAGGCAGCACCCATAAATTTGCAAAAAAGATGGTTTACGTAGAACAGATCTAAGTGAAAATATATCACCTGATCACCCATCGATCCATGACGATCACCCAGCAGGCTCTCAATGAAAGCACCAATGTTGGTTCTATATCCGGCATATCTCATAGTAGGGGTCCTAAGCTAGGCGTCTTGGAGCGATGGTAACATGGACACGGGATTTTACCCAGCTTCGGGCTCTCTCGAAGAGATAATACCCTACATACTGCTTTTGATTGTATTCATATGGGTGTAGTACAGAGTACATGTATCTACCATGAGATTGTAGTAATGAATATGAGATGATCTATTGACTAGCCTGGCCTCGGTTTATATAACACACCAGAGGCCTAGGGTTTAGGAGAGTCCTCGTCTTGGGCGCCAAGTCTTGTGGAATCTTCCTCGTATGCGGCATGGGCTGTTCGAAGTGGCCCATAATCGAACCGCCACGGGGGTCCTCGGCCCGATCCACCTAGTCGGGAGACGACGTGATGAATACCCCCTAGTCCAGGACACCGTCAACGACCACGGAGAAGGGCCAAGGCGACGGCAGCTTGGACTCGGCGGGATGGTCTTCGGTCGAAGTTGGGGTAGGACATCCTGGTCGTGGAGAAGTGGAGCTGGTGGTGCGGGGAGGTTTGCGGTGGTGGAGGAGGCCTCGGGTAGTGGAAAGGAGGGGGAGGAGCTCGGCATTGAGCGGATTTAGCCGGCGGCCGGCGATGGACATGGCGGCCAGGGAGGGCAAAGGGGGACATCGGAGCTCGGTAGAGTGGTCGGGGCGGCCTTTGGGAGGACGGGGAAGAGAATGGTGAGCTCGGGAGAGGCCAGGGATGGCTATATATAGCCGGGCAAGGGATGCCGAGCTCGGGTGTCTCCGCGGGGATCCGGCCAACACTCTGGTGATGCTCAGCGGTCACGGGGAGGCGCGGGAACGCAACGAGAAAGAGCGGACAAGCTTCACGAGGCGAAGCAACGCCAAGAGGCACGGGGAAGAAGAAGCCGAGGCGCGAGAAGATACGGTCGGCTACAGCTCGCCCGTGGACGTGCTTTGTTCATGACGGGGATGGCTCGCCGGGGAAGCAAATGAAGGGGGAAATGGCTCCAGGAGGACGGCGACGATGATAGGAACACGCTGGACATGCACGGGCGCGCTAGAACGCTGAGCAGAGGAGGGGCCCGTGCAAGAAGACGCTCTGGACGAGGTGCATGCATGTCAAAACGTTGGTCACCACGCAGACTGGCATGACGAGGACAAGAGGGGCTGCCGTGATATGTCTGGTGATGAGTCCCTACGTCACTGAGTCTGAGAGAGGTCATGGATCAAAGAAAGGAGCTCTGGATCGATGGGATTACTCCACTGAAGTTTGCTGTTGCAAACTTGGCTGTGCACTGGTGATCAACAGGGAATTGATTGGAGCCAAAGCTGTTGTCTGGGAGGTTTAAGTAAGGAAGGACTACAATCCTGGGGAGTTTGAGGAGAAATGGACCAATAATTAATATAGTTGCTTTACAACTGACCAAAATGGTCCAGAAAAGAGATTATGATGATGCACTCAAATGATGAAGCCACTTGAGCTTAAATTTGGCAAGGCAGGGTTATTTGGACATATGAAGATGCTGTAAAAATTTCATACCAAATGGACTTGCCAAATGGTACTTCCTTCACAGCTATCCTCTATGTCCAGAAACTTGGGAAAATTCTAGAGAAATAAGGGCTTGATTAATTAGTCCCAAAATTGGTGGAGAGAGGTTATACGGTAGGAGAAGGCCTAGGACAATTTTTAGCCGTAATGGAGCAATATAAAATATACTTGCTTCACTAACTGAAATTTTGGACAGAAACAAAGAATTGATGCTCAGCTCACATGGATGCATTGCATGATCTCACACCTTGAGGAGGGCTTTGATTTTATGATATTAAGGACCATGCAAAATTTCAACTCAATTGGATTAACCTAGCTAGTACTTCCTTCACAAACAATTCCCTCGGGGAGGAACTTTGAAAAATTGCTCAGAATATTTACTAGGAAAATTAAGTTGAATTTTGGCATGAGGCAATTATTTGGACATGAAAAGGTGTCCAAAAAGTTTGGGGCCAATTGGGTAAATTTAAATGGCACTTGCTTCACAAACTGCCATTCAGGACAGAATAGGAAAGGAATTAATTGAGCATGATGAGGAACATGGCAAATGAAATATTTTGCCATATTTGAGGAATATATGACCCAAACAATTTATGAGAATTATTTGGGAATATTATGAGTGATGAAAATATAGGTTGCTTCACAACCTAGGGCAAATTAGGTATTCCTTTAGTAGAAAAATGAATATTCTCAAGGAAAAGAATATTGAGGTTGGTCCAAGATGGAAATGGCAAGGTCTAGGAATGGTTTTGAGGATGACAAGGCACTCTGGAAAGAAAGAAGAGGCCATGTTCTTCAGTTTCTAGACCACATAGCCACGGAAAAAGAAATCTCAAGCAAAAATCTCAGAAAAATCAAAAGAAAAAGAAAGGGCCAAAAATCAGGGTGTGACACATGGGTCGGTTCCATCCTGCGCCACATAGGTTGGACCGAGACGCATTATACGAAGACCCATGTGGAGGACTCGGCGTACAAGATGAAGCTACCAGAGTCATGGAGGACTCTATCCCCACTGATGATAAGCTGACTATATATGATTTGTAACCCTAGGACCCGAGTATGTTATATAAGCCCAGGGGCTAGTTCGTGATAATATACACACACGCACAATTCCTCGTATTCATGTGTACTTTGTACACACCCCTATCACAAACATATAGTACTAGGAGTAGGCTTTTTCCTCAACTGCAAGGGCCAGTACTTGGGTAAACTTTGCCTCGTATTACCATCCAGCCTAACAGCCATGGATATCCTACTGAATGATCTGATGGAATCATGTCTGCCAACTAGTAAGAGAAAGGTGTGGGGGGGGGGAATGTGTGCGAGAGAGGCCTAAAGATAATGTGCATGCGGGAGACACATAGGCACATATATGTGCCTATAGAGGGCTAGTAGAGACCGTGCGTGTGTATATATGCATGTGAGAGAAATAGTGTTTTCCAACTAAGATTAGTCAAAAGAGTGGTACATGGTAGTAAGAAAGAGAGAGGGAGATATAGAGAGAGAGTGTGTGTGTGTGTGAGACACCCCGGGAGAGATTGTGAGCATGTGTGAGAGAGAAATGCCGATGTATATAAAGAGTGTGCACTTATGCTTCAGATAGCGAGATATATAGCGCATGTGTGAGAATGGGCCGACACATAGTGCATCTAAGTGTAAAAGGCGGTTCTATGCATTAAATTAAAATATAAATGGCATTATTATTTTTGGATGAGATCACGAATTTTGCAATTTGCGTATGAACAAACATCGGTCTATCAGACACCCATACTCTATTGAGTTCTAGCATGTGCATGGGTTTATTTCATATTATCGATCCATAGAGTGAGCGTGGCTTGAAATCCAGACAGTGCATTGCTTTTACAATTCATATATAGACATTAATTAGTGCACTCCATGTTTTTAGTGTCAAGCACTTTATACATTTGTCACTTACATGGATACATTCCAAATTGCTAGCTACGAAATAGAATACATGTTGAATTCAACATAAAGGGGGTTTTGAAGATTCAAATTCATAGGAAGTGCATTCATCTGTTTGAATCTGAGATAATGGCATTCGTAAATCAAATCTTAAAGGGGGCGTCAATCTTGTTGTGCGTTTGAACATGCTATATATTCATACGCATGCCTAAATATTTTTGTGCAACCAAGGAGATTATATCTGGAACCAAGCACGAACTGAGGTAAGTTGCATATTTTTTAATATGTACTCATGTGCAATGTATATTCAAATGTACCCCATCCATTCCAAAATAATCGTAGTTTTAGGATTTTCAAGAGTCAAGATTTGTGAAGTTTGACAAATCCTGAAAGTTCAATTCAAGAGAATGGAAAACATTAATGCTTCTGCTCCCAAATATTGAACGAATCACCAAATAAGCCTCGGGTCACCCAAAACCACGTGAGACTAATGTTTGGTGGTAGGAAATTACTGTCCTGACTCTGACCCGTGTAGCCTATCGGCCCGATGTCCAAAGGTCTAAACCGGGGTAGGTTTGTAACTTCACCAAGACGCCAGTCTCAACCACCTCTGAGTAGCATTCATACGCCGTGGGCGCCTAAACACCCATGCGCTCGGCCGAAATCTATCCCGCCCACCATTTGGGACACTTGAGATTACTGTCCTACTCCCAACCCACAATATGTCCAAAATTTAAGATGGGGGCAAAGTTTGTAACTTTCCCCAAATTTCAAACAAGCATGTCCCAAACTGAAACATTGTTCCCCCTTAATTCCCCCTGCCTCCATTTTTGATGACGCACAAGTATAGGGGATCAATCATGGTCCTTTTGACAAGTAAGAGTGTCGAACCCAACGAGGAGCAGAAGGAAATGACAAGTAGTATTTAGCAAAGTATTCTCTGCAAGCACTGAAATTATAAGTAACGAGTAGTTTGATAGCAAGATAATTTGTAACGAGCAAGTAACGGTAATGGTAACAAAAGTGCAGCAAGGTAACCCAATCCTTTTGAGGCAAAGGACAGGACAAAACGGTCTCCTATGATAAGCAACACGTTCTTGAGGGTACACGGGGATTTTATCTAGTCACTTTCATCATGTTGGTTTTATTTGTGTTCTCTACTTTGATAATTTGATATGTGGGTGGGCCGGTGCTTAGGTGTTGTTCTTACTTGAACAAACCTCCTACTTATTATTAACCCCATCGCAAGCATCCGCAACTATGAGAAAAGTATTAAGAATAAATCTAACCATAGCATTAAACTTTTGGATCCAAATCAGCCCCCTTACGAAATAGCGCATAAACGAGGGTTTAAGCTTCTGTCACTCTCGCAACCCATCATCTAATAACTACTCCACAATGCATTCCCTTAGGCCAAAATGTGGTGAGTTGTCATGTAGTCAACGTTCACATGACACCACTAAGGGAGACACAACATACATACCATCAATATATCAAACACATATCAAGTTCACATGATTACTTGCAACAAGATTTCTCCCGTGACCTCAAGAACAAAAGTAACTACTCACAAATAATAATAATGCTCAAGATCAGAGGGGTATTAAATAGCATAATGGATCTGAACATATAATCTTCCACCAAATAAACCATATAGTAATCAACTACAAGATGTGATCAACACTACTAGTCACCCACAAGCACCAATCTATAGTTCCGCTACAAGGATTGAACACAAGAGATGAACTAGGGTTTTTTAGGAGATGGCGCTGTTGAAGATGATGATGGAGGTTGCCCTCCCCAAGATGGGAGAGTTGTTGGTGATGATGATGACAATGATTTCAACCCTCCGGGAGGGAAGTTCCCCCGGCAGAATCGCTCCGCCGGAGGGCAAAAGTGCTCCTGCCCAAGTTCCGCCGTGAGACGGCGGCGCTTCATCCCGAAAGTCCTCTCCTTATTTTTTTCTAGGTCAAAATGACTTATATACCAGGAGAGGGGCACCGGAGGTGGGCCGAGGAGGCACAACCCACCAGGGCGCGTCTGGGCTCCCTGGCATGCCCAGGTGGGTTGTGCCCACCTGGTGGGCCCCCTTTGGTACTTATTTGCTCCAATAATTCTTATATATTCCATAAAAAATCTCCGTGAAGTTTTAGCTCATTTGGAGTTGTGCAAAATAGGTAGCCTGACGTACCTTTTCCAGGTGCAGAATTCCAGTTGCCGGTATTGTCCCTCTTTGTGGGAACCTTGCATATTATGAGAGAAAAGGGATTAGAATTACTCCAAAAGGCATTATTATGCATAAAAACAATATAAATAACAGTAGGAAAACATGATGCAAAATGGACGTATCAACTCCCCCAAGCTTAGACCTCACTTGTCCTCAAGTGAAAACCAAAATCGAAAATCATGTCCACATGCTTAGAGAGAGGTGTCGATAAAAAACAAAATACGGCCATAGAAGCATCATGTATATTATTATAGCAGCAACAAAATGTAACATAAAACTTTTATCATAGACTTCTCATGAATAAGAAGCAATTCATCACAATATCGAAGTATAAAGCATAAACTCTATTGAAAACCAACAAACTATGTTCTCAGTCAACTTTGCAACTACAATTCATCATCTTTTCAGGAAGGGTCATATATCGGAGCCTTTAGGAAAGTCCACATATTCCACCATCATATAGTCTTCTATGATTGCTACCACTCACCGCATACACATGAGCAAAAAGTTTCAACTGGACACATAGAAAGATAGGGGCATATTGTCGCGGGAAACCACGGCCAGCTATGGGACCAGAAGGCCCCATGCTGGTTCGGCAGGGGGACGTCGCGTTGCACAAAGAGCAGACGAGCATGGGGCAGCACGCAGAGATCACGCAGGCATTTTTACCCAGGTTCGGGCCGTCGCAAGGCGTAAAACTCTACTCCTGCTTTGGTGGATTGATGGTGGAAAGCTGGTGACGGAGCATAGTACACTTGCCCGCCACGGGTTGCCTCAGGGCAGCAGCGGCTACGCGCGTATGAGGGTGTGAATTATCCAAACCTCTAACCCTTTTCTATGGTTGCCACGGGCCTCCTTTTATATATCAAGGGGTTACCACAATGGCAAAGTAGTCATTACGCACTGATAAGATAGCAAACAGTGCTATCATACCTAACTCCGGGGGCTGACAGGGCGCATTAAATGCACCGCTCAATGTCACATCGTTGGTTGCCCTGGAAGGCTTGTCGGGCCATCTTGCCAGCTCCACGCCTGCTCGCTTGACACGTCGCAGGATGGGTGTCATCTATGGGTTTTTCTTGTAGGGAGAGGTTGCCATGTGGCGAATGGTTGCCACTTAGTCACAGCGGCTTGACACCGCACTGATCGACGACGTGGGTCATGGTGGACTGGTTGGTGAGGTGTTCTCGTCTCAGTGAGTCCCGGCAGGCCCTGCTGGGACGCCTTGGTTGTCTTCTTCTGGGCCTGACCTCGCCCTTTGCCGGGCTTGTCTGCCTGGCAAAGGAGGCCTTTCTCTTGATGGTATCTTGCTTCTCTGGCTTGATCTTGGTCCCTCTGATCTGTATGTTGGTCCTTCGAACCTCTTAGTCCCTTGTACTCAGACTTGGGCTGGTGCTTCAATCTTGTTCCCGTGCCTGTGCACAGTCTGGGCAACAAACCCAGGGTTTGTTGCACCGACAGAAGCCCCCGGGCCTGCGGCAAATGCGCTGCCGAGAGTCATCGGGTTAGGGCCTAACAAGTGCACAAGCGGGTGTGCAGAAAAGGCTGGTCTCTTGAGGTTTTCTTTGCTTCTTCATTAGCCTTGATTCTAGGCCAGTTTCTGGTTTCTCCGCGCGTCGTGCACAATGTTGTGGAGGAACTTTGATTTTGGCATGTGGATTCTTCTCGCCCCATGGTCACGGGGTGGAAACTGCCATCCCACTTGCCTCCCGTTCTGCACGGACCTGCCATGTGTTCTACATGCATTGGGCGTGGTAGGTGGTGGATGCGGAGGGCACGGGGAGGAGTGCCATGGCTGAAAACCGAGCGCTGATGGTTAGAGCAGAGGGTCGGCATTGATTCTCATAGCCACAGAGGGTGCAGAGAGGTCGTATTGGAGGAGCGGGGTGGCCATTTCTTTTATGAGGAGCCAGCCCCTGCCTCGTCCCCCTATAAAAAGGGGCAGGGGTGGCGCCTCTCTGCACACACTTCTTCTTCTTCTTTTTCTTCTCTGCAATCCTTCCCTTCTAGCCATGGCGAGAGGGCGAGGGCGCGGCGGTGTCCTGGCGGCGGCGACGAGGGCTTCTACTCGATAGGGCATCCCTCCTCCTTCGGATCCTGCGGTGGCGGAACCTGCCGCGAGGGGAGGAGGAAAGGGACGAGGTCGATGTCGTCATGGTGCTCGAGGATGAGGAGGGCGGGGCGGTGCCATGGCAACGCCCCCACCGGCGGCTCCTCCCCCGATGGAAGGCCACATCGGGGACCAACCTTGGAGGTTCATCATCAGGCTGTACAAGCCCCTGTGTGTTCATCTTTGCCTCCCAACTCCCTTTGCGCGGGAGATGGAGCTCGAACAACTGCGTGTTGTGAGGTTGCACATAAGGGGCTGTGGGAACGACAGCATGTGGGTTGATATCGACTTCCCTACCCCTCATGTGATGTATCTCCGCCATGGCTGGAATACTTTCGTCCGTGCCCACGGCTTCTCGGAGGGGCACGTTCTCCAGTTCAAATTCATGGAGAGCGGCCTGCTCTCCGCCAAGATCTTTGGGCGCTCGGGAGGTTGCTTAGGGTGCTGCGCGGAGAGCTCCATCGACGATGAAAGCTCCTCCTCGCGCGGAAGCGACGAGGAGGATAGTGACGGCGATGATGACGGCAGCGGGCGGCAGGGCGATGACTCTGACTCCGGCTGATCGCCGCCCGCACCATCTTCATCAGGCGGCAGCACCATCATCTGCATCCGCATCTCCTTCCCGGCAATGTGATTTTCCGGGCAGTTGGATGCAGAGGTGCGGATGGTGCTCCCGGGCTCCTCCAGCAGTCTTCCAGCTGGACCCCGGCAGGCTTCCTCTTGGGCTGCAGCCCTATTAGCCCTGCTGAGCTCTGCTGGCGCTAGAGGCGGTGGTCGACGGGGTTGCCTTCGTCGTGGTCTCCATCGGGGCGTTCCCCGGTGCTCCCGTTCCCGTCGGGCTACCTCTCCTGGAGCCCGAGGGGGCCGGGTTTGGCTCCTGCCCAAGTGCTCCTTTTGCCCTCCTCGCCTTCGAGGGACGTGCCTAGGAGGAGAGGGACAAGAAAGGGCATTACGGCGCACTTATCTTTTTTCAATCTTAAACTTGTCGGCACTTACCAAATTTTAATTCAAATAGTGTAATCTCTCGAGTCCATGTTTGTGTTCTGTAATGCTTGTAGTTGTATCAACATATTAATGAAAAAGATGAACCTTGCCGGGAACCCGTGCATGTGTATGTCCATGCAGAGGCAAGTTGCCTCTTTAATGCAAATCAACGAGTTTTCCCCGGCAGGCTATCCTGCCGGCACCATTTTTGTCTGCCGGAGAGCTACGTCTACCGGGCAATAGACAAAGGGACCAGCCCCCTGCCAACTTCTTTTTACCAAAGGCCACTGCGACCATCCTGACCGAAGCAACGTTCGAGTTAGGGATGGAGCACCTAAGTCTCAAAGGAGTGGCGAGGCTTTCTTATGCACAAGTTATAGCTTACAGAACACTAACGCACAGGAGGTAGAACTTATCTTTTTGGCTTGATGGGAATCGCAGTGCCGGGCAATCTTCTCAACTCCTTGTCAAAGCAAAGTTCACAGCAGGAACATGTAGTTTGATGTAGATGAGAATGAATGCAGGATGCGATCCTATCTATATGCATATGCAAATGCTCATGAAATGCTTCTACAGTGATCTTGGAATGCTCATGCATGCAATCTTGATCGGGGCCCCCCATAGCACTTCTGTATTTTCTCTTGCACAGGGTCATCACCCTGGCTTTGTTCAAGGGGTTACATGCAGCTGAGGCAAGGCCTGTACAAAAGGGTGGCTGCCGGGCAGGGCCCGACAGCCATGCCTTACGGGTCGAACTTGCGGAGATGCTCAATATTCCATGAGTTTTGCAACTGAATGCCATCTTCGGTCTCCAGACAGACTGCGCCAGGTCTGGTGACTCGTACTACCTGGTAAGGGCCTTCCCACTTTCGTGACAACTTGTTTGTACCCTTGGCGGACTGAACGCGCCTAAGGACAAGGTCACCTTCCTCAAAACACCGGGCGTGAACCCTACGGCTATGATAGCAACGCAGGGCTTGCTGATAGTGTGCAGCACGCATAGGATCCCGGAGACGGTTCTCCTCGAGTAGCACAGCGTCGTCACGCCGGTGCCGATCTTGCGCTACTTCATCGTAGGCAAGCACTCGGGGCGACCCATTAATGAGTTCCGCGGGGATAACTTCTTCTGCCCGGTAGACCAGGGAGAAGGGAGTCTGCCCGGTAGCTCGGTTTGGTGTCGTTCTGAGGGACCAGGGAACTACCGGCAGCTCCTCGATCCACCACTTTCCGTGGTTCTGCAGCGTATCAAAGAGTACTCGTCTTGAGTCTGTGCAGCACTTCAGTGTTCGCCCTCTCAGCTTGTCCATTGCTCTGGGGGTGTGCCACAGAGGCAAATGAGATCTTGCATCCGAGGGCATGAACATATTGCATGAAGGAGCGACTCGTGAACTGGGTGCCATTGTCGGTAATGATCCTTGTCGGAACTCCAAAACGACACACCAGTTCTTTCAAGAACTTGATAGCTGACTGAGCAGTCACCTTTCTCATGACAGTCACTTCCGGCCACTTTGTAAACTTGTCGATAGCAACGAACAAGAATTCAAATCCCCCGATTGCTCGGTAGAAAGGGCCGAGGTTATCGAGCCCCCAGACCGAAAATGGCCATGATAGAGGGATTGTTTGAAGAGCTTGGGCACGCAGGTGGCTTTTCTTGGAATGGAACTGGCAGGCTTCACATTTGGTGACTAGCTCGACCGCATCTTGGAGGGTTGTGGGCCAATAGAATACTTGCCGGAATGCTTTCCCAACTAATGCCCTTGATCCAATGTGGGACCCGCACATGCCTTTGTGTATCTCAGCCAGTAGTTTCTTTCCCTCTTCCCGGCAGACACACTTCAATTTCACACCGTTGGGCCACCTTCTGTAGAGAGTGTCATCGACAAACTGATACATACTGGCCCTCTGGGCTACTTTTTCAGCTTCATCTTGGTCGCCGGGAAGCTCTCCGGTTTGGAGGAAGTGGACAATGTGCCTTTCCCAAGTTGGAGCCTGGGGCTCGGCAGCAAAGACTAGCGGCACCTCCTCTGCTGCGGGAGCACATGCCTCGTTCAGGGGGTCCATGGGCCCTGCTGGAGGGTGTGGTCTGGCAGGCTGTGAGGAGTTGTTTCTGGCAGGGTCTCTGCCAGGAGCGGACGACTCTACCGGGAGGAGCTTACGGGAGTCCAACTTTTTCCTTTTCCGGGCCATTGGTGCTAAGGATACAAAGGGCTGAGTGAGATGGAGAACAAAATTCCCTGGTTCCACATGAAGCTTCTATGCAGGACACTTTGATAGATGATCAGCTATGATGTTTTCCGCACGGGGTACATGCTCTGTTTGTAATCCATCAAAGCGCTCCTCCAATCTCCTCACTTCCTCGACGTATGCCTCCATCAATGGACTTTGGTAATCCTTGTTGACTTGTCTCACCACAAGCTATGAATCTCCTCGAATGATCAGCTTCCTAATTCCCAATTCAGCTGCAATCCTGAGCCCGGCAAGGAGCCCTTCATACTTAGCTGTATTGTTGGTTGCTTTTTCCCGGGCAAAATGCATTTTGACGACATACTTCAAGTGCTCCCCGGAGGGGCGACAAGAAGCACGCCAGCTCCTGCACCTTGTAGGGAAAAAGCACCATCAAAATACATAATCCAGTCTTGGGGCGATTCCTTGCCGGGAATAACTATCTCCGTCACTTCCTCATCGGGGGTTAGTGTCCATTCTGCAATAAACTCTGCCAATGCCCTGCTCTGAATAGTTGATGTGCTCTCAAACATCAAACCAAAACTGCATAACTCCAAAGCCCACTCCACTATTCTGCCAGTAGCCTCAGGGTTTCGGTGTATCCTTTGCAATGGGAAATGGGTGACAACTGTGGTCTCATGGGCTTGGAAGTAGTGGCGCAGTTTCCTTGAGGCCATGATGAGACCAAAAATTAACTTTTGCACGCCAGAGTGCCTCGATCTAGCCCCCTGTAACAAGGAGCTGACGAAGTACACTGGGCGTTGCACTACTTTCTTCCTTGCTGCGTCCTTGGGGTTGCTCTCATTGTCGTGCTCATTACTGTCCCAATCCTTCTCTGACTCTGCCGGTCCCTGCTCACTCTCTACCTCATCCACTTCTCGCTGCGTTACCAAGGCTGCACTGACCACTTGGTTGGTTGCCACTAAGTATAGCAGCAACGGCTCTTGGGGTTTGGGAGCAACCAAGGTAGGCACAGAGGACAAGTAGGCCTTCAACTCTTGCAAAGCTGCATCTACTTCCGGGGTCCACTTCATAGGCCATGCCTTCTTCAAACTTTTAAAGAATGGCAGGGCGCGCTCGGTAGACTTGGAGATGAATCTGCTAGCGCGGCAACACATCCTGTCAGACGCCACACATCCTTAACTTTCCTTGGCACTTGGATCTGCTAAGTAGCTTTGATCTTGTCAGGGTTGGCTTTGGTCCCATGATGGGATACGAAGAACCCAAGCAACTTGCCGGAGGGAACACCAAATACACGCTTTTCTGGGTTGAGCTTCAAATTGATCTTGTGGAGATTAGCAAACGTCTCCTCCAAATCCTAAATAAGGGTGGCTCTATCCTTGGTCTTGACCACAATGTCATCCATATAAGCTTCTATGTGTTTGTGCAGCTGTGGCTCAAAACCAATCTCGACTGCCCTTGCAAAGGTGGACCCGACACTCTTTAATACGAATGCCATGCGGACAAAGCAGTACGTACCGCATGGAGTAATGAACGACGTCCTCTCTTCATCTTCCTCGAACATGAAGATTCGGTGATACCCAGAATATGCATCCAGAAAGGAGAGCAAATCACAACCTGAAGTGGAATCCACCATCTGATCGATACGCGGCAAGGGAAATGGGTCCTTCGGGCAAGCTTTGTTGAGATCTGTGAAATCTATGCAAATCCTCCACTTCCCGTTAGCCTTCCGGACTACCACTGGATTTGCCAACCACGTGGGATGCAGCACTCTTCTGACCAAACCAGCTGCCTCAAGTTTCTTGATCTCTTCCATAATGAACAGCTGCCTCTCAAAGGCCTGCTTCCAAACTTTCTGCTTGACAGGTCGGGCGCGTGGGCAGATAGCAAGGTGGTGCTCGATTACCTCCCCGGGAACATCGGGGATATAAGATGGTTGCCAGGCAAACACACCGATATTCGCCCGCAGGAAGGCAACAAGCGTGCTTTCCTATTTGTCATCAAGCGTGGCGCTGATAGTGAAAGTACCATCAACGCCATCCAGCCCTGTCGATACCTTCTTCACTTGGGGTGCAGCGACCTTGGATATCTTGCTGTTGGAACACTCCGGCACGTCGTCAACGGGTGCCATCCACTCGGTGGGGGCATGCTTCCCAGACTCTTTGCCGGAGTTCCTACAATTTCTCTTTTTTCCTTTGCTTTCCTTATGTCACGACCGGATTTTTGGGATATAAATTCCCAGAAAAACGGCCTGTGTGCTCACCAGCCCCAGGATTACTGTTAGCTGATGAGGTACCAACTTGATACAAGAATTCCAAGCAAGGAACAAAAAATATGTAGTACAAGACCATTTAGGCCTGGGAGTACAACACTTGGTTTCTAATGGTTGAGGGCGGAAGCGGTTGGAAACATCTGCGTCTATGGGACTCCATTTCCCACAAGAACAGCTGACCAGGATAACTCCTATCTTCGCGAGGCTGCAAACGTCAACAGCGTAGGTTCCAAGGTTGTCACCGCGATGCATACCTCCATGCAAGAAATCTGGCCAAGACAATAGCCAGGGACAAGCCAGTGAGTACGTTTAAATGTACTCGCAAACATTAAGAACAAGGGTATAATAAATCAAAACATGCTCCGAATAATTATGTGATCACACGCCTGTCACGAAAAGACACGAAAACCATGATGCACACATGTGGTTAAAATAATTCAAAGTAAAATACTGGGTGCCAAGCGAGGGTCTGAATGACGCCTCGAGCGGAAACTGCCGAATAGTAATACGGGTGCCAAACGAGTGTCTGAAAGACTCCTCGAGAGGAAAATGCGGAAAATAATACAGGTGCCAAACGAGTGTCTGAAAGACTCCTCGAGCGGAAAATGCGGAATAATAATGCAGGTGCCAAACGAGTGTCTGAAAGACTCCTCGAGCGGAAAATGCGGAATAATAATGCAGGTGCCAAACGAGTGTCTGAAAGACTCCTCGAGCGGAAAATGCAGAATAGTAATGCCGCAGCCGGGCGTCTGAGCGACACCACAGAAAGGGCTTATAAGAGAAAAAAAATACAGTGAATATCCAGGAGGTAGAACCGTCCCAGGGATACTCGATAATACACGCAATATAAATGGTTAGTCCAAAATAATAAAGATCATAATCCATATGCCAAAACTTACACAAAATTCAGTACAGTCGTTTCTCCAACCGAAAACCGATAATATTGTCAAGCCGTATCTCCATCCGAATACCATTACTACGATCCAGTTAACCGTGTCTCCATCCAAATACCGTTACAGAGATTCGACTCAGACTGTAGTCTCTACTCAAGAACATGACTATCCAACAGGATATATCCTCTGCAGAGGGAGTACCATTTTCCACGAGTAACGGGATTACTCAGTCCCTCGGGACTAATTCCGTCTACGGTCTTTTGATTGAAAACACGCCTGACCTGCACACACCAGCTTAACTCACCAGTGTCTGGAATCACCCACGACACCTGCCAAGCAAAACTCTAAGTGGGGAGGCTACAACCTCGACGTAGCATGGGATCACAAAATTTATACCGCGCGCAAACCGGGGAAGCTATCCCCTTCGGCTACAACCGAAAACACCCATGCCCCCGGACCGGATGACTGGCTTTAATCCATGGCCATGGGACCCTCATCACGGCCTCTCTGTACAGTGTGTGCTTTGGAAAGGGGTTGACAACCTACTGAACCATACCCTGTCCCCTGCAGGGACAAGTGGTGGTACCGGCAAAGAAGGAAGCTATTGATCAAGACTCGGTCTACAACCGACTCAGGTGGTCTAAGTATCCACCAACAACATTACCACTAGCGAAATAAATCACCACTCCTCGAGCCTCACCATGCTATGCCGGGCATACTCGTCTCGACGAGGGATTAGGGACAAGCTCGTGTCTACCCAAGACCACGACTTTCCCGGCTTCCTACCGGTGTGCAAGAGAAGCTCACGAGGATGATCCAAATCAGTAGCGTATCCATTGTTGATCACAAAACAACTCCAAAGTGCACCTCATGCACGAGACTATATCGATACATAAGGCTATCACATACTCCAAGACAATAGATGCTGCGATCGCATCAAAACACTACAAAAAATATTATGCCAGAGTTCAGAAATGCTTGCCTTCAAGAGTATGCAAAGGATGCACTTATTGGAAGCTTTCCTTTTCCTCCAAAACTCCTATTTTGCAAAATACACAAATACAAATATTTCAAACACAGTACCAAAACCTGTCTCAAATAATTTTGAAATAAATCTTAAAATAAACTAGATGAAATTTGAGAGGGTAGGAAAAAGAATCAACTCATTTGGAGTTTTATTTTAAAAGTTATAGCTGGTCAAAGTTTGGTCAAATCTGTTTTTATTAAAAGTCAGAAAAAAGGAAAACGCTTCAGCAGAAATACGCTTACGCAGCAGGGAAAGCGCATTCGGGGTTTTGCGCCTCCACTTAAACAGAGAGAGGGCGCCGCGCGGGTCACTGACAGCGGGTCCAGAGGGCCCACTAGTCAGGTTTGACCGTTCCTTCCCTCCTTCTCTTCTCTTCTGCCCGACGGGAGCGGGGCTCCGGCGATCGCCGGCGACGGACGGCGGCTCCTCGAGGGCATCTGCGGGCGGGGATGGAACGGCTAGACCGAGGCGGTCCTTTGGGTTGTTGAAGGGTCGACGGAGGTGGCAGGAATCGCCGGCGGCGAGCTCCGCGGCGGGGAAAAGCTACGGTGGTGAAGTGACATTGTTGCTCCGGTGGCCTCCGATCGAGTTTGGGCAGCTGGGCAGCTCCGCAAGACTACGGGGAAGATCTTGGTGGCGCTGGATTGGCAAAAGGGTGGCCGGCGGCGACGAATCGCGCTGGGGCTTGGCGGCGGCCGAGCTGGCCGGAGTTGGGGGAAACGGTCCTCTCCGGTCGATCTACTGCGCGGGGAGCTCTACGGGGGAAGTCTGAAGTCGCGTGAGTGCTCGGAGGGGCTCGGGGGCCCTTTATATAGCGTGACGAGGCGACTCCGCGGCGGCAGAAGATAAGCTCGTCGGCGACAGCCATTGCTGTAGTTGCAGGGCATCGCAGCGGCGACGAAAGCGTGCCGACAAGCGGGGGGATAAGCACGAGCTATTCACAGGGGCAGCTGGCGTGCGCTGGTGGTTTGGGCGGCGCCGTCCGCGGCGGAATCCACTGCCGACGCCGGCGTGCCGCCAAGGGCGCGGCCAGCGGCGCAGCAGGGTGCCAGAGTGATCGTGGAGCAGGGGGCGACTAGTGCGCGGCTCAGCGATGCAGAGGGACCAGGGTCGGGTCACGTCGAGCGCGGCAGTGCGGCGTGTCGGCGTAGTGCGCGCGCGTGCAAAACGTGCGCTCTGGGCGCGCCCAGAGCACGCACGGCAGGTGCTCGACGGAATGCCAGCGTGGTCTAGAGCGCGAGGGTGGAGCTGGCAAAGCACAGATCGAGGGTAGGGGTGGCTAGGAGCTCAGTGGACAAGGTTGATAGGGCTGGGGTACAAGTCCACAATGCAAACCAGGGAGCTTGCCAAAAATGACTGTGCACACCAGGTGTTCGACAAAATGCCAGATGCACATAGGCAACTCCTGGAGTGGCCAAAAACTCCAGATCAGTGCCTCCTTAGACACAGGAGATGGTGGTAGGGTCAGTTTGGCAAAAACAGAAAGTTGATAGTGCAAGTTTTGCAAAACTCCAGTTTTGGGCAGAAAGAAAAGGGGTTTAGAACATGCACTTCAAAACCTCCAATGAGCCCAATCTCTTGGACTTAAGAGTTTGGTAGGGAGGGCTACAAGTAGGAGAAAGCTCAGGGTCACTAGAGCAAGGAAAAATATGGTTGCAGTACAAATCACCAATTTGGACCAGAAAGCAAAAGAGGTTGATCCACTCAAATTTTCCAAAGAACATCATTGGGTTTTTGCTTGAAGATGAGTGGTATGCATCCACTGACCTCTCCAAACAATTGGAAGAATTTTTAAAGAAATATTTAAATGGGTCGTAGTGCAAAAGTGCCTACTGGACCAGATTGGAAAAGTTGGTGAAGAGCTCAAAATCTCCAGTGGCCAGGAGGTATTTTTGCATAAAAGTGATGTGGAACCATCACATGACATCCCCAAATTTTGGTGGAATTTTTAAAAGCATTTGTCAAGTGGTTGTAGTGCAAACAGGCCCCAAATGCAAAAGGAATCATTTTAAAGAAAGAAAGCTTTTTGAATAAATAAATCTTGCAACATTTGAATCCACTGATAAATAATGGTTTTATAAAAGAGAGTAAACAAATCCAACAATACCTTTGAAGGTTTCTCCCACTAGAGGCAAAAATCCAAAATCACAAAAGGTAAAACTTGACAAATTGGAAAAGTTTTATTTCCTGGCAATATTTTAATAAACAAAATAAGGCCAAAATTTTTGGGGTGTTACACCTTAGCTGGAACCGCGGCTGCTGCTTCCTCTGCCGCAACCGCGTCCCGGTACATCTTGTCCACACAAATGATTGCATCCTTCTCATCTGACGAGATGGTGACGACTCCCAGTGGCCCAAGCATCTTCAAGGTATTGTAGGCGTAGTGGGATGCCGCCATGAATTTAGCCAGGGCTGGGCGTCCAAGAATCCCACTTTATGGCAGGGGGAGATCAACCACATCAAACACAATCCTCTCTGTCCGATAACTCAGTTGTCCCCCAAACGTTACAGGCAACATGATCTTTCCCTTAGGATGGATCGTGCCAGGATTAACTCCTTGAAACGTGTCGGTAACCTCTAGCTCTTCCTCTGCTATCTGAAGCCTACGAATAACTGCTAGGGAAATCAGATTCAATCCGGTCCCGCCGTCCACCAGCATATTTGTGACCTTGAGGTTGTGAATTGTTGGGGAGACCAACAATGGCAAACACCCTACCACCATGGTATGGCTAGGATGATCCTCCTCGTCAAAGATGATGGGCATACGGGACCATTTGAGCAGCTTCCGGTCCTCTGGCGCTGGTTCCACGACATTGACTTCTCGCGCCCACCGCTTGAGTTGGCGGTGAGAGGTATGCAGAGACGCACCCCCGTCAATGCACAGGGCGTCAGTGGCCTTCTGAAACTCTTGCCCACTGGTTTCCTCTTCATATCCTCCATCACTCTCATCATCACAAGCTTCCTTCTCTCGAACTCTGGCGAGCTTTCCTTAGTTCCAAAAGGGTTCGCTGGGGCGATTTAGTTCACCGCCTCGGACCTTACCGCCAGCAACATTCTAACCCTTTTCCTTGTCACACTTCTCATACTCTACTCTCTGTCTTTTGACAAGCTGCTCAACCTGATAACACTCTTGAAGGTCGTGGCCCTTGGTCCGGTGAATCTTGTAGTATGGTCCATCACCTTTCTCGGCTTTCTCGGCAGCAGAGGCTTCCCGGCAGTTAGTGCACACGGCAGCTTCCTTGCTGGGGCCTCAGCTTTGGCCTTCTTGCCAGTACTAGGCGTACCCGATCCTTCAAAAGTCATTAATGCCTTATCCCTCCGCTTCTTACTGCGTTTCTTGCTTTTCTTCTGACTGGTTGATTCATCATCATCCTCTGAATCAACATTGGTGCAATCTTCCTCTCCGGGGAACTTCCTTCCCTCCTCCATCCGAGCACAGTTATCCATCAATATGTCGAGCTCCTCTTGGAACGCATCCGGCTGTTGTGCACATTGTATTGGAAGGCAGCTATTACAGCCGTCGGATGGATATTTGGGATGTTTCTATGAACTTTGCTGAATCTCTGTAAATACTTACGGACGATTTATCCTTCCTTTTGTTGGAGAAGCTACAAGTCGCTAGGCCTGCCGGGTTCTTGACAACCGCCAGTGAAGGCGCCAACGAATTCATGGCATAGGTCAGCCCATGACGAAATGAAGTTCTCCGGTAGTTGCATCAGCCAAGACCTCACATTGGACTTGAGGGCCAAAGGGAACTAGTTGGCAAACACCTTCTCATCTCTTCCCCGACAGCCTGAACAGCAATGGTGTAGATGCTCAGGAACTCTGTCGGGTTCAGCCTCCCATCATACTTCTCAGGTATCCCTGGCTTGAACGTGCGAACGGATGACCAACGGACTTGCCGCAGCTCACGCGTAAAGGCAGGGCAGCCAACCTCAAAAGGTAGGCACCCGCGAACACCAAGCGCGGGCTCGTCGACGTAGGGGCCGTCGCACCCATCGGTCCAGCGAAGGTCGTCGCGGCTTTGCTCGACAACGACATGCGTGTCTCCTCTCTGCGTATCCTCCGGCGCTCATCGTTGGCCTGGACATGCTCGAGGGTCAGAAGCGGCCATCAAGACATCGTCGGGGTCTTGATTCTGTTGTGCTTGCGCTGGCTGCCATGGCGGGGACTACACCATGGGGATGGCCTCTTCCGTACGGTCAGCAGCATGAGCCGTTGCTGGCGCTTGGGGAGGTCGCGGTGGGCCAGCCCGTCGTGAGCCCCCAGCTTTGGCAAAACTGAGCAAACTTTGGATGGTGACACGCCATTCGTCCATCTGCTCGGCCGCTGGCGGAAACCTCGGCAGAAGTTGAGCCCGCGCCTTGGCCTCCGAAGCTGTACTTGGCATGGGCGATGATGAAATCGACCGCACCGTCGCTCGGTTCCTGACGGTGCCAGCGGCAGCAGCACTGCGCCCCCGCTACTGCTGCGGGGAAACCACCTAGATGTGGAACCACCTCGAGGGCCAGCGGCTCCATCGGGCCCAGCGGCTTGGTCGACCCGTTCTGGGGAGGTGCACGCGCTATGGCCGCACCCGTAGTGGGAGCGGCCGGATGGCGGTGATTTGCCCTTGTCTGCGCGCCGTTGCTGCGGTTGTGCCTGTTGGTGGGAGAGAGAGGTGCAGATGGAGTAACCCCATCGCCCACCTTGTGGAGCATAGCCGTCGGGGTGTTGCTGATGTTGCTCTCCTCCGAAGCCTCCTGCTCCTGCGTCGGCCGCGGGGGAAGTGGTGACGGTGCCGTCTGCTCCGACCACATCCCCAGCAGCGTCCACATCCTCGCGTGTCTCCAGACCCCCCGCAGCGTTAGAGGCTGCGGGTGGCGGAGCCTTCGAGGTGGATGGGTGAGTCGAAGGACCGGGTTTCTTCTTGGGTTCCATGGTCGATGGCGCCGTCAAAGATGAAGATGACGCGATGCACACGCCTTCAGGTTCGTGCAAGCGAGTGTCCTACCTAGCGCGCCAAAGATGTCGCGGGAAACCACGGCCACCTATGGGACCAAAAGGCCCCTTGCTGGTTTGGCAGGGGGACGTCGCGTTGCACAAAGAGCAAACGAGCATGTGGCAGCACGGCACAGATCACGCAGGCATTTTTACCCAGGTTTGGGCCATCACGAGGCGTAAAACCCTACTCCTGCTTTGGTGGATTGATGGTGGAAAGGTGGTGGCGGAGTGTAGTACACTTGCCCGGCAGGGGTTGCCTCAAGGGAGCAGCGGCTACACGCGTATGAGGGTGTGAGTTATCCAACCCACTAACCCTTTTCGATGGTTGCCACGGGCCTCCTTTTACAGATCAAGGGGTTACCAAAATGGCAAAGTAGTCATTACGCACTAATAAGATAGCAAACAGTGCTATCATACCTAACTCTGCAGGCTGACAGGGCGCATTAAATGCACCGCTCAACGTCACATCGTTGGTTGCCCGTCAAGGCTTGCCGGGCCATCTTGCCAGCTCCACGCCTGCTCGCTTGACACGTCACAGGACGGGTGTCATCTGTGTGTTTTTCCTGTATGGAGAGGTCGCTGTGTGGCGAATGGCTGCCACTTAGTCACTCTGCGGCTTGACACCGCACTGATTGACGATGTGGGTCTTTGTGGAGTGGTTGGTGAGGTGGTCTCGTCTCCATGAGTCCCGGCAGGCCCTGCTGGGACGCCTTGGTTGTCTTCTTCTGGGCATGACCTCGCCCTTTCCCGGGCTCACCTGCTGGCAAAGGAGGCCTTTCTCTTGATGGTATCTTACTTCTCTAGCTTTATCTTGGTCCCTCTAATCTGTATGTTGGTCCTTCGAACCTCTTAGTCCCTTGTACTCTGACTTGGGCTGGTGCTTCAATCTTGTTCCCGTGCCTGTGCATAGTCTGGGCAACAGACCCAGGGTTTGATGCACCGACACTTATAGTTTCGCCTCCCAAGGTATTCACCTCAAGGGTGATGTCAACAATAATAACTCATGCCACCCATATCCAACTGGATATATGTGCCTAGATCTTTCCTCACCACATGATGCTTACCAAAAGAGAAAATAAAAAGGAATAGAGAGAAATACTTTGACTCTTGCATAAAAGTAAATACATAAAAGTAAAAGATAGGCCCTTCGCAGAGGGAACCAGAGGTTGCCATGCGCTTTTTTTGTATGCTCAATCTCTTAGTGCAAAAGAACGTCACGTTATGTTGCCCCTTACGATAGCAACCTTTATTATGTTGTCTATCACTTTTAGTCTTTGCCATCACAAGTTCGTACACCACTCAATTTTCTCTTACACTAAATGAGTCAACACTTTTAGAAGCAATTTTTATTGCCTTATTTCACCCATGACAACTTACTTGAAGGATCTTACTCAATACATAGGTAGGTATGGTGGACTCTCAAAACAAGATTTGGGGTTAAGGGTTTTTGGATGCACAAGTAGTATCTCTACTTAGTCCGGAATTTTTGGCTAGCAAAGATAGGGGGCAAGCACCACATGCTAAAGGATCTATGACAATATAACTTCTATGTCAATATGAGCAAACATAAATCATTACGTTGTCTTCCTTGTCCAATGTCAACAATTTTGGCATATAATATTTTGATGGGGGCTCACAATCACAAAAGATGTCCAAGATAGTGTATTTGCATGTGAATCTTCTCTTCCCTTATTAATTTTTTCATGAATTGCATCATTGACCAATGCTATGTTTGTAGATCTCCAATAAAATTTTCTACTTATACTCTTCCTTATGTGATGTCATTACTTACCATAAAATTAGCATATGATCTTTTTCATTTATTTCCTTTCTTTTTATTGAACATGGAAGTAAAGAAAACAAAACTCAAACTAAACTTTATTATATATCACGCACACGATTACAAGGATATATCACTAAGAAAACTCTCGAAAAGAAAGGATCGAACTAAACTTTTATTCATCTAAAGCAAAAAAGATAACTATGGATCGAACGAAGATAAATAAAGGCAAAAGATAGTGGAGGTCATATGATACATGGGCACCTCCGCCAAGCTTGGCACAAGCCAAGGGGAGTGCCCATACCCGAAACTCAATTTTCCTTTGGTGATGAAGATGGAGGTGTGGTGGTGATGAAGTAGTAGCAATCTTATCCTTCAAGCTCAAGAGATACTCCAATCTACGGATGATGCTCAGGAGGGCGATGATATGCTCTTCCAATAGAATATTTTCACGGGTGAGATATTTATTTTGCACACGAACCGTTTCGATGACCCAAAAGGCTTCAATCTCAGTGGGGGTAAGATGATCATAGTAAGGTTTAAGGATATCTTCTTCTTCCTCCTCGGCAGGCCAGGCTTGCTCGACCACCGGAACTTGATCTCCAGTGGCCTCCTTGATCTTGTCCCCTTTGAAGACTTCTTTGGGCTCTTCTTTCTTCAACACGATCTTCATCAACCAAGCATCCTCTTTTACATTGTTGGAGGGGGGAGAAGACATGATGCCCAGCTTAACAGATCTGAGCGAAAACAGCAAGAATAGAAGACAGAAGATTTCTCCGTGATATGGTGGTCAATAGGTTCGGCGGGTATATAAAGATTTTTTTATATTGGGAAATGATACGTCCATTTTGCATCATGCTTTTATATCGATATTTATTGCATTATGGGCTGTTATTACACATTATATCCCAATACTTATGCCTTTTCTCTCTTATTTTATAAGTTTTACATGAAAAGGGAGAATGCTGGCAGCTGGAATTCTGGACTGGAAAAGGAGCAAATATTAGAGTCCTATTCTGCAGAAATCCAAAAGTCCTGAAACTTCACAGAGAATTGTTTTGGGATATATAAAAAATATTGGGCGAAGAAAGCACCAGAGGGGGCCACCTACCATCCACACGGGTGGAGGGCGCGCCCCTGCCTTGTGGGCCCCTTGGGAGGCCCCTGATGCCCATCTTCTACTATATGATCTGTTTTGACATGGAAAAAAATCAGAAGGAAGCTTTCGGGACGAAGCGCCGCCATCTCGAGGCAGAACTTGGGTAGAACCAATCTAGGGCTCCGGCGGAGCTGTTCTGCCGGGGAAACTTCCCTCCCAGAGGGGGAAATCGAAGCCATCATCATCACTAACGATCCTCTCATCGAGAGGGGGTCAATCTCCATCAACATCTTCACCAGCACCATCTCCTCTCAAATCCTAGTTCATCTCTTGTACCCGATCTCTGTCTCAAAACCTTAGATTGGTACCTGTGGGTTTCTAGTAGTGTTGATTACTCCTTGTAGTTGATGCTAGTTGGTTTATTTGGTGGAAGATCATATGTTCAGATCCTTAATGATAATTAATACTCCTATGATTATGAACATGAATATGCTTTGTGAGTAGTTACGTTTGTTCCTGAGGACATGGGATAAGTCTTGTTATAAGTAATCATGTGAATTTGGTATTCGTTCGATATTTTGATGAGATGTATGTTGTCTTTCCTCTAGTGGTGTTATGTAAACGTCGACTACATGATACTTCACCATGATTTGGGCCTAGGGGGCAGCATTGGGAAGTAATAAGTAGATGATGGGTTGCTAGAGTGACAGAAGCATAAACCCTAGTTTATGTGTTGCTTCGTAAGGGGCTGATTTGGATCCTTATGTTTCATGCTATGGTTAGATTTATCTTAATTCTTCCTTCGTACTTGCGGATGCTTGCGAGAGGGGTTAATCATAAGTGGGAGGCTTCTCCAAGGAAGGTCAGCACCCAAGTACCGGTCCACCGACATATCAAATTATCAAAGTAACGAACGCGAATCATATGAGCATGATGAAAACTAGCTTGACAGTAATTCCCATGTGTCCTCGAGAGTGCTTTGCTTTATATAAGAGTTCGTCCAGGCTTGTCCTTTGCTAGAGAAAGTATTGGGCCTCCTTGCTGCACCTTAGTTTCTTTTGTTACTTGTTACTCGTTACGAATTATCTTATCACGCAACTATCTGTCACCGATAATTTCAGTGCTTGCACACAATACCTTGTTGAAAACCGCTTGCCATTTCCTTCTGCTCCTCGTTGGGTTCGACACTCTTACTTATCAAAAGGACTATGATAGATCTCCTATATGTGTGGGTCATCAAGACTCTTTTCTGGCGCCGTTGCCGGGGAGTTAAGCGCCTTTGGTAAGTGGAATTTGGTATGGAAACATTTATATACTGTGCTGGAATTTACTGTCACTTGTTACAATGCAAAATAATCCTTTGAGGGGCTAGTTCAGGGTATCTTCACCTCAACTGGAAGAGCAAAGAGTTGCTCCTCAACCTACTGCACCTACTGAAAGTATTTATTATGGGTATGATAGAAAAACTGCTAGCTAATCCTGATGCAGGAGATGAAACATTACATCTTGATATGCATCTAATCTATGTGGATGAAGTTTGTGGATTATTTAAGCTTGCAGGTTTGCCCGATGATGTTGTCAAGAAGAAGGTCTTCCCTTTATCTTTGAAGGTAAAAGCATTGACATGGTATAGGCTATGTGCTGATATTGGATCATGGAACTACAACCGATTGAAATTGGAATTTCATCAAAAGTTTTATCCTATCCATCTGGTTCATCGTGAAGGAGAAAGTATCGGTCAAGCTTGGGGGAGGCTTAATTCAATGTTATCTCAATGCCCCAATCAAGAGCTCTCAAGAGAAATTATTATTCCAAAAATTTGTGCTCGGCTTTTTCATAATGATCGATCCATGCTCGATATTTCTTGTACTGGTTCTTTTATGAAGAAAGATATTGAATTCAAATGGGATTTACTGGAAAGAATTAAACGCAACTATAAAGATTGGGAACTCAACGAAGGTCAGGAGCAGGTATAAACCTTAAATTTGATTGTGTTAAATCTTTTATGGATACCGATGCTTTTCGTGATTTTAGCACTAAATATGAACTTGACTCTGAGATAGTAGCTTATTTCTGTGAATCTTTTGCTACTCATGTTGATCTCCCTAAGGAGAAGTGGTTTGAATATCATCCTCCGATTGAAGTGAAAGTAGTAGAACCTATTAAAGATGAAGAAGAAACTATTACTTATAATGTTGATCCCATTGTTCCTATTGCTTATATTGAGAAACCACCTTTTCCTGTTAGAACTAAGGATCATGCTAAAGCTTCAACTGTTGTTTGTAAGAGTTATACTATAACACCTACACCCCATGAACAAATTAAAATTGAACCTAGTATTTCTATGGTTAAATTTCTCTTGGTTGTAATACTCATGGGAATGTTATTTATTTCTGTGATGAAGCTGCTAGAATTGCTAACCTGATATGAAAGATAAACATAGACCCATCATTGGCATGCTTGTTGTTTCCGTTAAAATTGGAGATCATTGTTATCATGGCTTATGTGATGTGGATGCTAGTGTGAGTGCAATTTCTTATACCTTGTACTAAGAAATTATGAATGATATTGCTCCTGCTGAGATAGAACATATTGATGTTACTATTAAGCTTGCCAATGGATATACTATTTTGCCAATTGGGATTGTTAGAGATGTTGATGTCTTGTGCGGGAAAATGAAATACCCTAGTGATTTTCTTGTTCTTGCTTCCCCACAAGATGATTTTTGTCCCATTATATTTGGTAGACCTTTCTTGAATACTGTTAATGCTAAGATAGACTGCGAGAAAGATATTGTTACTGTTTGTTTTGGGGATACATCTCATGATTTTAATTTCTCTAAATTTCATAGGCAACCCTATGATAAAGAATTTCCTAGTAAGGATGAAATTATTGGTCTTGCTTCTATTGTCGGGCCTCCTACTGGTCTTTTAGGACAATATTTGTTAGACCATGAAAATTATATGTTTATGAATGAAAGAAGGGAAATAGATGAAATATTCTTTAATCAAGGGCCTGTTTTGAATCACAATTTGCCTATTGAAATCCTTGGGGATCCTCCTCCACCCAAGGGTGATCCCGTGTTTGGGATTAAACAATTACCCGATACTCTAAAATATGCTTATCTCGATGAAAAGAAGATATATCTTGTTATTATTAGTCCTAACCTTTCAGAGCATGAAGAAAAGAAATTATTGAAAACTCTGAAGAAGCACCGTGCCGCTATTGGATATACTCTTGATGATCTTAAGGGCATTAGTCCCACTCTATGCCAGCACAAAATTAATTTGGAGCATGATGCTAAACCAGTTGTTGATCACCAACGGCGGTTAAATCCTAAGATGAAAGAAGTAGTAAGAAATGAAATATTAAAGCTTCTGGAGGCAGGTATAATTTATCATATTGTTGATACTAGGTGGGTAAGTCACGTTCGTTGTGTCCCTAAGAAGGGGGTATTACTGTTGTTCCTAATGATAAGAATGAATAGATTCCACAAAGAATTGTTCGAGGTTATAGAATGGTAATTGATTTTCACAAATTAAACAAAGCTACTAGAAAGGATCATTACCCTCTACCTTTTATTTATCAAATGCTAGAAAGACTATCCAAACATACACATTTTTGCTTTCTAGATGGTTATTCTGGTTTTTCTCAAATACCTGTGTCAAAAGATGAGCAGGAAAAGACCACTTTTACTTGCCCTTTCGGTACCTTTGCTTACAGACGTATGCCTTTTGGTTTATGCAATGCACCTGCTACCTTTCAAAGATGTATGACTGCTATATTCTCTGATTTTTGTGAAAAGATTGTTGAGGTTTTCATGGATGATTTCTCCGCTTACAGAACTTCTTTTGATGATTGCTGAAGCAACCTTGATCGAGTTTTGTAGAGATGTGAAGAAACTAATCTTGTCTTGAATTGGGAGAAGTGCCACTTTATGGTTAATGAAGGTATTGTCTTGGGGCATAAGATTTCTGAAAGAGGTATTGAAGTTGATAAAGTTAAAGTAGATGCTATTGAAAAGATGTCGTGTCCTAAAGATATCACAGGTATAAGAAGTTTCCTTGGTCATGTTGGTTTCTATAGGAGGTTTATTAAAGACTTCTCTAAAATTTCTAGGCCTCTCACCAATCTCTTGCAAAAAGATGTTCCTTTTGTTTTTGATGATGATTGTATAGAAGCATTTAAAATACTTAAGAAAGCCTTGATTTCTACTCCTATTGTTCAGCCACATGATTGGAATTTACCCTTTGAAATTATCTGTGATGCTAGTGATTATGCTGTTGGTGCTGTTCTAGGACAAAGAGTTGATAAGAAATTGAATGTTATTCATTATGCTAGTAAAAATCTAGACAGTGCCCAGAGAAATTATGCTACTACTAAAAAGGATTTATTAGCAGTTGTTTTTGCTTGTGATAAGTTCAGATCTTATATTGTTGATTCCAAAGTAACTGTTCACACTGATCATGCTGCTATTAAATATCTTATGGAAAAGAAAGATGCTAAACCTAGACTCATTAGATGGGTTCTCTTCTTACAAGAATTTGATTTGCATATTATTGATAGAAAGAGAGCTGAGAACCCCGTTGCTGACAACTTATCTAGGTTAGAAAATGTTCTTGATGACCCACTGCCTATTGATGATAGCTTTCCTGATGAACAATTAGTTGTCATAAATGCTTCTCCTAATACTCCATGGTATGCCAATTATGCTAATTACATTGTTGCTAAATTTATACCACCTAGTTTCACATACCAGCAAAAGAATAAGGTTTTCTATGATTTAAGACATTACTTTTGGGATGACCCACACTTTTATAATGAAGGAGTAGATGGTGTTATTAGACGTTGTGTACCTTAGCATGAACAGGAACAGATCCTACGCATGTGCCACTCCGAGTCTTACGGAGGACACCATGCTGGAGATTGATTTTGGTGTACAAAAGTATCGGTCCTTTTTGTACCCCTTTACTTGTGTGCAGGCAGTCGCAGCCACGTGCCCACGGCCATGCGTGGCGGGGCAGAGGAAGCGAAGACACAAGACTACCAGAGCAACGCCAAGACAGAGGCGCGAGGAGCGAAGGGACAAGGTGGGCTCTCCCCGGCAGGGGCCTTGCCGAGGCAGCCTACATAGCCCCGGCAAGGGCCTTGCCGGGGCAACTTGCCGAACACCAGCAGAGCTGCCACCCTTGAGCCTAAGAGTTCCGGCAGCCTCGACAACATTGGAACCAAGGCTCGGGAGGCGCCTGCATGGTGGCATGCAGATCTTTGTCAAGACCAAGGACATACAATACTAGATGAGAACCAAAAGACGGAAACCCCGGCAAGATCCTTGCCGGGGACGTCTGCGAGACCCTGGCAAGGCCCTTGCCGGGGCCCCGGCAAGACCCTTGCTGGAGACATCTACGGGGCCACAGCGAGGACCTCACCTGCCAAGGCTCCACCGCCATTCCAACACAGTAGTTAACCCGCCAACAAGGCAGGCACCTGCGTGGCGACAAGCAGTTTCCAAGCCAACTCAGCAAGCACCTGCATGGTGGCATGCAGATCTTCGTGAAGACTCTACCACCGCACCAACTCAGCAGCCAGCCAGCCAGCCAGCATGGCGCTGCATGCCTAGTTAGCTTAGATGCGCGTCGGAGCGAGGTGAAGCGGCGGCGGACGGGACGAGTTTCCTTGCCGTCCCTGATAATGTGAGAGGGCACGTCGGCGGCGCATTAAATGTGTTTGTCCTACGGTGCCAGGCGATAGACTTGTGTACAGTACAAACTTTCCACCTCCTGTGTGCCACTGTGGTGACCCCTTTGGCTATAAAAGGAGGCCCGAGGCATACTGGAGGAGGATTCGGACTTTTTGGACCCTGCACGCTTTGTAGCTAGTCCAAGAACACCAGATAAACACAAACCAGAAGGAGTAGGGTATTACGCATCACTCGCGGCCCGAACCTGGATAAACTCCCCGTGTTGATCTTCTAAACCCGCTCTTTCAACAGCCCTGCAACTGCCAACCGTAGAAGGGATTCCCCGTGATCCCATAGGTGTCGTTTCCACCGACATCTTTGGCGCGCCAGGTAGGGGGCGCGAGCTGTGAGAATCCGGTTTTGGAGTCAGCTCATCGATTTCCTCGTCGCCATGGCCCGAGAGAGGAAGGCGACGGCGATCAGCCACGCTCTAGTGTCATCGGCTAGGCGGAGCGGCGCTGTCCACAGCCGCAACAACCATCTGCGTGGCGACCGAAGAGCTAAGTCACGCAAAACTTTTAGCAATCCCTTTTAATATAAGGTTCTTCTCCTCGAAAGGTCTCGCTCTTTGTATGGAAAACCTGTACGCAATGAGGCCCTTCCGCTATTGGCAACGCCCTTGTTCTGTTTCGAGTCCGCTCAACAGTTCGACCGGCCGCGCTGAGAACGGCAAGATGACCTGCCCGCTATTAGCAACATCCTTGTTCTCTTTCGAGTCCGCTCAATAGTTCAAGCGGCCGCGTTGAGAGCGGCAAGGTGTTTTGTCCGGTAGCAAGCGCCCCCGGCAGCCTGCTAAGGATTCATCCTCAAAGCGCCATAGCATGGGTTTATGCGCCGGCAAACCTATCCCACTGGGCGTAGGGTGTATGCATATAAAGAAATATCAACACAGGTAGATAGCATGCTTCATCTTAAAGTGCTGCAGAGTTATATTACATCAATTGTTGCTGCGGTTCTAACTTAAGATAAAATTGTCTTGGTCATGAACCCGCAGCGGCGATGAGAAACGGGGTGCCTAGTCCCGGTGTTGGCCCTCCACCCTCTGGACTCCGTCAACGCAGCTGATGATGGGCTCGATACGCTCCTCGAGCGCCGCGAGGTCCACGTCCTCCGGCAGGCTCTCCAACGCGTCGGCAAAGTCGACATTGGGGTTGCAGTACGTCACCTTGGTGAGGACCTTGGTCAGGGCGCCCCGGCAAAGCTTCCGGGCCTCATTGGCCAGAGAGGTCGCTCAGTTGGAGCGGAGCCTCTCCAGGGGCCCGAGGACGCACTAGAAGAACAGGGTCAGCCTGGCATTGGGGCTCATGTTCGGCCCCTGGGAGTACCTGACATCCAGCAGGCCCATGGTGGCTAGCTGCACGGTGAGCCTCCCCGCGACGTCGACGAGGCGGCTGATCCAGAGATTTACGCCCTTCGCGTACTCCTCGTACTCGGCAGCGCCATCCCTCCGCAGCCGCTTCTCCTCCTCTAGGGCCCTTTTCAGGGTCTCCTCACGAGCCCCGGCCTCCGAGAGCTTCCCCTCCAAGCCGTCTGCCTTCAGCTTAAGGACATTGATGGAGTCGTTGGCCTCGGAGAGCAGCTTGGCCTTGTCGGAGACTGCGGCCTGGGCATCCGCCAAAGAACGGTTGGCCGTGTCCCTCTCCTTCGTCAGCTCCAAGGCCACCTTCTTCAGCTCCTCCCGCTCCATCTCTAGTTCCTTCACCTTGCCGGCATGAACTAGGGCCTAAGTATCGAGTGCCTCCTTGTGCCTCTGCTCTAGCTCCTGGGTCCACTACGCGACGAGCTTCTCGACCTCCTCATCCTTGCCACGGAGTGTGGCGGTGAGTGCTTCCTCACGGGTGGCAAGCTCCTCCTCCTAGGAGTTTAGCAAAGCCTGGTGCTGTTGCCGAGCGGCCACATCCTTGGCGACATGTTCCTTCGCCGCCTCCTGGGCCTTCTCAACGTCAGCCTGCTTCAGGAGCTCCCGTTTGCACTCAGCCAACTCGTCCTGGGCAGCCTTCAGTCCTTCCTGAGCCTCGCGGAACCAGGACTGTGTCTGAGCGACGCACTCCTCAAGATCCGCCTCCGCCTTGTTCGTTGCCGCCATCCTGGACTTCGCCTTGTCTAGGCGGGCATGGTGGAGCGCCTGGAGCTTCTGGTAGTTGGCGCTCATGGCCCGGATAAGCTGCTCCTCTTGGGAACCGCCACCGCCGGCGCTCGGTTCATCAACAATATGAAGCCCAACGGTGGCGACCGCCTCGTCATCGAACATCTCCCCCTCGGTTGGCGCCCTGGTGCTCGCCGTCCCTGGGAGATGGACGAACAGGTTGTCACCCACCTTCAAGTACTTGCTCGGGCCAGGGGCTGGAGGTGTGGACTTAGAGGCATAACCGCATAGTGGTTTTGTCGCAAGAAGGGTCATCTTCACACAATCCCATGTAATGAACAAGAATGGGATAAAGAGTTGGCTTACAATCGCCATTTCACACAATACATAAATATCATTCATACATCATCCAAAATACAATCATGTAGACCGACTACGGTCAAAATCCAGATGAAAATAAGACAACCCCAAATGCTAGATCCCCGATCGTCCCAACTGGGCTCCACTACTGATCATCAGGAAAGGACACATAGTAACGACCACGTTCCTCGTCGAACTCCCACTTGAGATCGACGCCATCGTCAGCACTGGCGTCGTCAGCACCTGCAACTGTTTTGGAAGTATCTGTGAGTCACGAGGACTCAGCAATCTCACACCCGCGAGATCAAGACTATTTAAGCTTATAGGGGAGAATGGTGCAAAGAGGTGGAGCTGCAGCGGCAAAAGCATATATGGTGGCTAACTTGCGCAAATGAGAGCGAGAAGAGAAGCAACGGAACGGACGTCATCTAGCAATGACCAAGAAGAGGTCCTGAACACCTACTTACGTCATGCATAACTCAGACCGTGTTCACTTCCCGGACTCCGCCGAGAAGAGACCATCACGGCTACACATGCAGTTGATGTATTTACTTGGGTCAAGTGACAAGTTATCTACAACCGGATATTAACAAATTCCCATCTGCCTCATAACCGCGGGAACGACTTTCGAAAGATAATACCGTGCAGGGGTGTCCCAACTTAGCCCATCATAAGCTCTCACGGTCAACGAAGGATAAACCTTCTCCCGGAAAGACCCGATCAGTCTCGGAATCCCGGTTTACAAGACATCTCGACAATGGTAAAACAAGACCAGCAAAGCCGCCCGAATGTGCCGACAAATCCCGATAGGAGCTGCACATATCTCGTTCTCAGGGCACAACGGATGAGCCAGACGTCGGGTTGGCATAAACCCTGGTTGCCCAGGGGGCGCCGGACATCGCTCGGTTTGGGCCAGCACTCGAAGGAGCACTGGTCCGGGGGTTTAAAATATAGATGACCCTCGGGCTCGCGAAAACCCGGGGGAAAAGGCTTAGGTAGCAAATGGTAAAACCAAGGTTGGGCCTTGCTGGAGGAGTTTTATTCAAGGCGAAGTGTCAAGGGGGTCCCATAAATCACCCGACCGCGTAAGGAACGCAAACTCAAGGAACATAACACCGGTATTGTCACATCCCTAGTTTTGGTTTGCTCTAGGCTAGCTAGTCATGTGTGCATCATGTTTAAATTTCAATGAATTTGAAATGGGGACATGTGAAAGCCTCAGAAATCATTTCTGAAAAAGACCAAGATAAAAATTGCTTCAAATAGGTCCAAGAAAATGTTCATGTTTCTCTATGGAAATATTGGCCAGAATTAAAATTCAAACCAATATTTTTAGGAGCTCATAAATATTTGTTTTGGGCATTTGAAGCTAATGCAATAATTATTTGCATTGGATATATATACATGTTATATATTTTATATATGTCCAATAATTCTAGGTAAATGTGAGGGGCTCTGGAATAATCCAAATAGTCCCTACAAAAATTTACCAGAAGCGTATAAAATGATTTAGTGCAGAGACTAAATCAAAACAGAGTTAAAATAAATGGGAAAACAGAAACTAAAATAGAAAGAAAGAGGGACAGAGAATCTTCCTGCACAGCCCACCACTGTAGCAGCCTACTGGCCGAAGCCAGCCCAGCCCACCAGGGGCAGCACTGTCTTCATCCTCCTGCCAGGAGGAGAAGCAGCTGCGTGCCCGGTGCGCAGACGAACCACGCTGGCTCCTCCCTCCCTGCGTGCCCCTCGACCGCCTGGTCGCCTCCACGCGTACCACGCCGCCTCCTCGACCCTCCCTCACTCTCCCTCAAGCTCATCCCCTCCTCTGGCTCGCTCTCTCACGCCCACCGAGCACGCCCGTCACCACCGTCGCCGTCCACCGTGGCTACCGAGACCCCCTCGTCCAACCACCGTATCCCCGAGCTCTGTCGTCCTGCTCTTCCTCTCCTCGTCGACGCACGCAACTCCAGGAGCAGCAGAACGCCACCCCCGTCGTCTTCATCACCGTTTATCTCCGGTGATCCCCGTGGTCGAATTCGCCGCCGCAGAGGCCTCCCCGAGCCCAATGAGACCGCCAACGACCCCGCTGTGAGCTCCACTCCGTTTCCCCTCCTTCGTTTTGCTCGCCCGTGCTCCGTAGCCTCCAAGCCGATGAGCCCGTGTGTGCGCCGCCGCGCGAGGTCGTCGCCGGCATCGTTTCCGGCCACCCCGCGGCCTCCCGTCCGGTCCTTTGGATGCGGACGAGCGAGAGCCCCTCCTTGGTGCCAGCAGCGCGACGAACTGCCGTCCCTAACGCGAGTCCGGCAAGCTCTCGCCGTCGGGTTGGTCATCGCCGGCGTAGATCCGGTGATGATGACATGGCACTCTTAATTAGGGGCTAATCACCCCGCTAACTAAACCATATGCCACTGACAGTGGGCCTCATGCCCTAATTAACCCCGGGATTTATTCCCTGTTTAGTTTAAATTAAACCAGCCGACCCCACATGTCAGTTGACCCTGCCACGTCAAACGTTGACCTGGCCCCACTGGTCAGCCTCTGTTCCTGCCCTGTTACACTGACGTGCGGGCCCCACAGGTCAGGTTTGACCTGGACCGCGCTGTTGACCTGATGACGTCATCCTGACGTAGTGCTGACGCAGTATTTTTATTACTGGAATTATTCCTATACAGGAAATTCCAGAAAATAGTGCAAACTTCTAAAATTCATAGAAATTCAACCGTAGCTCCAAATCAAATAATTTATATATGAAAAATTATCAGAAAAATCCAATCTATCCATTTATGCTACTTTCATGCATGAAAAACAAACTTATACCTGCTGTATAAGTGAAAACATTCAAATGGCATTTTAAATGCTCAAACTAGAGTTTGCATTTGAACCTTTGGTTCAAATGGACTCCCTTGCACTTGTTGCTAGCTGCATTAGCTCAATTCACAGCATATTGCCATGTCACATTCATGCATCGTATTGTGCATTGCATTGATTGTGTTCTTCCTTGTTTGCCGTTGTTTGCCCCCTCTCGATAGATGTGGTTCCGACGATGAGTTCGATGACACCGATGAAGAACTATACTATCTTCAGAAGTGCCAGGCAAGCAAAACCCCCTTGTTCATTCCGATACAATCCCACTCTCTCGCTCCTGCTCTCTTTTACTGCAATAGGACAACAACGATTCATCTGTTACTTGCTGCGGTAACTGAACCCCTTTATCCTCTGCATGACCTGTCATTGCCACAGTAAATAGATGAATCCCACTAGCATGAGTAGGAGTTGTTTGAGCCCTGATGTGCCTACTCATTCATGCTTGTTTGTCATGCCTGCTATTGCTTACAGTTGTGTCAGGTCTGATTCATCGGGAATGAATTGGAATGTGGTGAACATGTCCTACTGTTGAGAGCTAAGTGTGTGAACACGATTTGGTAAAGGTAGCGGTGAGAGGCCATGTAGGAGTACATGGTGGGTTGTCTCATTGAAACCGTCCTCAGGAACTGAGTTCTGTGTTTGTGATCCATGAACAGTTACTACCACACATTGGGTTCCGGTAACTCGACCCCTCTCGGCTTATTAACCGCCTCGATCTCTGTCCAGGAGTTGCAACTAGTTTCTGGTGTTTGTAGGTAGTGTTAGTAGTCTACCAAGTGGCACCCGGTACAGGTGGGCTTGGGACAGACTAGGCACCGTGGCATGGTGTACCAAGCGTAGATCCATCCGTCGAGGTGGGCTTGGGAACCCTGTTCACATCATTTGGGGCCGTGAGCGACACCCCGGCCGGATCTCCTTGCGGATGGAACCCGAATAGGCGATAAACCTGGACTAGAGACTTGTGTGATTAGTCAGGTCGTGGCCGACTCCCTCGCCAGGCTTCCGCTTGAAGGTTGCCGAGGTACACGACGTGTACATGGTGGTAAGTGGCGAGAGCGTGTGTGACGAAGTACACCCCTGCGGGGTTAACATCATCTATTCGAATAGCCGTGTCCGCGGTAAAGGACTTCTGGGTTGCCTGTACAGTTCATAGACAAGTGAAAGTGGATACTCTAAAATGCGCAAGATAAGTGTGAGTGCTATGGATGGCGTCCTCGTAGGGAGACGGGAGCGGATCCATAGTGGTGTATTGATATGGTGAATATGTGGACTCGTGTGCGCCACCTCAAAAGAGTTGCTTGCAGTCGTAGTTCAGGTTAGCCACTGAGTCAAAGCTAGCTTGCTGCAGTTAAACTCCACCACCCCTTTTGTTGATACCGATGCATATGTAGATAGTTCTGATGTAAGTCTTGCTGGGTACATTTGTACTCACGTTTGCTTATTTTATGTTTTGCAGAGAGATGTCAGTCTCGCTAGTAGTCCCGTGTGGACTTCGACGTTTAGCTTGATACCTCAGCTACGATCTTGTGCCCTCGGCAGGATCTAGTAAATAGTCAGGCTGCTCAGCCTTTTTCATTTGTAGATGTCTGTACTCAGACATGTTAAGCTTCCGCATGTGCTTTGACTTGTATGCTCTGAATGTTGGGTCATGAGACCCATGTTTGTAATATCTGGCTCTTCGGAGCCTAATGAATAAATACTCTGAGTCGTAGAGTCTTGTTGTGATGCCATGTTGTATTTGCACATATCGAGCATATTGTGTGTATGATTGAAATGCTTGGTATGTGTGGGATCCGACAATCTAGTTGTCTATCCTTAGCAGCCTCTCTTATGGGGAAATGTAGTCTAGTGCCTCCTTGAGCCATAGTAGTCCGCTATAGCCCGGTTCACCGGAGTCCTGCTAGCCCAGCACTACTGCTCTGGACACTTGACTGGCCGGCATGTGTTTCATATCGTTCCTGTGTCTGTCCCTTCGGGGCAATGTCACGCGGTGACATCCGGAGTCCTGCCTAGCCTGCTACAGCCCGGGTTCCCGGAGTCCTGTTAGCTCAGTGCTACAGCCCGGATTCGCAGGTTGCTGACCGACACGTTTGATGTTGATTCATGTATGCCTGTCCCCATATGTTAGTGCCGCTTTGGGTTCACGACTAGCCATGTCGGCCCGGGTTCTCTGTCATATGGATGCTAGCGACATTGTCATATACGTGAGCCAAAAGGCGCAAACGGTCCCGGGCCATGGTAAGGCGACACCCGTGGGAGTACCGTGCGTGAGGCCGCAAAGTGATATGTGGTGTTACAGGCTAGATCGGTGTGACTTGGAATCGGGGTCCCGACAGCTTTGGTATCAGAGCCTGACTGCCTGTAGGTTTACGAAGCCAAACTGGTCGAAGTTGATTCTAGAAATGCTTTAGTTATATAAGGGAATTGATTGTGGAAGGGAACGTAAGGCTCTTTTTACTCCTTTACCTTATGCCCTTCTGATCTGAGTCACCCTCTTCTCTTCTACGGGGATTAAGAACTAGGCTTCTCATCTTTCTATCAGGATCACGTGTTACTAATCCGTAGACTCGTAGGATTGTTGGTCTGAAGCCTCAGCTTAGTTTCTACTACTTCCATGTGTTGACAGTTCATCCCAGAACCTTGATATGATGTTGTTAAGTGACTATGCAAATCCTTGTGAATGTCTCAAATTCTTTGAGCATTTACAGCCGTTATGCTGTTCGAGTCATCCCAGGTTCCTAAATAGTCTGATGCATTTGCAAATCCCTTATTCCCGTTCTCGAGGTTCCTTTGGGCCAGATTAACCACACTAATCGTTGAGTTGAGGTACTCCGTTGCCTTGACATACACTACTAGAAAAAGGGCTATAGATGGGATTCACACTAATGGCGCACCAGACAAGCGGTGCGCCATTAGTATATACTAATGGCGCACCAACTTCTGATACGCCATTAGAGATGAAACTACTAATGGCGCACCTGGCCCAGGGTGCGCCATTAGTATCAAAAAAAAAATTTAACTAGTGCGCCTGTCCAAACATACTAATGGTGCATCCAGACAAAGTGCGCCATTAGTAGTTGAAACTACTAATGGCGCACCATGCACAGGGTGCACCATTAGTATATATATAAAAAAAATTAACTAGTGCGCCTGTCCAAACATACTAATGGCGCATCCAGAGACAGTGCGCCATTAGTAGTTGAAACTACTAATGGCGCACCTGTCCCGGGGTGCGCCATTAGTATCAAATTTTTTTTTGATTAACTAGTGCGCCTGTCCAAACATACTAATGGCGCATCCAGAGACAGTGCGCCATTAGTAGTTGAAACTACTAATGGCGCACCTGTCCCGGGGTGCGCCATTAGTATCAATTTTTTTTTTTGATTAACTAGTGCGCCTGTCCAAACATACTAATGGCGCATCCACAGACAGTGCGCCATTAGTAGTTGAAACTACTAATGGCGCACCTGGACCAGGGTGCGCCATTAGTATCAAAAAAATATTTTTTTTAACTAGTGCGCCTGTCCAAACATACTAATGGCGCATCCTGCCCGCGGTGCGCCATTAGTATAAAAAGTTTTTTTTTACTACTGCGCCTGTACAAACATACTAATGGCGCACCACCAGGAGGTGCGCCATTAGTAACCTGGATTACTAATGGCGCATCTAGAGTTGGTGCGCCATTAGTAAGTGGGCAGCAACAAGATATTTTGGACAGCCTCTCCTACCCACACTCACTTTCTCCCCACTTCATTCTCTCCACCTCCTCCTTGTCTCGGGTGCCTCCTCTTTTTCACCTCATTTCCACCATAGATTCATTCAATTTAAGTGGTTAAATTACCTTGTTTTGATAGGTAAGTAAGGGGGGAAGCTATATTTATGTTGTTCTCCCTACAACAATGTGCACATGCACTTTTTATGGCCTAGCTAGATCTATGTATGTTCGTGGTGTTGCATATGTTTGTAGTGTTGCATATGTGTTTGTGTTTGGAGGTGTACCGGTATTTGAAATGCGATAGTTGCCAATATTTTGCCGGAATGTTGATTCATTTCCGTTTCGGCGAGAATTTTGGCATTAAGCATTCTTTTTGGTCCTATTTTTAGGGAAAGTCATGCCAAATTTTTTCTTGGTTCTAAAATATCGTTTTGCTCTACCCCGCAGGCGACCATGGTCCGCATGATGACCGAAGGCATCGTGAATAGGTTTTTGAGGTCCGTGAAGGCCGAGATGCTTGAAAAGAACGAGACGGAGATAAGATGTCCGTGTCGAAGATGCAAGCTGAAGAGCCTTATTGCGGACCTGGAATCCTGGCAGGTGCGGGACCACCTGCTCTTGCGTGGTTTCATGGATGGCTATCGGTGGCAAGGTGATGAAGATGACTACGAAGTCGTCCATGGGGGCCGGGCAAGAAATGAGGAAGGGCAGCAAGACAACCACCGCGGCTCGGACGGGCGAGAAGACGAAGAATCCCCAGGAGATGATCACGACGGTGATGCTGTACACAGTCATCGTGTAGAAGATGCAGGACATGATGATGAGGAAGATGCCGGAGCAGACGACGGGCATGATCAGGAAGATGATGATGCCGGCAGAGCAGATTACGCTGGACCATCGATGGGCTGGGTGCAGGACCCTCATATTCAAGAGCTGCTTCTCAAGCAGACGGATAACGCAAGAGCTGCCGCCCGAGAGAAAGCCAAGATGGATCAACTTGAGTTAGACGCAGTTACTCCATTGTATGAAGGATGCAGGCCCGAGGATACCCGCCTGAAAGTAACGCTCATGGCTCTGGAGATGAAGGTAAAACACAAAATGACCGACGCATGCTTCGGCGAGAACATGTCATTCTGGCACGAACGTCTTCCCAAGGGGAACAAGTGCCCGACCAGTTTGGAGGAGGCGAAGAAAATCGTGTGTCCTCTGGATTTACCGCACGTGAAATACCATGTGTGCATGAACAATTGCATCATTTATCGGGACGAGCACGCGGAGTCTACCATATGTCCGGTGTGCGGCGTCACTCGATACAAGAAGAGGAAGAAAGCTCCTCGAAAAGTGGTGTGGTACTTTCTGATCACTCCTCGTCTGCAGCGGTATTTCGCGGACCCTAAGGTAGCAAAGCTCCTGCGTTGGCACGCGGATAGGGAGGAGAAGAAGCGAGAAGATGACGCAAATGATCCGGAGATAGATAAAAAAGACAAGATGCTGAGTCACCCTAAGGATGCGAGCCAGTGGCAAGCGTTGAACTTCGAAGACCTAGAATTTGGGAACGATCCAAGGAACATCGTGCTGGGCGCGAGCACCGATGGAGTCAATCCGTTTGGCAGCCAGAGAAGCACACATAGCACCTGGTCTGTGTTTGTGTGGATGTACAACCTTCCCCCCTGGTTGTGCATGAAGAGGAAGTACATTCACATGAGTATGCTAATCGAAGGACCGAAACAACCAGGGAACAACATCAATCTATATCTGGGGCTGCTGAAAGAGGAGCTAGACACGCTGTGGAAAACGCCAGCCAATACGTGGGATGCCGCAGAGAAAGAATATTTCCCTATGAGAGCCGCGCTGCTCACGACGGTGCACGACTATCTCGGTTACGGATATCTCGCAGGGCAGGTGCTCCACGGATTTTCTGGATGCGTCAGGTGCATGGATGACACAACGTATCGCCAGCTAGATAGAGATCCCGGGTCTTCGAAAACCGTGTTCATGGGACATCGAAGGTGGCTTCGCGACGATGACCCGTGGAGAAAACGCAAGGATCTATTCGATGGTGAAACCGAACCCCGAGGACGCCCGCGTACGAGGAACGGCGAGGAAATAGACGAGCTGTTGAAAAATTGGAAAGACTACCCACTGCCGGGAAAGAAGCAAAAGGTGCCAGAGCCGGGAAAGAAGCGAAAGGCGCCAGAGCCGCTGCTGAAGGTATGGAAAACGAGGTCTGTTTTCTAGGACTTGCCGTACTGGAAGATCCACCGTGTGCCTCACAGCCTTGATGTCATGCATATCACGAAGAACGTGTGCGAGAGTCTGCTTGGTACCCTGCTCAACATGCCAGAGAGGACCAAAGATGGGCCGAAAGCAAGGGTAGACTTGAAATCAATGGGCATCAGGCAGGAGCTTCACGCTATATATGATGATGATGATGATGATGATGATGATGATGATGATGATGATGATGAGGCAAAGCAGGACACGGAAAGTCGTCGCAAAGGCAAAAAGGCCAAGAAGACCGGAAATGACTACCCTCCCGCGTGCTTCACTCTAAGTCAGGAGGAGATCGAGCAGTTTTTCACCTGGCTCGTAGGAGTAAAACTTCCTTATGGTTACGCGGGGAAGATAAGCAGATACCTAGACCTAGCGAAGCTGAAGTTCAGCGGGATGAAGTCTCACGACTGTCATGTGCTGCTGACGCAGATACTTCCAGTTGCAATCCGTGGGATCATGGACGCGCACGTCCGTGAAATGCTATTTGGCCTATGCAACTTTTTCGACGTCATCTCTCGGAAGTCTGTTGGCGTCAGGCAACTCAGAAGGCTACAGGAAGAGATCGTGGTGATACTATGCGAGCTTGAGATGTACTTCCCGCCCGCATTCTTCGACGTTATGGTGCATCTGCTGGTCCATATCGTGGACGATATCATCCAACTCGGGCCGACGTTCCTGCACAGCATGATGCCGTTCGAAAGGATGAATGGTGTCATCAAAGGATACATTCGCAACATGTCACGTCCAGAGGGAAGCATAGCCAGGGGCTTTCTGACCGAAGAGTGCATCTCCTACTGCACGAATTATCTAGGCATCGAGAACCCCGTTGGTCTGCCCGTCAACAGGCACCTCGGCAGGCTCGCTGGATGGGGTCACCGTGAGGGTCGCCGCGAAATGCATGTCGACTTCGAGGGTCGACTCGCCGACTTTGAAAGAGCAAACCTAGTCGCGCTACAACACATAGACGTGGTCGATCCTTGGGTGGTAGAGCACAAAACCTTTATTAAGAAGATGTACAATGACCGAGGCCAACAGAGGACGGACGGAGATATACTCGAAGAGCACAACTCATGTTTCACGCGTTGGTTCAAGCAGAAGCTTCTGTCGTACCCTTTACATGAGGATTCTTCCGCGGAAGAACAACTCATATTCGCCTTGTCACAGGGCGCCGAGCACAACCTGATGACCTATGAGGCGTACGATATCAACGGCTACACATTCTACACCGAGGCCAAGGACATGAAGAGCGATGGTTATCAGAACTCCGGGGTAACGATGGAATCCTACACCGGTAACGACAAGGACAGATACTACGGAAGTATCGAGGAGATCTGGGAGCTGAGCTACGCTGGAGAGAAGGTCCCGATGTTCCGTGTCAGATGGGCCAAGAGCGTCCTAAAAGAAGACCGGTATTTCACCACCATGGTTATACCCGAAGCCAATCCAAGACCGCAGGCGCAAACGTCACAGCGAAAAATGAGCCATGGGTACTGGCTTCCCAAGTGGACCAATGCTTCTTCATTACCGACCCGTCAAAGCCCAGTCGTGTTGTCGTGAGGAGAGGCAAAAGGAAGATCATCGGAATGGATGGAGTAGCCAATGAGCAAGACTTCGACAAGTACGGCGACCCAAGAATCGAACATGACGACGATGATGAAGTAGCAGCATACACCACAAGAAGAAGCAGGACCACCCTACCTAAAGGACGTCCGTTCCACAGAAGAACTCCATTTGCGAAAAAGAAGGGCAAGAAGATTGTGAACAGATAGCTAGCTAAAATCGATTGTATTTAAATCGTAGCCTTCATTTCTCGATTGTATTTCATGGGCACTTTTTGAACTATCATGAATATTTTTAAATTTCATGGACACTCGATCTCGATCCCCCTCCATCTCGATCGCTAGCTATCCCACCTCGCCAGATCCGGTCCCCCTCGCCGCTGAGCACCCCCCGGTTATATCTGGCCATGGGCCGGGTCAGGCCGGGCCGGGCTTGGGCCGGGCCTGAAAAAGCCCACGGCAAAAAACTGAGGCCCAGGCCCTCCCAGGCCCTACCATCGGGCCTACTTTTCAAGCCCAAGCCTGAAAAATCCCAAGCCCGTCCAGGCCCTGCTGGTGGGCTCAAAACTCAGGCCCAAGCCCGGCCCATGGGCAAGCCCATCGGGACTAGGCCCTGGATTTTAGGGCCGGGCCTGGGTGGGCCGACAGGGCCGGGCCTGAGATGGCCAGGACTACCCCCGGTCCACCGGCCCCCCGCACCCCGCGCACCCTCCCCCGCTCCACCGGCATTACTGTTTGATGATATTATAAAAAAAATTATTATTGTCTTATAAAAAAATATTACTGTTATGATTTAAACAAGTTTGAACATATTTAAACACAAATAAATATGAAACAGCATTTTAAATGCACAAAAAAAAATTGTGGAGCCTAGGAATCGAACCCAGGACCTCCTAGTGTGAGAACTGGCTGCTGACCAGTCGAGCTAGTAGAGGCAACTTGGTGTGGACCAGGTCAGGTGGGAGATAACCTGTTGGCTCGAGCAGAAATAAAAAAACAATACTAATGGCGCACCAGGGTGGGGTGCGCCATTAGTGTGGATGTACTTATGGCGCACCGAGGGGTGGTGCGCCATTAGTATTGTGCCCTCGCCTGGCCCTCGATCCCCTTCCCCTCTCCTATCCCCGGCCCGGCCAAAACCTATCCCCTCTCTCTCCCTCGCCCTCGCCCTCGATCGATCCCCTTCCCCTCTCCTCTCCCGACGCCGCTGCCCCGCCGCCTCGACGCCGCCCCGTCGTCCTCGTCTCCGCCCCGACGCCCCGCCGCCCCGTCGTCGTCGTCTCCTCGTCTCCGCCCCGACGCTGGTGTCTCGCATAGCTGCCGCCGTCGCCGCCTTCTTCGTTCGGCCGCCCACATCTCGTCGCCCCAACCGCTGCTCTTGCCCGTCCCCGGCCTCGTCGAGCTCTCCTCCGACCCTCCCCGTGGTGAGCCTCCTCCACCCCCCCCGTTCCCCCCTCTGTCCCATGCACCCGTCGCCCCCGTCGGCCGCCCCCGTCGGCCTCTCCCAGTAATCCCTTCTTCCCTACGGCCTGAAGATCATGACAAGCTCCCGTCGAGGACCCTGCTATCCTCCACGCCATCTCTACCTTCTCCGAGCCAGCGACTCGCTCCTCCCCACCGCCTCTACCATAGAGGTTATCCCAAGCACCGCCGATCAGACTGCGGCAGTGCCCACGAGCCTCGCCGCACGCTGTCCACCTCCTGTGCCATGTCTCTATTCTGACCGTGGAGAAAGTAAGGAGCCGCGGCAAGAAGTTCAACATGAGCAACCTGTGTCGGCACGCACATCGTGTTGATGAGAGCAGAGCACATGAGCATTCCTGTGGTTTTCCTTTAGCAACAAGTTCAGAACGTGGTGACGAGAACAATTGCTCGACACTGAATGGGGGTGCACTGCGGTCTCTCTTGCGGGGTTACCTGAAATTTGGACATCGGAAAAAGCTTCATTTTCTAGAGTCCGGCCCGCTTCGGTACCCAACCCCATAAGCGGCAGTACTATATTGCAGGGTCAGCGTGGCAGCGACAAGTAGTAAGAGCTTCCAACCTGTAGGCAAGGGGCAAGAGATGTATCATGTACATATTTATCTATCTGCTCTTGATACAAAAAATCCTAATATAGTAGTATATGAGTGGATATTAAATATCTATTTTCTTCAGAATATGTCAAAGCCATTCCTCTAATCCAAACACCATTTAGGGAAATTTTCATAGAACCCCATTCATAAGGAATACATCAGTAGTTAGCTGAGTGTTTGATCACTAGTACAAACGTTTTGACCCAACAATATCTGAATCAGATGAAGAGAATAAAGTTAATGCTCGTCTTATATAACAAAGCATCAATTCTGTATGTCACTCCTAGTTATTATTTTCATTTTAGCACGAACAAAGAGGAAACATTTTAGCAATCTTGCTTGTTGTACTGCTCTCGGGTCATCAAGAACGTCCGGTGCCGGTAGCTCAAGTAACCTGTTATGTTAGGCTGCCTCCACTTTTCTTTCTGTACCAACCTAACCTACTATCCACTTCACTAGGTTTCCTTCCTCACAGGCTCAGAAATCTACTTATGTTTCCCCACATTTATGCATGTGATTCGTTGCATTTTAAAACCAGCAATGACTGTACTAAACTACCAGTCGAGTCCAGTGCTAAAAAACACAGCTGCGAGCATATTTACAAACTTAGTCCTGTAATCAACCATCACATTCTTCTTTAGCAAAAATAACCAACACTGCTACTTCTTGTTTGACATATATAATATATTACCTGCCTGGCATCAACCAAATCAGTCCAACAATACAGAGTCAAAAGGGGGAAAATGCCATTAGTATTAATATTTTGAAAGCAACACCTTTGTGGTCACTAGCTGTATTCAGAGTGGAACAAAGCGTGTGCCTTTCCTTTCTATATATACTCTGGAAAGTGGTTATATCCTAATTCTACTTTTTATCTTTCTGTAGCTAGTTTTGATGTATTGTTAGGAAAAGACTGTCATTTCATTTTTTTTATAAACTAGCTGGAGTAGATTTGTGCACACAATACTGCTTCCAAGACAATTTGCTTCCAAGGAGTAGTTTCAGTTTGCTTGCAAGGAGTAGTTTCAGTATGGTTTCAGTATACTTTCAGTAGCCAATTTGCTATTCACTTTGAGCTATTAGTTTGCTTCCATCTTTGTGCCCACTCTGAAGAGTATTCGTATATGCTTGGAACTAAACAGAATTATACACTGAACTTCTGCAGGCTGATCTGAGTTGGACCATCCTCTGCAGCCAACTTCTCTTCGGCAAGAGGAAGAAAGGAGAATCAGGGTACGGTTTCATGGCTAGAAGATATATTGCTGTACCCCGAGTGAAGGGATATCATTGCATACCTGCGCATATATTTCTGTTGTGAGCATAACTCCAGAATTTATTTATCTGTGATTCGTATTGGGTTAATAATTTGCAGCTAGTTGTATTTTTAATTCACTAGCCTTTTACTTATACATGAGAGAAGTGGGAAGCTAAGTCAATAGGAGCTAAACTCAACCCTTGGCTTGTTACGTGAGCTCAAACTAGTACCTAGTGAGTGTTTCATGTACTGAACTTGGATTTTCGGTGTTTTTGTAACATCCATGTAAGGTTTCGTTCGGTATATTAAATCCTATGAAATTATCAAAGTGTGTTGTACTATGTTGGACAGAATTTTATGTTTGGAATTGGGTGAATGTAAACAGACTTATACTCTCAGATTTTGTCATAGTTGATGGTGTGAGGACTTATAATGTGATAAAGTATATACATTGTTGCAACACCTATATAATGTGATAAATTATATACATTGTCATCTAAGTTGAGCTGATTTTGATTTCCGTATGTTATGGGGGGACAACAGATATAGCTATATGTTCATTCTTGAGGGTACAGACTTGCTAAACTATTGATGATACTGCTTGGTGTATTTTCCATGTTGTGATGGAGGCCTTTTTTGCCTTGTCCACCCGAGAGGCCCTTGAGTTTGCCGGAATGTCGATTAACTTCCGTTCCGGCAAATTCGGGTACTCCATATGTCATATTTTCTGCAAAGGTCATGCTGAAATTTTCCGTGAATTTTAGCATGACTTTGCTAAAAATAGGACATATGGGGTACTTGTGACTAATGCATGGGCCGGGGTATCTTAGTAGTTAATTAAGTAGGATCAAGTGCCCCGGCGTACTTGTGACTAATGCATGGCTTTTAGGGTGCCTCGGTGTCGATAAAAACCGAAATGATGAAAGCTTAGGCTTTTAGGGTGCCTCGGCGTCGAAAAACCCTCAATGATAAAAGCTTAGCTTTTAGGATGCCTCGGTGTCGACAAACCCTAAATGATGAGACCATGATCTTGTTCCTTGACAATAACCAACTTTTTGACCAAACTTTGTTCCTATTTAGAGAGAAACATGGCCAACAACGATGAGGCCGGGGGTTCGAGCGCCAAGCCATTCTGGATGCTGTCCCAGGAGATGGAGGAACAACCTCACTTGTATGAGGACGCCGCCTTCCCCACCGATCCTGAGACCATTGATGGTACCGCCGAGGATGACCCCACTGATGCCACCACTGATGGTGCCGCCGAGGATGCCACCACTGATGGTGCCGCCGAGGATGCCACCACTGATGATGGCGGCGCACGCACAGATGGCAGCCAACCGAAGAGGCAACGGAAGGACCGGCGCCCGACCGTGCTCCGCACCCTCAAGGAGGAAGTTACTGAAGTGGACTCCGACGGGAATCCAACGGCGCCAGAACGAATAGTCAAGGGGTACTCACTTCAGCTCGGGTGCATTCTCCGGAGCACCGTCTCGATCAACACCGAGAACCTGAGGCATCCTGACCGAGGGAATTTGCGCAACCTCCTCTTCACGAAGCTGCACGAACGATACAAGTTCCCCGCTGAATTTGAAAACACAAGCCTCAAAGGGAATAAAGTGAACAATGCTGCCCTTACGAAGATGAGCAAGGCCCTATCTACTTGGAAAAGCAATGTGAAGAGAATGGTCGAGAAAGGTGAGAGTTATGAGAAGATCAAGGAGAAAAATCCTTCGATCACCGAAGATGACTACAATGACTTCAAGATCAATTGCTCGAGCACCGCAAACTCCGAATCAAGTAAGTGGGGGAAAGAAATGCGGGAGCTGAACTTAGGGGAACACACACTCGGTCCCGGCGGTTACAGAGTGGCGGAGCCTATATGGGACAAGGAGGAGGCGGACCGTGCCGAGCAAGGCCTACCGCCCCTCTTCGATAAATACGGTGACAAGCAGACCAGGAACTTTGTCAGGGCCCGGTACAAGAAGGACCCGAAAACAAAGGAGCTTACCACGGATCCGAAGACCAGGGCGCTTGAGCTTGTTCTGGTAAGGAATACACCCCCTCGTAATTAGCTCCATATGGTTGCATTCTAATTAATGAAGCCAAATTTCTAAATGGTTCACATTCCTTCCGCAGGCGACTGAAAGCAGTAGCGCGGGGTCAACTAAGAGCAACCCTTGGGACACCACTCTAAATAGGGCGTTGAATGTAATGAAGAACAAGGATCAGCTCAGTAAGCCGACGTCAGCTGGTCGTGTGGCCGGCAAAGGCTTGTCGACAAAATGGTCCTCATACTATGACACTGCTGGGCGAAAGGAGAAAAAGACCAGCTCGGAAAGCCAGGCGCGCGAGGTTCAAGAACTCAGGGCACAGGTGGCGCGGATTCCGGAGATTGTCCAAGAGCAAGTGCAACAACAACTCGGAGCGACGATCACCGCCATTGTGCCTACCTTGATCCAGGGGATTAGTGCGTGGATTGCGGGCGGCCAACAGGGGCCGCCCCCGATTCCTAGCTTCACGGCCAGCAACTCGCAGAACGCGATGGCGGGGCCATTGGTGTCTCCGGCGGAGCCGGCATTGGTGTCTCCGACGCCGGCACGGGAGCTTAATGCACCCGGGTGTACGCCGGCCGGTACCTCTGCAGCAAGCGGCCCCTCCGTCAACTGCACGCCCGCCGTTGGCGGTGCCTCGACATTAGCCGAGCTCGACGCCATCATCACGGTAACTAATTAAGCCTCTCTCGGCTGAGGACTTCATCTCCTTGCCTTTGACTGGGCATCCCTAACGCCCTACATGTTTTTGCAGGGCGCCGCCGACGTTCCGTGCACTCTCCTGCACTTCGTGAACAACGAGTTGGTCGATGTCGCCAAGGGCAAAATCGTTCAACCGGGCAACCCCTTGTTCCACGGTACCCAGATGCCACCCAACTTGTTTAGGGTTCAACTGGTTCGGGTGCTGCCAGGCTGCGACGAGGTGTTACCTCCGATTCGACCAATGGGGGCCGACGATGATGACGTGATGAACCTCAGCGCCTGCCTGAGCTGGCCCCTGCTTTGGCCGAAGAGCCAGATTCGTTTGGGGGCGGGGGACACCACCCCAAAGACAACACCGCCAGTCGTGCCGGCGCCAAGTCGGCCCCATGGCAAGACCGCCGCAACGGTGCCGGACATCCCTATGCCACTGGATCCAAACATGCATATGGCACAGGATCAGAACGACGACGACGACGATACATTTGCCAACGTCGATCAGTACTTTGCCGATCATGGGGATGGTGGCGACTTCATGGGGCCTCCTTCTCCAGAACCCAACCCAACAAAAGACGTGTGCGATCTAGCTGGTACCGCGGAGAAGCCAAGTTGCAACAGGCGTCGTCTGCTGTTCAGCTCTCAGGAGACGCCTCCAGCTGCCGACTTCACCGAGCCTCAGATAGGCGAGGTGCGAAATATGATCAGCCCCAACACACTCAAGAAGGCGGTCTGTGAGCAGAACTCGGTCCCATTACAGGAGATCAAGAAGAAGGCACGCAAAAGAAAGACTAACAAGGGTGCGGGCCAGCCGGCACCGAGTACGATCCGTGCTCAGGACGGGCCACCTTCAACTGCGGATATCTCGAGGAGGGTGCATGTGGCGGGTAGGCCGATGCTACCGACAAATATGCTCGATGCTGCAACCGGTGCTATGCGGAGTCTGCATGACAGTGTGCTTTCTTTGGAGAAGCGGCGTCTCCGAGAGAAGGATGTGGCATACCCGGTTTTCGCGGCCAAGGTGCCAGAGGGCAAGGGCTTTGTGGATAACTCCATCGGGGGTACGATCGTCCTGCGGTTTGATGACATCCACGCTATGTTGAACCTTCATCCGCTGCACTACACCTTCGTTCGGCTATTTTCGCTGAGTATGGAGATGCGGATCATTCGCGACAAGACCCCGGACATCGTGATAGTAGACCCCTTCTACATGTGTGCCAAGATCTTGGGCAGCGTTGGGGATCGGCAAGTCGCGAGTTCTTACCTCGAAGGCGTCATTCTGGCAAACCAAGATAAGGACAACTTCCTCGTGCCTTACTTTCCCGAGTAAGTCCTCCCCTCAACCGCCCTGTAACATATGAATTCTTAGATTTCAATCGTTTTTCTTTTAACATTCTGTGTTTTCTGCAGTGACACACATTGCACGCTCATCCTCCTAAGCCCCAAATATTCCATGGCCACGTATTTCGACCCGGACCGTCAGTCGAACGTAGACTACACAAATGTCAAGAAGGTTCTTGATGATGTTCTCCCCGGCTACGTCAAATCTGGAGGCACCTTCACCAGGCCTATTCGTAAGTACGGCAAGCACGTGTTCTCCCACAACACGACGTTCTGCTGCGTCAAGCAGCCGCCTGGCGGTCAGAAGGGTGCCTACTACGCCATCCATCACATGCGGGCGATCGTACGGGACCATCATCAACTACTGCTACCGAGTAGACTCAAAGATTGGGCCGCGAGCGTGTCGGCAATCCAGGACGCGGACATCAGACAAGAATTCTTTCGCATCCAGTCGGAGTTTGCGGAAATCATCCATCAAGATGTCCTTCGTACCTCGGGGCAGTTCTACCTCAGAAATCAACCGTCCAACAATGACATCGACATAATCCTACAAATGCAGGCTGACAACGGCCGTGGTTTCATGACTCCCACGATAGACGGCGGCTTCATCCACGCTCCGGTGTCTTGAGTCGAGTCGAAAGCAGTGATGCTGTGTCTAGTTCTGAAACATCGATTGGCTCATGTTGTAATTAAACTTTAATGAACTTGTAGTATGTCTCTTTGGTTTCGAGAGTCCTTCAACTTAGATGTAATCGATGCTATTAATGTCTTGCTTTTCTCTTCCGATCGTTCTGTTGCATACTTATATATTGCTTATGTATTGTCTGTGAATTGGTACTAACGTTTCGTTTGGCTACTGCATAGCGATGCCGTGGTATGTCGTGTACAAGGGTAAGGTTCCCGGAGTCTATGACGACTGGGAGGAGTGTCGGAGACAGGTTCACCGATTCAGCGGTAACAGTTACAAAGGGTACGCCACTAGGGTCGAGGCCGAATCTAGATACGCCCGCTATCTAGCGGGAGAGGGGAGGGAGCGTTGGAGGAACCGGATGAAGACGAGTTTCATCGTGATGATGCTCATCGTGATGACCGCAGCTCTCTTCTATGTGATGGTAGTTTAGATGATCGATATCGACTTGTAATGTGAAGACAAACTCGCGGTCTTGAGACTTGTAATATAATGATTCATACTTATACATTTTGTTCGGTCTTTTCAATTCGGAGGCTAATATGATGAATTGTATTCGGAGACTAAAATGATGAATTGTATTCAAAGACTAATCTTTTATTGTATTCGATGAATCTGTTGTTGATGTGTGCTGTCTATATTTTGTCCAATAATACATTTTGTAACCTGTGCAAAAAACAGAAAATTAAAAAATAAAAAAACCTAATATTCATACTAATGGCGCATCACATCATAGTGCGCCATTAGTATGCCAAAGGATACTAATGGCGCATCACTAAACAGTGCGCCATTAGTATGCCAAAGGATACTAATGGCGCATCACTAAACAGTGCGCCATTAGTATGCCGAAGTTACTAATGGCGCATCCATCTGTAGTGCGCCATTAGTATGCCAAAGCACCTGGTATACATGGCCCCCTGGGAGGCATACTAATGGCGCACTGCAGTATATACTAATGGCGCATCTGGGGTGCGCCATTAGTATACCAGATACTAATGGCGCACCAGTGGTGCGCCATTAGTAAAATATACTAATGGCGTGCTACTAATGGCGCACCACTGATGCGCCATTAATGGCCAGATTAGGTGCGCCATTAGTAGTCCTTTTTCTAGTAGTGATATATGTTGGAGTTATTATTATGACCCTAGGTGTCTTAGAGGACCACTTAGTAATCTAGCAATGCTTGCATCCCCAGTGTGATGATTCTGGCCATTATTCTCGAAAGCATCCCGTGATGCCATTTAGTTAGTAGGCATTCTATTTCTGGGTTCTTGAACCCAAGATTCACCCTACCTCATGTTGTTAGTATTTGCTAGTTCCCTTAAGATATTAGTAACCTTTGCGATAGTCCTCGAGGTCTGTGGTATATCGTTCTTCCAATACCATGAACTGCTTATGGCAGAAGTTCTCTTGAACCGAAAGATCACAACCAGAGTGCTCTTGACGAGTTCCCCATTCACATTGTGACTCTGCCAGTCCTTCCTCCTCTGCATGGGTTATCCGGAAGAAATATGTTGAATTTGTTCGACATACTAATCCATGCATCCATAACTCAGAAAGTTATATGTTCCTTTGAGTTGTCCCTCTTTAGTTATTTTCTGGCCCTCGTCTATCAATTGATAGTCAGGAGTAATTGTGCATCCGTGTTATCGATGCTTATTATTCTTGTGGTCCGTCAAGCCGTTCTATTTCAGAATGACTAGGAGAAACAAACTCCAGTACCTCGTCCATCTCTGGGATTGGGTCAAAGTAGTTGTATTCCGCAGATCAAAACGCCAAACCAGCTTTTGATTCTGTTCTACCTTGGAGTATTACCATCTTTATGTCAAGAGTGTCATGAGAATTGCACCACCTCTTATGAATTCTTGACGCAGTGATACTTCTCGCCATCATTATTCATTCCTCGGTCCCGTGTTGTCACAACCGGAACACCGACAAGTGAACCGTGATGTGTGAAATCAATACTCTGAGCAACTCGTTGCTTGGTAGTTAATGGCAATACTGTCATTCTTAGCGTGTTGGTTATTCAATCACCATCCTGAGATTGATCGTGTTACCTAGTCCATTTTTTTCCTGGTGCACTCTTTGGTCAACGAGTTAGGATTGTATCAATTCCTCGCTCTTTTCGATCACATCGTCTTGCCCTGAAAAGCAAGTTTGTTCTCGAGCTTAGTAACATATCGGTGGTTCGTGGTTTCTCGAATATCTTCTCGGAAGTGTTACCAGGTTGACACCTGACCGCTATGTTGAGCTCGTGATCAAATGGTTTTCCTATAAACCACTCTTTCTCCAAGAATCTGTGTTGGATACCTTGAGCTAGTTGGTTAAGCTAAACAACAACTTGGAGAGTTGGAAGATAAAAGCTTGCCTGACTTAGTTCTCTCCAAAGGATATCTCTTGTGTGTGTGTTTGTTGTAGAAAGATGATTTCTTCATCGATTGGTCCTCGTGATCAATTAATGGACCTATCATCTTAACCAAACTTTGATTTGAGTATGGGCTATTATCAATCAAATCAGAACCAACGATGATCATAATGTTGTCTTACTCGTGGTTGATCCCTCGAGCATGCACCATTATATCTTTTGGGTCTGACCAATGCTATCACTTGTTCACATAATTATGGAATTCCATCTGCATGGAAACCTGGATGAATTGTTGTTGAGCCCATCAGCAACACTGCTACCTTCTCCATGATTCGTGTTGAACATCCAGCTAGTATTGGAAACTTTGTAAGAATTGCCTTCATGTTCCGCTCATGAGGTATACGTTTTGATGGAAGAAGTGACTTCCTATTGTTTATGTGCAATCGATGCAAGTTGCCGCCGTGAACTCGAGAAAGCTTGTTTTTGCTTCTTTTGGAATCATCCCAAGTCAGTCATGCATATGCGCGAAGTATTCTATGGTTTGGAGACTTGCAACCTTCATTCTATATGTGTTCCTAGCACACCAAGCCACTGATTGATTTGTTCAAGGAAAAGGAGTTGCCGTGCGAATACTAGTTCATGCACAAGGCTTCGATATCCTCGTTGATGGTTCCCCACCTGAACTCGGTAGTGTTTTATTATAAGACTACTACGTGGCCATGCTTGTCTGGGACGGCGAGTTCACAGGTTGTAGCAGAACCAGCCCATGTGTTTTGAGCTTGCTATCGAAGTTCATTTCCCGAGAATCTCGCAACATCTTCTCGTCGATTCGTGTTGCAACCTTTCCTTTTCCAGACACGTTGTCTGAATTATCTTGTTACCAACCAGATTTGAATCTCAGGCAGATATGATGGTTGGAACTTCTTCCAAGAACTATGATATAGGTTCCAGTGAAGTGGAGGCACCTAGCTGGAAGCACCATTATTGTAGTATCTTGATTAAGCCGTTTGGTCACTTCCCATGAGGATTTCACATGACTTATTCCACAAGTTGTTCCTTATGGATTTTTATATTTCCGAAGTCCGACCTTTTACTTGATATTCTAGATATCAAACCATATCTATGAACGGGATATGCTAGTGCATCAAGGAGAACATTAGAAGCGGAGTGCTAAATGTCTCTCGGTCGATCATCCAGATTTGCTTCTTTGGCATTGCTAAGGAAAAATCTGAGAAAGTGTTGTCCTCCTTTGCACCTGCATCCTCCATCACCGTTCATCATGGTAGTATGATGTGTTGCCAGGGTCCTCGGCACGGATGTTGGTAAAACCTTGATGAATATGGAAATGCTCAAGTTCTTGAAAGCACGCTCAGTCACTAGGTTATATCCTTGGTATCAACTGGAATGTGCCTTCCATTTGCCAAGTTGTTCTATAACCATAGTTTCCTTTCCAAATTGAGTGTGCCATTCTTTTGAATTCTTTCAAACGATCATTTGTAAATTGCCTTACGCTGGTATGAAGAGTTTCAATGATCTCTGAATCAAAAGTAATTCTTTTTGCCACTTAAGGGAATATTTCTATGAGCCACCCTCCCTAAGGTGCCCCGTTATGGAATCAAGGCAGATAACTCCTTGTTATCTTGAAACCATGCACCATCTTATTCAGCATGGAATTGTGCTTATCAACTTGGATCCTCGTTCTCTGTTTCACTCCATCCCTCTGGATGTATGCTTCGTGTTGTAGCTCGAGAGATGTTCAACATCTCATTCCGTGAGTTGATCGTAAGTTACTCGATCTTTAAGAAGATCGGTTCCTATAGAGTTTCTTCTATCGTCATTGTGTTGGATGAAGACCCCGGAAGCAAAGACGACAAGATCAATTTGAAGTAATGAATCAACATCTTCGATGAGGGCATTTGGATCGAGAAGATTGTGTTAGCTTTTGTGTCCCCTCTTCCTCTTACCCTACGCTTGAATCTTGGGATGAGATTCTTGTTTAGTGGGGGTGAGTTGTCACATCCCTAGTTTTGGTTTGCTCTAGGCTAGCTAGTCATGTGTGCACATGTTTAAATTTCAATGAATTTGAAATGGGGACATGTGAAAGCCTCAGAAATCATTTCTGAAAAAGACCAAGATAAAAATTGCTTCAAATAGGTCCAAGAAAATGTTCATGTTTCTCTATGGAAATATTGGCCAGAATTAAAATTCAAACCAATATTTTTAGGAGCTCATAAATATTTGTTTTGGGCATTTGAAGCTAATGCAATAATTATTTGCATTGGATATATATACATGTTATATATTTTATATATGTCCAATAATTCTAGGTAAATGTGAGGGGCTCTGGAATAATCCAAATAGTCCCTACAAAAATTTACCAGAAGCGTATAAAATGATTTAGTGCAGAGACTAAATCAAAACAGAGTTAAAATAAATGGGAAAACAGAAACTAAAATAGAAAGAAAGAGGGACAGAGAATCTTCCTGCACAGCCCACCACTGTAGCAGCCTACTGGCCGAAGCCAGCCCAGCCCACCAGGGGCAGCACTGTCTTCATCCTCCTGCCAGGAGGAGAAGCAGCTGCGTGCCCGGTGCGCAGACGAACCACGCCGGCTCCTCCCTGCCTGCGTGCCCCTCGACCGCCTGGTCGCCTCCACGCGTACCACGCCGCCTCCTCGACCCTCTCTCACTCTCCCTCAAGCTCATCCCCTCCTCTGGCTCGCCCTCTCACGCCCACCGAGCACGCCCGTCACCACCGTCGCCGTCCACCGTGGCTACCGAGACCCCCTCGTCCAACCACCGTATCCCCGAGCTCTGTCGTCCTGCTCTTCCTCTCCTCGTCGACGCACGCAACTCCAGGAGCAGCAGAACGCCACCCCCGTCGTCTTCATCACCGTTTATGTCCGCTGATCCCCGTGGTCGAATTCGCCGCCGCAGAGGCCTCCCCGAGCCCAATGAGACCGCCAACGACCCCGCTGTGAGCTCCACTCCGTTTCCCCTCCTTCGTTTTGCTCGCCCGTGCTCCGTAGCCTCCTCCCCGATGAGCTCGTGTGTGCGCCGCCGCGCGAGGTCATCGCCGGCATCGTTTCCGGCCACCCCGCGGCCTCCCGTCCGGTCCTTTGGATGCAGACGAGCGAGAACCCCTCCTTGGTGCCAGCAGCGCGACGAACTGCCGTCCCTAACGCGAGTCCGGCGAGCTCTCGCCGTCGGGTTGGTCATCGCCGGCGTAGATCCGGTGATGATGACATGGCACTCTTAATTAGGGGCTAATCACCCCGCTAACTAAACCGTGTGCCACTGACTGTGGGCCTCGTGCCCTAATTAACCCCGGGATTTATTCCCTGTTTAGTTTAAATTAAACCAGTCGACCCCACATGTCAGTTGACCCTGCCACGTCAAACGTTGACCTGGCCCCACTGGTCAGCCTCTATTCCTGCCCTGTTACACTGACATGCGGGCCCCATAGGTCAGGTTTGACCTGGACCGCGCTGTTGACCTGATGACGTCATCCTGACGTAGTGCTGACGCAGTAATTTAATTACTGGGATTATTCCTATACAGGAAATTCCAGAAAATAGTGCAAACTTCTAAAATTCATAGAAATTCAACCGTAGCTCCAAATCAAATAATTTATATATGAAAAATTATCAGAAAAATCCAATCTATCCATTTATGCTACTTTCATGCATGAAAAACAAACTTATACCTGCTGTATAAGTGAAAACATTCAAATGGCATTTTAAATGCTCAAACTAGAGTTTGCATTTGAACCTTTGGTTCAAATGGACTCCCTTGCACTTGTTGCTAGCTGCATTAGCTCAATTCACAGCATATTGCCATGTCACATTCATGCATCATATTGTGCATTGCATTGATTGTGTTCTTCCTTGTTTGCCGGTGTTTGCCCCCTCTCGATAGATGTGGTTCCGACGATGAGTTCGATGACACCGATGAAGAACTATACTATCTTCAGAAGTGCCAGGCAAGCAAAACCTCCTTGTTCATTCTGATACAATCCCACTCTCTCGCTCCTGCTCTCTTTTACTGCAATAGGACAACAACGATTCATCTGTTACTTGCTGCGGTAGCTGAACCCCTTTATCCTCTGCATGACCTGTCATTGCCACAGTAAATAGATGAAACCCACTAGCATGAGTAGGAGTTGTTTGAGCCCTGATGTGCCTACTCATTCATGCTTGTTTGTCATGCCTGCTATTGCTTAGAGTTGTGTCAGGTCTGATTCATCGGGAATGAATTGGAATGTGGTGAACATGTCCTACTGTTGAGAGCTAAGTGTGTGAACACGATTTGGTAAAGGTAGCGGTGAGAGGCCATGTAGGAGTACATGGTGGGTTGTCTCATTGAAACCGTCCTCAGGAACTGAGTTCTATGTTTGTGATCCATGAACAGTTACTACCACACATTGGGTTCCGGTAACTCGACCCCTCTCGGCTTATTAACCGCCTCGATCTCTGTCCAGGAGTTGCAACTAGTTTCTGGTGTTTGTAGGTAGTGTTAGTAGTCTACCAAGTGGCACCCGGTACAGGTGGGCTTGGGACAGACTAGGCACCGTGGCACGGTGTACCAAGCGTAGATCCATCCGTCGAGGTGGGCTTGGGAACCCTGTTCACATCGTTTGGGGCCGTGAGCGACACCCCGGCCGGATCTCCTTACGGATGGAACCCGAATAGGCGATAAACCTGGACTAGAGACTTGTGTGATTAGTCAGGTCATGGCCGACTCCCTCGCCAGGCTTCCGCTTGAAGGTTGCCGAGGTACACGACGTGTACATGGTGGTAAGTGGCGAGAGCGTGTGTGACGAAGTACACCCCTGCAGGGTTAACATCATCTATTCGAATAGCCGTGTCCGCGGTAAAGGACTTCTGGGTTGCCTGTACAGTTCATAGACAAGTGAAAGTGGATACTCTAAAATGCGCAAGATAAGCGTGAGTGCTATGGATGGCGTCCTCGTAGGGAGACGGGAGCGGATCCATAGTGGTGTATTGATATGGTGAATATGTGGACTCGTGTGCGCCACCTCAAAAGAGTTGCTTGCAGTCGTAGTTCAGGTTAGCCACTGAGTCAAAGCTGGCTTGCTGCAGTTAAACTCCACCACCCCTTTTGTTGATACCGATGCATATGTAGATAGTTCTGATGTAAGTCTTGCTGGGTACATTTGTACTCACGTTTGCTTATTTTATGTTTTGCAGAGAGACGTCAGTCTCGCTAGTAGTCCCGTGTGGACTTCGACGTTTAGCTTGATACCTCAGCTACGATCTTGTGCCCTCGGCAGGATCTAGTAAATAGTCAGGCTTCTCGGCCTTTTTCATTTGTAGATGTCTGTACTCAGACATGTTAAGCTTCCGCATGTGCTTTGACTTGTATGCTCTGAATGTTGGGTCATGAGACCCATGTTTGTAATATCTGGCTCTTCGGAGCCTAATGAATAAATACTCTGAGTCATAGAGTCTTGTTGTGATGCCATGTTGTATTTGCACATATCGAGCATATTGTGTGTATGATTGAAATGCTTGGTATGTGTGGGATCCGACAATCTAGTTGTCTATCCTTAGCAGCCTCTCTTATGGGGAAATGTAGTCTAGTGCCTCCTTGAGCCATAGTAGTCCGCTACAGCCCGGTTCACCGGAGTCCTGCTAGCCCAGCACTACTGCTCTGGACACTTGACTGGCCGGCATGTGTTTCATATCATTCCTGTGTCTGTCCCTTCGGGGAAATGTCACGCGGTGACATCCGGAGTCCTGCCTAGCCTGCTACAGCCCGGGTTCCCAGAGTCCTGTTAGCCCAGTGCTACAGCCCGGATTCGCACGCTGCTGACCGACACGTTCGATGTTGATTCATGTATGCCTGTCCCCATACGTTAGTGCCGTTTGGGTTCACGACTAGCCATGTCGGCCCGGGTTCTCTGTCATATGGATGCTAGCGACATTGTCATATACGTGAGCCAAAAGGCGCAAACGGTCCCGGGGCATGGTAAGGCGACACCCGTGGGAGTACCGTGCGTGAGGCCGCAAAGTGATATGAGGTGTTACAGGCTAGATCGGTGTGACTTGGAATCGGGGTCCCGACAGGTATGATGGAAACTAGGGCGGCAAGAGTGGAACAAAACACCAGGCATAAGGCCGAGCCTTCCACCCTTTACCAAGTATATAGATGCATTAATTAAATAAGAGATATTGTGATATCCCAACATAAACATAATCCAACATGGAGCAATCTTCATCTTCACCTGCAACTAGCAACGCTATACAAGGGGCTGAGCAAAAGCGGTAACATAGCCAAACAACGGTTTGCTAGGAAGGGTGACAAAGGTTAGAGGTTCATGGCAATTTGGGAGGCTTGATCAGCAAGTGGTAGGTAGCGCGGCATAGCAATAGAGCGAACAACTAGCAAGCAAAGATAGAAGTGATTTCGAGGGTATGGTCATCTTGCCTGAGATCCCGCAAGGAAGAAGAACGAGTCCATGAAGAAGACAAACGGACGTAGTCGAACGAATCCTCACAACTCCGGAACGAAACCGAAGCTAACGAGAGAAGCAACCCGGAATGAAACAAACAACATAGTAAACAACCACCACATAAACATGGCATGATGCACAATCAAGTATGATGCATGTCCGGTTTAATGAGGCATGGCATGGCAAAGTGCATAAACGAAACTACAAGTTAAGTGGAGCTCAATATGCAACGAGTTGCATATTGACGAAACACCACCTTTACTTATTTAGTTCTCTCTCAGTTATAAACCCAACAATATTAAATGTTGTTAAACATGGCAAAAGGTGAAGCATAACAAAACTAACTATTTAGGCAAGTTTAAATGAGGCCAGAACAACGAACAACAATTCCGGAAAATCCTCATGTCCATATTTTGGGATTGGTACTGTTCTGCCATAAACGCAATTTTAATGTTGTAACGCCCACAATGCGGCTATATCTCCCACGTGTCGAGGCACGACTTAGAGGCATAACCGCATTGTGGTTTTGTCGCAAGAAGGGTCATCTTCACACAATCCCATGTAATGAACAAGAATGGGATAAAGAGTTGGCTTACAATCGCCACTTCACACAATACATGAATAAATCATACATCAATCAGAGATACACACATAGGTCCGACTACGGAACCAAAATAAAAGAAGACAACCCAACTGCTAGATCCCTGATCGTCCCAACTGGGCACCACTACTGATCAATAAGAAAAGAAACAACACAACGGACAAGATCTTCATCGAGCTCCCACTTGAGCTCAGTTGCGTCATCTGCACTAGCATCGTCGGCACCTGCAACTGTTTGGAAGTATCTGTGAGTCACGAGGACTCAGCAATCTCACACCCGCGAGATCAAGACTATTTAAGCTTATAGGAAAGGATGGTGTAATAAGGTGGAGCTGCAGCAAGCACTAGCATATATGGTGGCTAACATACGCAAATGAGAGCGAGAAGAGAAGCAACGGAACGGTCGTGAACTAGCAATGATCAAGAAGTGATCCTGAACTCCTACTTACGTCAAACATAACCCAGAAACCGTGTTCACTTCCTGGACTCCGCCGAGAAGAGACCATCCTGGCTACACACGCGGTTGATGCGTTTTAAATAAGGTGAAGTGTCAAGTTCTCTACAACCGGACATTAACAAATTCCCATCTGCCTCATAACCGCGGGCACGGCTTCCGGCCGGCCGCATCCTCTCCTCTCCCGCCGGCGACGAGCCCGAGCCCGAGCTTCCCGAGGATCCCCGATCCAGATCCAACTCTCTGTAACGTATGTTGACTTTCCTTCGACCCCAAATATTTTCTAAGTCTGGAATTTTTACAGCATCTTGCTCTGTTCCCGATGCGATCACTTCTTGCATGTAGCTCCGATTCGCGCGTGTAATATGTCAAATTGTTCGCCTCGTGATGATCTTCATTTTGTTCAATTGCACCATGTTCATTAGAGGTCATATGGATGCCCAAATCTCTGTTGGAAGAGGGCTAGTTGCTGTTATTCTCTGGTTCTTATCAGAACCTGGAGATTTGTCATTTTTGTATCATTTATTCTGTGCATCTTTTGAGCATGAGCTCTACATGTGTTTTGAATTATGCCATGCCATCCTTCCAGTGGTATAGTCCATGTATTTTTGTGATCTCTGTGGTGACTATCACAAGCATGCAAAGTAGGCCCCGTAATATTTCTGATTTCAGGGACTTGGTGATTTCTCCAAGTCCTTGTCTGCTGTAATTTTGTTGCCATGTAAACATGATGCTACGGAGAGATCCATGCATATTTTGGAGATGTTCAGTAAGGGTGTTTTGTAGATATAGTTGTAATTGATCAATGCCTGCAATTTTTTGCAATTATAGAGTGCCATAGCATGACTCAATCTTGCTGTACTTTTGCTATAAAATATTTCTGGCAGATTCTTAACATGATTTGCAATCTTGCCAAGCTTATTGTAGTTGATCCATACATGATATGCAATTGTTCTTGCATTGGTTCGCTTCATAAACATGCCATCTTGCTGTAGGTATGCTTGGTTTGTCATGCATTACTCTGTAGTAAGTGCATCAAGCTCACAAAGAGGCCTACATATTAATATTTCTGCCATGCTCTGTTTTCTTCTAAGTCTATAACCTGATAACGAAACTTGCTACGTTTACATGCTTGCCATCATATCTTCTGATCCTTTTTGGCTGATGGTCAGTAAGGGTCTTTTGTCATGTGCATTTAGTAGAACACTGCCATGCCTTGTTTTGCTATGTTAAGTTCTGTAGCATGTTGATTTCGTTCTCTGAACATTTTTACCTGATGTTGATTTCTGCCATGTCCAGTTTTTCACAAAGTCTGTGAACCTGTAATCTTTTGCACTTTTGCCATGCTTGTTTGAGCTTGATATGTTGTGAACTAGCCGTAGTTCAGTGTCCATCTTTTCGCAAGCATCTCCTGTAGATTACTGTCATGTGCTTTTTTGCTATGTTGGGGTGCTGTAGCATTGTTGCTTGTTGCATTTTAAGTGCTATCATGCTGTTTATCGCGGATTCGTGTCTTTCTTGTTTTGCTTGCCATTTGCAAACCGTGCATCCGATTCCGGTGATCTTTATATCGATTTCGACCGAAATCATCTCATCTTTCTAGTGGCATGCTTGGTTTTCCAAGTTACTGCCATGTTCATCATTTTCCTTCCGGAGCACGCATCTGCATCGCATATCATATCTCGCATATCATACATGTTTTTGCATCATGTTGCTTGCGCATTTCTCGTTGTTGATTGTGGTTCCGTTTGTTTGTGTTCTTGTCTTGGGTAGAGCCGGGAGACGAGTTCGTGAACAAGGAACCTGTCGAGTACGCTTACGAGGATCAAGCTTTCGACAACTCTGAGAATCTTGCAGGCAAGATGACCACCCCTCGAAATCACTTCTATCTTTGCTATGCTAGTTGTTCGCTCAATTGCCATGCTCCGCTACCTATCACTTGCTATATCATGTCTCCCATTTTAGCCATGTCAGCCTCTAACCATCCTCCCCCTCTTATAGCGTTGCTAGTTGCAGGTGAAGTTGAAGTTGTTCCATGTCGGAACATGGATATGTTGGGATATCACAATATCTCTTATTTAATTAATGCATCTATATATTTTGGTAAAGGGTGGAAGGCTCGGCCTTATGCCTGGTGTTTTGTTCCACTCTTGCCGCCCTAGTTACTGTTATACCGGGATTATGTTCCTTGAGTTTGCGTTCCTTACGCGGTCGGGTGATTTATGGGACCCCCTTGACAGTTCGCCTTGAATAAAACTCCTCCAGCAAGGCCCAACCTTGGTTTTACCATTTGCTACGTAAGCCTTTTCCCCTGGGTTTTCGCGAGCCCGAGGGTCATCTTATTTTAAACCCCCGGACCAGTGCTCCTTCGAGTGCTGGCCCAAACCGAGCGATGTCCGGCGCCCCCTGGGTAACCAGGGTCTATGCCAACCCGACGTCTGGCTCATCCGTTGTGCCCTGAGAACGAGATATGTGCAGCTCCTATCGGGATTTGTCAGCACATTCGGGGGCTTTGCTGGTCTTGTTTTACCCTTGTCGAGATGTCTTGTAAACCGGGATTCCGAGACTGATCGGGTCTTTCCGGGAGAAGGTTTATCCTTCGTTGACCGTGAGAGCTTATGATGGGCTAAGTTGGGACAACCCTGCAGGGTATTATCTTTCGAAAGCCGTGCCCGCGGTTATGAGGCAGATGGGAATTTGTTAATGTCTGGTTGTAGATAATTTGTCACTTGACCCAATTAAAATAAATCAATTGCGTGTGTAGCCGTGATGGTCTCTTCTCGGCGGAGTCCGGGAAGTGAACACGGTCTGAGTTATGCATGACGTAAGTAGGTGTTCAGGATCACTTCTTGGTCGTTGCTAGATGACGTCTGTTCCGTTGCTTCTCTTCTCGCTCTCATTTGCGCAAGTTAGCCACCATATATGCTTTTGCCGCTGCAGCTCCACCTCTTTGCACCTCCCTTTCCTATAAGCTTAAATAGTCTTCATCTCGCGGGTGTGAGATTGCTGAGTCCTCGTGACTCACAGATACTTCCAAAACAGTTGCAGGTGCCGACGACGCCAGTGCAGACGATGGCGTCGATCTCAAGTGGGAGTTCGACGAGGAACGTGGTCGTTACTATGTGTCTTTTCCTGATGATCAGTAGTGGAGCCCAGTTGGGACGATCGGGGATCTAGCATTTGGGGTTGTCTTATTTTCATCTGGATTTTGACCGTAGTCGGTCTACATGATTGTATTTTGGATGATGTATGAATGATATTTATGTATTGTGTGAAGTGGCGATTGTAAGCCAACTCTTTATCCCATTCTTGTTCATTACATGGGATTGTGTGAAGATGACCCTTCTTGCGACAAAACCACTATGCGGTTATGCCTCTAAGTCGTGCCTCGACACGTGGGAGATATAGCCGCATCGTGGGCGTTACAGCAGGGAAGGAAGGTTGGTCGTCAGCCACCCCCTCCCCGGCAGGCCCTTGCCGGCCTCTTCGGCAGCAGCCTTGTCGGCCTCCCCGGCATGCCCCTTGGCGGCCTCCTCAGCGACGGTCTTGGCGGCCTCCTCGACAGCAATCTTGTCGGCCTCAGCCTTGGCGTCCTTGGCGACCTCCCCGATGACGGTATCAATGTCCTCCTGGTCCTCCGAGGGAGGGTCTGGATACAAAGAAGGAGAATGAGAAGGGGCCAAAATCAAGGTTCAAGAAGAAGAAAAGACAGGGACAGAAGGCAGGCCACGTACCCACACCAAGCTAGGAAGAAGCATTTCCCTCCCCGCCAACATTCGTTGCCGGGATGGATCCACTACAGCCCAAGTTCACCTCCTCCTCCTCCTCTGTGCGCGTCGGCTCGGTGCTTGGTGCCCTTCTCGGGGACGCCCCTCTGGGCGGCGTGGTTGACGGGGCGACGTGTTGGGGGTGGCCCTAAGTGGCTCCTCCTGCTGCCGCTCTCCTCTTGCGAACCCGGCAAGATCAGCACCAAGGGATCGTGCCCCAACGCACATCGACGGGAAGTGAGTAGTGAACTCACGCTGGGGGCTGAAGTGGGGGTTGCGTCGGGGGCTGTCGTCCGGGCTGATCACCACCAACTCCGGCATCCGCAGAGTGCTCGCCGGGGGCTCGTCGCCCGTCGAGTCCCTGGCCCTCTTCGCCACTCTCTGGGCCAACGTCTCCATGTCCCTATGAGGATAATATCAATTTAAAAGAGGATAGCATAGGTGTGAGGTGAGGAGATGATGGAGGGCGAAGCGCTTACTCGTCCTCCACCTTCTCTTCCACTAGCCTCCATTTCCTCTTCGGGCTGAAGGACCCGAGGTCAAAATTAACCTCCGAGGTGCCATCCGAAGGAGAAGGAGAAGGGGATGGGGTCCAGCGCCGCTTGGATGAGGAGGAAGCGGTCGCCTTCTTCTTCGCTACCGCGGTTTTCACCGCCTTCTTCATAGCCGCAGACTTCGTCGCTGCGGCTCTCGTCTGGCGCACGGATTGCTCCTGGACCTGCTGCCGCTACGCGGTCCTACCGGGCCGGACCGGCTCGCCGGAGCTGGCCCACCGCAGGACGCGCCTCCTCCCTATGGCCGAAGGGTTGACAGCCTCGGCCTATTCTTCGTCCAACTCCTCGACCACGTCTTCAACAAGGGGGGCCCCGGCGCCGACACTGCTGGCCTCCCAAGCAGACTCCGCCCATGCGGCGAGCTCTTTCTCCTCTGCGGCCACGTCGGCCTCATCCTCCATGGTGTCGGCCCTGCCAGACTCCTTGGCGAGCGCCGCGTCCGCCACCCTGGCGGTGATGTAGTCCAGCTCCTCCTTGGTGGTGTCGCGGATGAGCAGTGGCTCGTCGCAGACATAATTCTCCGACAAGTTGTCGAAGAACGCCTGCACCTCCTCCGCTTTCGGCTCGACCCAAAGCGGATCGAGGCTGTGTACGTTGAAGTCCAGCATCATGGCAATGATGGCGGTCTAGCGAGAGTTGTTTCTCAACGGGACCACGCCCGCCGGCAACCCAAACAGAGACGCCTTGACGGCCTTGCCGGCCTTCTCGACTCCTCCGATCCTCTCAGCCCTGCCATCGTCACTCACCTTGAGTTGGAAGAGCCTTTGGCAGAAGTGAGCATGCCCCATCACCGTGAAGTTGTGCTTCAAGCCAGGGCGGAGCCTCATGACGTCGGCCGCGTTCCTGTAGTCCCAGGCCGGCCTCCCCTTGTTGTGCAGTGGGGCAATCCGGTGGCAGATGAAATCAGCCCCAATCATTTCGAGGGTGAGCCCGGCCACGGTGAGGCGGTTGATCCTGGTGGTGGCAACCGAGAGCTTCTCGTCGTTGGCGTCGAGGTCGCTCCAGTCCTTGCGGCGGACCGGCGGACTCCAGTGAACCCGGTAGAACTCCCGTGGATCCTTGTCCTCGATCCAGCACCACCGGCTCTGCCACTCATCCCACCTCTCCTTCTGGGCGCCCTCCGGGTACGTGCCCTTCTCCTAAGACCTCGGGATCCAGGTGATGCAGCCGGAGATGGCGCCCCCTGCCTAGATGCAAGGGCAGAAGTAGTGGCGGAAGAGCGCCGTGCTGGGGCGCACTCCGGCGAAGCCCTCGCAGAGATGGGCGAAGAGGGCCATGTTGGGGAACGTAGTAATTTCAAAATTTTCCTACGCACATGCAAGATCATGGTGATGCATAGCAACGAGAGGGGAGAATGTTGTCCACGTACCCTCGTAGACCGACAGCGGAAGCGTTATCACAACGCGGTTGATGTAGTCGTACGTCTTCATGATCCGACCGATCAAGTACCGAACGTACGGCACCTCCGATTTCTACACACGTTCAGCTCGATGACGTCCCTTGAACTCCGATCCAGCCGAGTGTTGAGGGAGAGTTTCGTCAGCACGACGGCGTGGTGACGATGATGATGTTCCACCGACGCAGGGCTTCGCCTAAGCTCCGCGACGGTATTATCGAGGTGTAATCTGGTGGAGGGGGGCACCGCACACGGCTAAAATATCGTATATCAAGTGTGTCCATGGGGTGCCCCCTGCCCCCGTATATAAAGGAGCAAGCGAGGAGGAGGCCGGCCCTAGGAGGGGGCGCACCAAGTGTGGAGTCCTACTAGGACTCCCTAGTCCTAGTAGGATTCCACCTCCCATATGAAATAGGAAAAGAGGAAGGGAAAAAGAGAAGGAAGGAAGGGGGCGCCCCCCTTCCCTAGTCCAATTCGGACCAGACCAAGGGGAGGGGTGCGGCCACCCTTGAGGCCCTTTTCCTTCTTTCCCGTATGGCCCAATAAGGCCCAATACGTATTCCCGTAACTCTCCGGTACTCCGGAAAATACCCGAATCACTCGGAACCTTTCCGAAGTCCGAATATAGTCGTCCAATATATCGATCTTTACGTCTCGACCATTTCGAGACTCCTCATCATGTCCCCGATCTCATCCGGGACTCCGAACTCCTTCGGTTCATCAACAGACATAAACTCATAATAAAACTGTTATCGTAACTTTAAGCGTGCGGACCCTACGCGTTCGAGAACTATGTAGACATGACCGAGACACGTCTCCGGTCAATAACCAATAACGGGACCTGGATGCCCATATTGGCTCCCACATATTCTACGAAGATTTTTATCGGTCAGACCGCATAACAACATACGTTGTTCCCTTTGTCATCGGTATATTACTTGCCCGAGATTTGATCGTCGGTATCTCGATACCTAGTTCAATCTCGTTACCGGCAAGTCTCTTTACTCGTTCCGTAATACATCATCCCGCAACTAACTCATTAGTCACAATGCTTGCAAGGCTTATAGTGACGTGCATTACCGAGTGGGCCCAGAGATACCTCTCCGACAATTGGAGTGACAAATTCTAATCTCGAAATACGCCAACCCAACAAGTACCTTTGGAGACACCTGTAGAGCACCTTTATAATCACCCATTTACGTTGTGACGGTTGGTAGCACACAAAGTGTTCCTCCGGTAAACGGTAGTTGCATAATCTTATAGTCATAGGAACATGTATAAGTCATGAAGAAAGCAATAGCAACATACTAAACGATCGAGTGCTAAGCTAACGGAATGGGTCAAGTCAATCACGTCATTCTCCTAATGAGGTGATCTCGTTAATCAAATGACAACTTATGTCTATGGCTAGGAAACATAACCATCTTTGATTAACGAGCTAGTCAAGTAGAGGCATACTAGTGACACTCTGTTTGTCTATATATTCACACATGTATTATGTTTCCGGTTAATACAATTCTAGCATGAATGATAAACATTTATCATGATACAAGGAAATAAATAATACTTTATTATTGCCTCTAGGGCATATTTCCTTCAGTCTCCCACTTGCACTAGAGTCAATAATCTAGATTACACAGTAATGATTCTTACACCCATGGAGCCTTGGTGCTGATCATGTTTTGCTCGTGGAAGAGGCTTAGTCAACGGGTCTGCAACATTCAGATCCGTATGTATCTTGCAAATTTCTATGTCTCCCACCTGGACTAAATCCCGGATGGAATTGAAGCGTCTTTTGATGTGCTTGGTTCTCTTGTGAAATCTGGATTCCTTTGCCAAGGCAATTGCACCAGTATTGTCACAAAAGATTTTCATAGGACCCGATGCACTAGGTATGACACCTAGATCGGATATGAACTCCTTCATCCAGACTCCTTCATTTGCTGCTTCCGAAGCAGCTATGTACTCCGCTTCACATGTAGATCCTGCCACGACGCTTTGTTTAGAACTGCACCAACTGACAGCTCCACCGTTCAATGTAAATACGTATCCGGTTTGCGATTTAGAATCGTCCGGATCAGTGTCAAAGCTTGCATCAACGTAACCATTTACGATGAGCTCTTTGTCACCTCCATATACGAGAAACATATCCTTAGTCCTTTTCAGGTATTTCAGGATGTTCTTGACCGCTGTCCAGTGATCCACTCCTGGATTACTTTGGTACCTTCCTGCTAGACTTATAGCAAGGCATACATCAGGTCTGGTACACAGCATTGCATACATGATAGAGCCTATGGCTGAAGCATAGGGGACATCTTTCATCTTCTCTCTATCTTCTGAAGTGGTCGGGCATTGAGTCTTACTCAACTTCACACCTTGCAACACAGGCAAGAACCCTTTCTTTGCTTGATCCATTTTGAACTTCTTCAAAACTTTGCCAAGGTATGTGCTTTGTGAAAGTCCAATTAAGCGTCTTGATCTATCTCTATAGATCTTGATGCCCAATATATAGGCAGCTTCACCGAGGTCTTTCATTGAAAAACTCTTATTCAGGTATCCCTTTATGCTATCCAGAAATTCTATATTATTTCCAATCAGTAATATGTCATCCACATATAATATCAGAAATGCTACAGAGCTCCCACTCACTTTCTTGTAAATACAGGCTTCTCCAAAAGTCTGTATAAAACCAAATGCTTTGATCACACTATCAAAGCGTTTATTCCAACTCCGAGAGGCTTGCACCAGTCCATAAATGGATCGCTGGAGCTTGCACACTTTGTTAGCTCCCTTTGGATCGACAAAACCTTCTGGTTGCATCATATACAACTCTTCTTCCAGAAATCCATTCAGGAATGCAGTTTTGACATCCATTTGCCAAATTTCATAATCATAAAATGCGGCAATTGCTAACATAATTCGGGCAGACTTAAGCATCGCTACGGGTGAGATGTCTCATCGTAGTCAATCCCTTGAACTTGTCGAAAACCTTTCGCAACAAGTCGAGCTTTATAGACAGTAACATTACCATCAGCGTCAGTCTTCTTCTTGAAGATCCATTTATTTTCAATGGCTTGCCGATCATTGGGCAAGTCAACCAAAGTCCATACTTTGTTCTCATACATGGATCCCATCTGAGATTTCATGGCCTCAAGCCATTTTGCGGAATCTGGGCTCACCATCGCTTCTTCATAGTTCGTAGGTTCGCCATGGTCTAGTAACATGACCTCCAGAACAGGATTACCGTACCACTCTGGTGTGGATCTTGATCTGGTTGATCTACGAGGTTCAGTAATAACTTGATCTGAAGTTTCATAATCATCATCATTAACTTCCTCACTAATTGGTGTAGGTGTCTCGGAAACTGGTTTCTGTGATGAACTACTTTCCAATAAGGGAGCAGGAATAGTTACCTCACCAAGTTCTACTTTCCTCCCACTCACTTCTTTCGAGAGAAACTCCTTCTCTAGAAAATTTCCGAATTTAGCAACAAAAGTTTTGCCTTCGGATCTGTGATAGAAGGTATACCCAACAGTCTCCTTTGGGTATCCTATGAAGACACATTTCTCTGATTTGGGTTCGAGTTTATCAGGTTGAAGTTTCTTCACATAAGCATCGCAGCCCCAAACTTTAAGAAACGACAACTTTGGTTTCTTGCCAAACCAGAGTTCATAAGGCGTCGTCTCAACGGATTTTGATGGTGCCCTATTTAACGTGAATGCAGCCGTCTCTAAAGCATAACCCCAAAACGATAGCGGTAAATCAGTAAGAGACATCATAGATCGCACCATATCTAGTAAAGTGCGATTACGACGTTCGGACACACCATTACGCTGTGGTGTTCCGGGTGGCGTGAGTTGCGAAACTATTCCGCATTGTTTCAAATGTAGACCAAACTCGTAACTCAAATATTCTCCTCCACGATCTGATCGTAGAAACTTTATTTTCTTGTTACGATGATTTTCAACTTCACTCTGAAATTCTTTGAACTTTTCAAATGTTTCAGACTTATGTTTCATTAAGTAGATATACCCATATCTGCTTAAATTATCTGTGAAGGTGAGAAAATAATGATATCCGCCACGAGCCTCAACATTCATCAGACCACATACATCTGTATGTATGATTTCCAACAAATCTGTTGCTCTCTCCATAGTTCCGGAGAACGGTGTTTTAGTCATCTTGCCCATGAGGCATGGTTCGCAAGTACCAAGTGATTCATAATCAAGTGGTTCCAAAAGTCCATTAGTATGGAGTTTCTTCATGCGCTTTACACCGATATGACCCAAACGGCAGTGCCACAAATAAGTTGCACTGTCATTATTAACTCTGCATCTTTTGGCTTCAACATTATGAATATGTGTATCACTACTATCGAGATTCATTAAAAATAGACCACTCTTCAAGGGTGCATGACCATAAAAGATATTATTCATATAAATAGAACAACCATTATTCTCTGATTTAAATGAATAACCGTCTCGCATTAAACAAGATCCAGATATAATGTTCATGCTCAATGTTGTCACCAAATAACAATTATTTAGGTCTAATATTAATCCCGAAGGTAGATGTAGAGGTAGCGTGCCGACGGCGATCACATCGACTTTGGAACCATTTCCCACGCGCATCGTCACCTCGTCCTTAGCCAATCTTCGCTCAATCCGTAGCCCCTGTTTCGAGTTGCAAATATTAGCAACAGAACCAGTATCAAATACCCAGGTGCTACTACTAGCATTGGTAAGGTACACATCAATAACATGTATATCACATATACCTTTGTTAACCTTGCCATCCTTCTTTTCCGCCAAATACTTGGGGCAGTTCCGCTTCCAGTGACCAGTTTGCTTGCAGTAGAAGCACTTGGTTTCAGGCTTAGGTCCAGACTTGGGTTTCTTCTCCTGAACAACAACTTGCTTGCTATTCTTCTTGAAGTTCCCTCTCTTCTTCCCTTTGCCCTTTTTCTTGAAACTAGTGGTTTTACTGACGATCAACACTTGACGCTCCTTTTTGATTTCTACCTCCGCTGCCTTTAGCATTGCGAAGAGCTCGGGAATAGTCTTATTCATCCCTTGCATGTTATAGTTCATCACGAAGCTCTTGTAGCTTGGTGGCAGTGATTGAAGAATTTTGTCAATGACGCAATCATCCGGAAGTTGAACTCCCAGTTGAATCAAGTGATTATTATACCCAGACATTCTGAGTATATGCTCACTGACAGAACTATTCTCTTCCATCTTGCAGCTATAGAACTTATTGGAGACTTCATATCTCTCAATCCGGGCATTTGCTTGAAATATTAACTTCAACTCCTGGAACATCTCATATGCTCCATGACGTTCAAAACGTCGTTGAAGTCCCGGTTCTAAGCCGTAAAGCCTGGCACATTGAACTATCGAGTAGTCATCAACACGTGACTGCCAGGCATTCACAATGTCTGCAGTTGCTGGCACAGGTGGTACACCTAGCGGTGCTTCCAGGACGTAATTTTTCTGTGCAGCAATGAGGATAATCCTCAAGTTACGGACCCAGTTCGTGTAATTGCTACCATCATCTTTCAACTTTACTTTCTCAAGGAACGCATTAAAATTCAACGGAACAACAGCACGGGCAATCTATCTACAATTAACATAGACAAGCAAAATACTATCAGGTACTAAGTTCATGATAAATTCAAGTTCAATTAATCATATTACTTAAGAACTCCCACTTAGATAGACATCCCTCTAATCTCTAAGTGATCACGTGATCCATATCAACTAAACCATGTCCGATCATCACGTGAGATGGAGTAGTTTCAATGGTGAACATCACTATGTTGATCATATCTACTATATGATTCACGCTCGACCTTTCGGTCTCCGTGCTCCGAGGCCATATCTGTTATATGCTAGGCTCGTCAAGTTTAACCTGAGTATTCCGCGTGTGCAACTGTTTTGCACCCGTTGTATTTGAACGTAGAGCCTATCACACCCGATCATCACGTGGTGTCTCAGCACGAAGAACTATTGCAACGGTGCATACTCAGGGAGAACACTTATACTTTGATAATTTAGTGAAGGATCATCTTATAATGCTACCGTCAAACAAAGCAAGATAAGATGCATAAAGGATTAACATCACATGCAATCAATATAAGTGATAAGATATGGCCATCATCATCTTGTGCTTGTGATCTCCATCTCCGAAGCACCGTGCTTGTGATCTCCATCTCCGAAGCACCGTCATGATCACCATCGTCACCGGCGCGACACCTTGATCTCCATCATAGCATCGTTGTCGTCTCGCCAACTTATTGCTTTTACGACTATCGCTACCGCTTAGTGATAAAGTAAAACTATTACATGGCGATTGCATCTCATACAATAAAGCGACAACCATATGGCTCCTGCCAGTTGCCGATAACTCGGTTACAAAACATGATCATCTCATACAACACATTATATCACATCATGTCTTGACCATATCACATCACAACATGCCCTGCAAAAACAAGTTAGACGTCCTCTACTTTGTTGTTGCATATTTTACGTGCCTGCTACGGGCTTAGCAAGAACCGTTCTTACCTACGCATGAAAACCACAACGATAGTTTGTCAAGTTGGTGCTATTTTAACCTTCGCAAGGACCGGGCATAGCCACACTCGGTTCAACTAAAGTGAGAGAGACAGACACCCGCCAGTCACCTTTAAGCAACGAGTGCTCCGAACGGTGAAACCAGTCTCGCGTAAGCGTAAGCGTAATGTCAGTCCGGGCCGCTTCATCTCACAATACCGCTGAACCAAAGTATGACATGCTGGTAAGCAGTATGACTTATATCGCCCACCACTCACTTGTGTTCTACTCGTGCATAGCATCAACGCATAAAACCAGGCTCGGATGCCACTGTTGGGGAACGTAGTAATTTCAAAATTTTCCTACGCACACGCAAGATCATGGTGATGCATAGCAACGAGAGGGGAGAGTGTTGTCCACGTACCCTCGTAGACCGACAGCGGAAGCGTTATCACAACGCGGTTGATGTAGTCATACGTCTTCACGATCCGACCGATCAAGTACCGAATGTACGGCACCTCCGAGTTCTACACACGTTCAGCTCGATGACGTCCCTCGAACTCCGATCCAGCCGAGTGTTGAGGGAGAGTTTCGTCAGCACGACGGCGTGGTGACGATGATGATGTTCCACCGACGCAGGGCTTCGCCTAAGCTCCGCGACGGTATTATCGAGGTGTAATCTGGTGGAGGGGGGCACCGCATACGGCTAAAATATCGTATATCAAGTGTGTCCATGGGGTGCCCCCTGCCCCCGTATATAAAGGAGCAGGGGAGGAGGAGGCCGGCCCTAGGAGGGGGCGCACCAAGTGTGGAGTCCTACTAGGACTCCCTAGTCCTAGTAGGATTCCACCTCCCATATGAAATAGGAAAATAGGAAGGGAAAAAGAGAAGGAAGGAAGGGGGCGCCCCCCTTCCCTAGTCCAATTCGGACCAGACCAAGGGGAGGGGTGCGGCCACCCTTGAGGCCCTTTTCCTTCTTTCCCGTATGGCCCAATAAGGCCCAATACGTATTCCCGTAACTCTCCGGTACTCCGAAAAATACCCGAATCACTCGGAACCTTTCCGAAGTCCGAATATAGTCGTCCAATATATCGATCTTTACGTCTCGACCATTTCGAGACTCCTCGTCATGTCCCCGATCTCATCCGGGACTCCGAACTCCTTCGGTACATCAACATACATAAACTCATAATAAAACTGTTAGCGTAACTTGAAGCGTGCGGACCCTACGGGTTCGAGAACTATGTAGACATGACCGAGACACGTCTCCGGTCAATAACCAATAGCGGGACCTGGATGCCCATATTGGCTCCCACATATTCTACGAAGATCTTTATCGGTCAGACCGCATAACAACATACGTTGTTCCCTTTGTCATCGGTATGTTACTTGCCCGAGATTCGATCGTCGGTATTTCGATACCTAGTTCAATCTCGTTACCGGCAAGTCTCTTTACTCGTTCCATAATACATCATCCCGCAACTAACTCATTAGTCACAATGCTTGCAAGGCTTATAGTGATGTGCATTACCGAGTGGGCCCAGAGATACCTCTCCGACAATTGGAGTGGCAAATCCTAATCTCGAAATACGCCAACCCAACAAGTACCTTTGAAGACACCTGTAGAGCACCTTTATAATCACCCATTTACGTTGTGACGTTTGGTAGCACACAAAGTGTTCCTCCGGTAACGGGAGTTGCATAATCTCATAGTCATAGGAACATGTATAAGTCATGAAGAAAGCAATAGCAACATACTAAACGATCGAGTGCTAAGCTAACGGAATGGGTCAAGTCAATCACGTCATTCTCCTAATGAGGTGATCTCGTTAATCAAATGATAACTTATGTCTATGGCTAGGAAACATAACCATCTTTGATTAACGAGCTAGTCAAGTAGAGGCATACTAGTGACACTCTGTTTGTCTATATATTCACACATGTATTATGTTTCCGGTTAATACAATTCTAGCATGAATGATAAACATTTATCATGATACAAGGAAATAAATAATACTTTATTATTGCCTCTAGGGCATATTTCCTTCAGGCCATGCATGCCACGGCATTCGGCGTGAGATCCAGAAGACGGAAGCCGTAGGTGTGCATGACGTCATTGATGAAATCAGAGAAAGGGGGGCAGAGCCCGCAAGAGAAATAGTCAACGAAGAAGGGCTACCGATTTGGGTCGGCCTTGGTGAAATCGGTAGGACGATGCGCATGGCGGGGTGCCCCGTCGTCTCCCTCCCCCACAGGGGCCTGAAGTAGTCCCTGACATGGACCGCATCGACAGTCAAGGGGAAGTAGGCATGCTGCGTCCACAGCACCGCCAACTCGCTCTCCGGCGCCTCTTTATCCCCGACGTCCTTGGCCACCCTTTGCCTTTGCCCGTCTTGGCTCCATGGCGACTGAGAGTGAATGGAGGATTAAGGGCAGTGAGGGCGCGGCGGCGGCGAGCAAAGGCAAGAGCTTGAGGAAGAAGAAGGAGCAACGGTTCCGAGATTGGGGGAGGCGCAGGGGGTAAATGAGCAGCACGCCTGCGGTTTCTCCTATTTATGGGGGAGGCACGGGCCGCCTCTTTACCATTTACCACGATGTGACGTGAGCGTGTGGAAACCGCCCCACGCACTACCCCCACGTCACATTCAACGCGGGTCGTGGGGAAGCGCAACTGGCGAGGGAATTACTGCGGTAAAACTCTGCCACGCGTAACCGCGCACCGTTCTGGGCCTGGCCCAATAACACTCCGCACTTATATGTGGCCCAGGCCCGGGGGCTCCTGTCGGTGTACAAAAGCAGGGGTCCTTTTTGTAGCCCTTTACTTGTGCTCGGGCAGTCGCAGCCACGCGCCCGCGGCCGTGCGTGGCGGGGCAGAGGAAGCGAAGACACAGGACTACCAGAGCAACGCCAAGACAGAGGCGCGAGGAGCCTAGGGACAAGGTGGGCTCTCCCCGGCAGGGGCCCTGCCGGGGTAGCCTACGTAGCCCCGGCAAGGGCCTTGCCGGGGCAACTTGCCCAACACCAGCAGAGCCGCCACCCTTGAGCCTAAGAGTTCCGACACCGTCGATAACATTGGAACCAAGCCTCGGGAGGCGCCTGCATGGTGGCATGCAGATCTTTGTCAAGATCAAGGACATACAATACTAGATAAGAACTAGAAGACGGAAATCCCAGCAAGATCCTTGCCGGGGACGCTCACAAGACCCCCGGCAAAAACCTTGCCGAGGACATCTACAAGACCACGGCAAGGCCCTTGTCGGGGCCCCGGCAAGACCCTTGCTGGAGACATCTGCGGGGCCGCAGCCAGGCCCCCACCTGCCAAGGCTCCACCGTCGTTCCAACACAACAGTCGACCCGCCAACAAGGCAATCACCTGCGTGGCGACGAGCAGTTTCCAGGCCAAATCAGCAAGCACCTACGTGGCGACGAGCAGTTTCCAGGCCAAATCAGCAAGCACCTACGTGGTGGCATGCAGATCTTCGTGAAAACTCTACCACCGCACCAACTCAGCAGCCACCCAGCCAGCGTGGTGCTGCACGCCTAGTCAGCCTGGACGCGCTTTGGAGCAAGGCAAAGCGGCGGCGGACGGGACAAGTTTCCTTGCCGTCCCCGATAAAGTGAGAGGGCACGTCGGCAGCACAATAAATGCGTTTCTCCTACGGTTCCAGGCGATAGACTTTTGTACAGTACAAACTTTCCACCTCCCGTGTGCCACTGTGTCAACCCCTTTGGCTATAAAAGGAGGCCCGAGGCATACTGGAGGAGGATTCGGACTTTTTGGACCCTGCACGCTTTGTAGCTAGTCCAAGAATACCAGATAAACACAAACCAGCAGGAGTAGGGTATTACGCATCACTCGCGGCCCGATCCTGGATAAACTCCCCGTGTTGATCTTCTAACCCCGCTCTTTCCGCAGCCCCACGCCTGCCAATCGTAGAAGGGATTCCCCGTGATCCCATAGGTGTCGTTTCCACCGACAATAGAACTGCACACAAGGTATTGCAATCCGATTTTTATTGGCCTACTCTCTTCATAGATGCTCGTAAGTTTGTCTTGTCTTGTGATGATGCCAAAGAATTGCCAATATTACTAGACGTCAAGAAATTCCAATGAAGTATTCACTTGTTATTGAACCATTTGTTGTTTGGGGCTTTGATTATATGGGGCCTTTTCCTTCCGCTAATGGGTATGTAAATATTTTAGTTGTTGTTGATTACGTTACTAAGTGGGTAGAAGTTATTCCAACTAGTAGTGATGATCATAACACTTCTATTAAGATGCTTAAAGAAGTTATTTTTCCGAGGTTTGGAGTCCCTAGATATTTAATGACAGATGGTGGTTCACATTTTTATTCATGGTGCTTTCCGTAAAATGCTTGCTAAATATGATGTTAACCATAGAATTGCATCTCCACATCATCCTCAATCTAGTGGTCAAGTAGAATTGAGCAATAGAGAGATCAAATTGATTTTGCAAAAGATGTTAATAGATCTAGAAAGAATTGGTCTAAGAAATTTGATGATGCATTATGGGCTTATAGGACTGCTTATAAGAATCCTAAGGGTATGTCTCTGTATAAAATGGTTTATGGAAAAGCATGTCACTTACCTCTTGAATTAGAACATAAGGCATATTGGGCTATTAAAGAGCTCAATTATAAATTCAAACTTGTCGGTGAGAAGAGGTTATTTGACATTAGCTTGCTTGATGAATGGAGAACACAAGCCTATGAGAAAGCCAAGTTGTTTAAAGAAAAGGTTAAAAGATGGCTTGACAAGAGGATACAAAAGCGTGAGTTTAATGTAGGTGATCATGTTTCGCTATACAACTCTCGTTTAAGATTTTTTGCAGGCAAACTTCTCTCTAAATGGGAAGGTCCTTACATTATCGAGGAGGTCTATCGTTCCGGTGCATCAAGATCAACAACGCCAATGGCACAAATCCGAAGGTGGTAAACGGTTAAAGAATCAAACATTCTATCTCAGGTAATCCCATAAATGTTGAGACCAATATAATTGACACCGTAACACCGAAGGAGTACATAACAGACACTTTCCAGAACGCTTCAGACTCCAAAAAGGAATAGGTATGTGGTACGGTAATTAAACCGACTCCAAAACGTTTCTAATGGCAAATTTTCTCTATTTTGGAATATTTCAAAAATTAGGAAAATTACAAGGAGTTTGAAGAGCGCACGAGGTATCCACAAGGGTGGAGGGTGCGCCCTACCCCCCTGGGCACACCCCCTTGCCTTGTGGCCACCTCGTGTGCCCTCCGGACTCCGTTTTCTTGCACGATACTTCTTTTGATAAGTAAAAATTCATTATATAATCTACTGAAGGTTTTGACCACCGTACCATGACAAAATCCTTTGTTCTTGTTTCGTGCTGTTTTCCTGGCAGATCTGAAATATGTCGTCTCAAGATTCTGAGGGAGAAAGCTATGTGATTGATTTCATCACTAACCCAAAGGTTTATGGGGAGGTGGAACATTACGGCTGGACCACGGAGGAGGAGGACTCCGACATGGAAAGAACAAGGGAAGATAGTTCAGATGAAGAGGATGATCCACTACCTCAACCTGGTGATATGCATGTGGAGTTCAAGAAGTCAAGCCTCCCTAAGGTCCAATCTATCCCACCATGTTTTTCGCAGGACAGCAAGGCGGCATTATGCAAAAAGATAATGAAACTCAAGCTCGAGTATGAGGATCTAAGGGAGGAAAATTTTAGCCTCAAACACAAGCTGGAGAAGAAGAATGCAACAACTCGATCATCACCAACCCTGAAGAAAGAGACATAAATACATGGGTATGGGCACTCCTCTTGGCAACTGCCAAGCTTGGGGGAGGTGCCCCGGTATCGTATCACCATGACACCCTTACCTTTATCATTTTTCTTAGTTCGATCCTTTTGGTTATATCTTGATCTAGTAGAATAAAGTTTTACTCCGATCTAGCTTTGATTTTTTGCTTTATGTCCCCTCTATGTAATCGAGTCCTTGAGTTATATATAATAAAGAGTAGTTTTGGGTTGAGGGCTTTTCTATCTTGCTATGTCTTGAGGGAATAAAATTAAAGAAAGGATATAAGAAATAAAAAGATCATATATTGATCTTATGGAGAGTAATGACTTCACATATAAAGAGCATGATGAATAAAAGTTGTTGAGAGTTGACAAACATAGTTTTGGTCATTGTTGCAATTAATAGGAAGTAATAAAGAAAGAGAGGCTTCACATATAAATATAATATCTTGGACATCTTTTTTAATTGTGAGCACTCATTAAAATATGACATGCCCAAAGGTTCATGTTGGACAAGGAAGACAACATAATGGGTCATGTTTTCTTCTATCTGAATAGAAGTTATATTGTCATGGTTCCTCCAGCATGTTGAGCTTGCCTTTCCCTCTCATGCTAGCCAAATTCTTTGCACCAACTAGAGATACTACTTGTGCTTCCAAACATCCCTTAAACCAGTTTTGCAATGAGAGTCCACCATACCTACCTATTGATTGAGTAAGATCCTTCAAGTAAGTTGTCATCGGTGCAAGCAATAAAAATTGTTCTCTAAATATGTATGATCTATTAGTGTGAAGAAAATAAGCTTTATACGAACTTGTGATATGGAAGAAATAAAAGCGATGGACTGCATAATAAAGTTCTTTATCACAAGCGGCAATATAAAGTGATGTTCTTTTGCATTAAGATTTCGTGCATCCAACCATAAAAGCGCATGACAACCTCTGCTTCCCTCTGCGGAGGACCTATCTTTTACTTTTATCTTATACCCTTGTACAAGAGTCATGGTGATCTTCACCTTTCCTTTTTACAATTTTTCCTTTGCAAGCACTGTGTGTTGGAGAGATCCGAATATATATATCCACTCGGATGTAGGTTATCATAAAGTATTATTGTTGGCATTACCCTTGAGGTAAAACGTTGGGAGGCGAAACTATAAGCCCCTATCTTTCTCTGTGTCTGATTGAAACTTTGAACCCTAAGTATCGCGTGAGTATTAGCAATTGTGAAAGATTAAATGATAGTTGAGTATGTGGACTTGCTGAAAAGCTCTTATATTGACTCTTTCCAATGTTATAACAAATTGCAATTGCCTCAATGACTGAGATCATAGGTTGTTAGTTTTCCATGAAGTTTCTGATTCATACTTTACCTTGTGAAAGAATTGTTACTTTAGCATAAGAAATCATATGCCAATATATGTTGCTATTCTAAAGATGGTCATGATGCCCTTATGTCTGTATTTTATTTTATCAACACCTTTATCTCTAAACATGTGGACATATTTTCCGATTTCGGCTTTTTCTTGAGGACAAGCGAGGTCTAAGCTTGGGGGAGTTGATACTTCCATGTTGCATCATGCTTTTATATTGATATTTATTGCATTACGGGCTTTTATTACACATTATATCACAATACTTATGCCTTTTCTCTCTTATTTTACAAGGTTTACATGAAGAGGGAGAATGCCGACAACATGAATTCTGGACTGGAAAAGGAGAAAATATTAGAGACCTATTCTGCACAACTCCAAAAGTCCTGAAACTTCGTGGAGATTTTTTTGGAATATATATAAAATACTGGGCGAAGAAAGCACCAGATGGGGCCCACCTGCCATCCACAAGGGTGGAGGGCGCGCCCCCTGCCTTGTGGGCCACCTGGCAGGCCCCCGATGCCCATGTTCTGCTATATGATGTGTTTTGACCTAGAAAAAATCAGAACAAAGCTTTCGGGAGGAAGCGTCGCCGTCTCGAGGCAGAACTTGGGCAGAACCAATCTAGGGCTCCGGCGGAGCTGTTCTACCAGGGAAACTTCCCTCCCGAAGGGGGAAATCGAAGCCATCGTCATCACCGACGATCCTGTCGTTGATAGGGGGTCAATATCCGTCAACATCTTCACCAGCACCATCTCCTCTCAAACCCTAGTTCATCTCTTGTATCCGATCTCTGTCTCAAAACCTCATATTGGTACCTGTGCGTTGCTAGTAGTGTTGATTACTCCTTGTAGTTGATGCTAGTTGGTTTATTTGGTGGAAGATCATATGTTCAGATCCTTAATGATAATTAATACTCCTCTGATTATGAACATGAATATTCTTTGTGAGTAGTTACGTTTGTTCCTGGGGACATGGGAGAAATCTTGTTATAAGTAATCATGTGAATTTGGTATTCATTTGATATTTTGATGAGATGTATGTTGTCTTTCCTGTAGTGCTTTTATGTGGATGTCGACTACATGACACTTCACCATGATTTGGGCCTAGGGGAAGGCATTTGGAAGTAATTAGTAGATGATGGGTTGCTAGAGTGACAGAAGCTTAAACCTAGTTGATGTGTAGCTTCGTAAGGGGTTGTTTTGGATCCATATGTTTCATGTTATGGTTAGATTTATCTTAATTCTTATTTCGTAGTTGCGGTGCTTGCGAGAGGGGTTAATCATAAGTGGGAGGCTTGTGCAAGTAAGGGCAGCACCCAAGCATCGGTCCACCCACATATCAAATTATCAAATAACGAACTTGAATCATATGAGCATGATGAAAACTAGTTTGACAGTAATTCCCATGTGTCCTCGGGAGCGCTTTGCTTTATATAAGAGTTCGTCCAGGCTTGTACTTTGCTACAGAAAGGACTGGGCCACCTTGCTGCACCTTAGATACTTTAGTTACTTTTTACTCGTTACGAATTACCTTATCACACAACTATCTGTCACCGATAATTTCAGTGCTTGCAGAGAATACCTTGCTGAGAACCGCTTGTCATTTCCTTCTGCTCCTCATTGGGTTCGACACTCTTACATATCGAAAGGACTACGATAGATCCCCTATAATTGTGGGTCATCAGGAAACAAGCAAATGGAAGAAAAATGGAGTCCGGAAGGTACCCGAGGTGGGCACAACCCACCTGGGCGTGCCTGGCAGCCAGGCGCCCACTGGTGTCTTCTGCCAACCAGGGGAGCCTTCCTGGTTGTTTCTTATTTTCCTAATTTTTGATATATTCCAAAACTGACAAAAAATATTTTTGCATATTTTTTGGAGTTCGTTTACTTACTGTATCACGTACCTCCTCTTTTTTCATGATTCTGGAGTGTTCCAAAAGGTTTCCTTTATGTGTTCTTCTGGTATCAAAGTTTGTATAATTTTACTTTCAACATTAATGGGCGTACCTGAGATATAATGTTTTATTCTTTGTCCATTGACAACTTTCGGGTTAGTACCTTCGGCATTATTTATTTTGATGGCTCTAGATCGATAAAACTCCTCGATAACATATGGTCCTTCCCATTTGGAGAGGAGTTTTCCTGCAAAGAATCTGAAATGAGAGTTTTACAAAAGAACATATTATCCAACTTTGAACTCACGCTTTTGGATTCTTTTATCATGCCATCTTTTAACTTTTTCTTCAAATAACTTGGCATTTTCATAAGCATGGGTTCTCCATTCATCTAGTGAGTTAATATCAAATAACCTCTGTTCACCGGCAAGTTTGAAATCATAGTTGAGTTCTTTAATTGCCCAATATGCTTTATGCTCTAACTCAAGAGGCAAGTGACAAGCTTTTCCATAAACCATTTTATAAGGAGACATACCCATAGGATTTTTTATATGTTGCTCTATAAGCCCAAAGTGCATCATCTAATTTCTTAGGCCAATTCTTCCGGGACCTATTCACAGCCTTTTGTAAAATTAACTTTATTTCTCTATTGCTAAGTTCAACTTGACCACTAGACTGAGGATGATAAGGTGATACATTTATATGGTTAACATCGTACTTAGCAAGCATTTTACGGAAAGGACCATGAATAAAATGTGAACCACCATCAGGCATTAAATATCTAGGGACTCCAAACCTTGGGAAAATAACTTCCTTAAGCATTTTAATAGAGGTGTTGTGATCAACACTACTAGTTGGAATAGCTTCTACCCACTTAGTAACATAATCAACAGCAACCAAAATATGTGTATACCCATTAGAGGAAGGAAAAGGTCCCACATAATCAAAACCCCAAACATCAAATGGTTCAACAACAAGAGAATAATTCATAGGCATTCCCTGATGCTTACCAACATTACCAATTCTTTGACATTCATCATATGATAAAACAAACTTACGGGGATCCCTGAAGAGAGTAGGCCAATAAAAACCAGATTGCAATACCTTGTGAGCAGTTCTGTCTCCCGCATGATGCCCTGCATAATCTTCGGAGTGACATTTCTGTAGGATTTTTCCCTGTTCGTGCTCAGGTACACAATGTCTAACAATACCATCTACTCCTTCTTTATAAAGATGTGGGTCATCCCAAAAGTAATGTCTTAAATCATAGAAGATTTTTTTCTTTTGTTGGAATGTGAAGCTAGGTGGTATATATTTAGCAACAATGTAAGTAGCATAGTCAGCATACCAAGGAGTGTTATGAGAAACATTTATTGCAGCTAATTACTAATCGGGAAAGCTATCATTAATAGGTTGTGGGTCATCAAGAATATTTTCAAGCCTAGACAAGTTATCAGCCACGGGGTTCTCAGCCCCTTTTCTATCAGTGATATGTAAGTCAAATTCTTGTAGCAAAAGAACCCACCTAATGAGTCTAGGTTTAGCATCTTTCTTTTCCACAAGTTATTTTATAGCAGCATGATTGGTGTGATCAATTACTTTAGAATCAACAATATAAGATCTGAACGTGTCACAAGCAAAAACAACTGCTAAAAATTATTTGGCAATGTGATATGTGGTTGCATGTTGCATATGGTGTCTACCTTGTAATGTTTCTAATTAGGGTAAATTGCATCTGCTTAGTTAACACATTATACCTGTGAATATGACATGCCTTCCTGTTTTTGGTACATACTACGTCTTTCTATTAACCATGTTCTTACATCAAACTACTTTTCTTGTGTATCCCTCATCAATCACTTCTGACGAGACACCTTCAAATTGACAGTGTAATATTGGTTGCATCTTGCATATCATTTCAAACATGTATTGACTCTAATTTTTTGAAATGCCACTTATAATGAGACACTTCTAACTTGGTAGAGTGATTTTGGTTGGATCTTTCATATGGTGTCTAGCTTGCATTGCTTCCAATTTGTTGAAATGCCTTCTGCTTAGCATTTTTCGTACATATTCCATCCTCCTACCATGTGTTTGCCTTACATAAATGTTGTGTTCATCAGTATCATGCATCAACGAATTTGGGAGAGCTAATTTCATTCCTTTTTCTTGTGTGTTTACTTGAAAAGGCAAAATCTAAAAGGACGAACACACGGAATGATGGTGGTCCTCTAGAGAAACCGAAACAGATGATCTCTGCAGATTCTCCTGCTACTCCTACTGCAGTGCAAGTTCCAAATCTCATCTCCCCTACTCCACAACCCCAGGTGCTTGCTCTAACATGGCAGTGTGATATCTGGTTGCATGTTGCATATGGGGCCTAGCTTGTATTTCTCCTAATTTGTTAAATTGCATCTCCTTATCTTACACATTATACATGTGAATATGACACGCCTTACTGTTTTTGGTACATACTAGACCTGCCTATCACACCATGTTCTTACATCAAACTACTGTTCTTGTGTATCCTACATCTATCACTTATGATGAGACAGTCACGCCCGTGGGTTAGTATGAGACGCGCTACTCTTGTAAAGAGTGTAGTTTCATCCTCCCCACTTGAAGACCGCATTTCCCCTACACCACCATCGCATGTGCTTGCTCTAACTTCGCAGTGTGATATTTGATTGCATGTTGCAGACGGTGTCTAGCTTGTAATGCTTCTAATTAGGGTAAACTAAATATGCTTAGTTTACACATTATACCTGTGAATATGACATGCCTTCCTATTTTTGGTACATACTACATCTAACTGTTAACCATGTTCTTACATCAAACTACCTCTCTTTTGAAGGAAATATGCCCTAGAGGCAATAATAAAGTTGTCATTTATGTTTCCTTAGATCATGATAAATATTTATTATTCATGCTAGAATTGTATTAACGAGAAACTTAGTACATGTGTGAATACATAGACAAACAGAGTGTCCCTAGTATGCCTCTACTAGACTAGCTCGTTAAGCAAGCATGGTTAAGTTTCCTAGCCATAGACATGTGTTGTCATTTGATGAATGGGATCACATCATTAGAGAATGATGTGATGGACAAGACCCATCTGTTAGCTTAGCACTATGATCATTTAGTTTATTGCTATTGCTTTCTTCATAACTTATACATGTTCCTATGACTATGAGATTATGCAACTCCCGAATACCGGAGGAACACTTAGTGTGCTATCAAACATCACAACGTAACTGGGTGATTATAAATATGCTCTACATGTGTCTCTGATGGTGTTTGCTGAGTTGTCATAGATCGGGATTAGCATTTGTCACTCCGATTGTCGGAGAGGTATCTCTGGGCCCTCTCGGTAATGCACATCACTATAAGCCTTGCAAGCAATGTGACTAATGAGTTAGTTGCAGGAAGATGCATTACAGAACGAGCAAAGAGACTTGCCGGTAACGAGATTGAACTAGGTATGATGATACCGACGATCGAATCTCGGGCAAGTAACATACCGATGACAAAGAGAACAACGTATGTTGTTATGCGGTTTGACCGATAAAGATCTTCATCGAATATGTAGGAGCCAATATGAGCATCCAGGTTCCGCTATTGGTTTTTGACTGGAGAGGTGTCTCGGTCATGTATACATAGTTCTCGAACCCGTAGAGTTCGCACGCTTAACGTTCGATGACGATTGGTATTATGAGTTTATGTGATTTGATGTACCGAAGGTTGTTTGGAGTCCCGGATGAGATCACAGACATGATGAGGAGTCTCGAAATGGTCGAGACATAAAGATTGATATATTGGACCATGTTGTTCGGACACCGGAAGTGTTCCGGAGAGTTTCGGATAAAACCAGAGTGCTAGAGGGTTATCGGAACCCCCCCAGGAAGTTATGGGCCTTAGGGGAGAAAGAGGACAGCAGCCAGGAGGTGGCGCCCCCCAAGGGGGAGTCCGAATAGGACTGGGTGAGGGGGGCGCAGCCCCTCTTTCCCCCTCTCTCTCTCTCCCTCTCCTTCCTTCTTCTCCTAGTTGGACTAGGAAAGGGGGAACCTATTCCTACTTGGAGTAGGATTCCCCCCCTTGGGCGCGCCCCTTGTGGCCGGATGGCCTCCTCCTCCCCTGCTTTATATACGGGGGAGGGGGCACCCCATAGACACACAAGTTGATCTTTAGCCGTGTGTGATGCCCCCCTCCACAGTTTTCCACCTTGGTCATATTGTCGTAGTGCTTAGGCGAAGCCCTGCGCCGGTAACTTCATCATCACCGTCACCACGCCGTCGTGCTGACGGAACTCTCCCTCAGCCTCAGCTGGATCAAGAGTTCGAGGGACGTCACCGAGCTGAACATGTGCAGATCGCGGAGGTGTCATGCATTCGGTACTTGATCGGTTGGATCATGAAGACGTTCGACTACATCAACCGCATTACTAAATTCTTCCACTTTCGGTCTACGAGGGTACGTAGACACACTCTCCCCGCAAATTGTTATGCTTCTCCTAGAGAAATCTTGCGTGGTTGTAGTCAATTTTTTTGAAATACTACGTTCCCCAACATCTTCTGTATCCTGCATCAATCACTTACGATGAGACACCTTTATTCGTTGCATATTGCATATTATTTCTAGCATGTTGCCATGTATTGCTTCTAATTTGGTCAAATACATTTATGATGCCGGCCTTCTAATTTGGCAGAGTGATATTGGTTTCGTCTTTCATATGATTTCTAGCTTGCATTGCTTCTAACTAGTTCAAACACATTATGCTTAGTTTACACTTTACATATCATACATGTCAATATGTCATGTCGTCCTGCTTTTCATACATATTCAATCCTCCTATCATGCGGCTGCCTTACATGAAAGTAGTGTTCGTCAGTATCATGCATCAATGAGTTCTGAAGAGCAAATTTTATTCCTTTTACTTGTGGGTTTGACTTGACAATGCAAAATCAAAAAAGAGGAAGGAAAAGAGTAAGGAAGGCGATGATGCTGGTCCTCTGCAGCAATGTAAACGGAGCATCTGTAAGGATTCTCCTCGTACTACTAGTGCATTACAAGTTCCAAGTCTCTGCTCCCCTACTCCACCATCCTAGGTGCTTGCTCTAACTTGACAGTGTGATATCTGGTTGCATGGTGCATATGGTGTCTAGCTTGTATTGCTTCTAATTAGTGTAGACTGCATCTGCTTAGCATACACATGATACGTATGAATATGACATGCCTTCCTGTTATTGGTACACACTCTATCTGTCTATCACACCATGTTCTTACATGAAACTACGCTTCTTGTATATCCTGCATCAGTCACTTATGATGGGACACCTTTAAGTTGGTAGTGTGATATTGGTTTGCGTCTTGAATATGATTTCTAGCATGTAGTGCTTCTAATTTGATGAACGCCACCTATGACGAGGTAGTTTTAACTTGGCAGAGTGATATTTCTTGCACCTTCCATATGGTGTCTAGCTTGCAGTGCTTTTAATTTGTTAAAAGTACCTTCTGCTTAGTTACCACATCATAGGTGTGAATATGTCAAGCCGTCCAATTTTTCGTACATATTCCATCCTCGTATCATGACTTTGCCTTTCATCAGAGTACTGTTCGTCAGTATCATGCATGAATGAGTTCTGAAGAGTGAATTTTATTCCTTTTTCTTATTGGTTTTACCTCACAATGCATTGTCAATAAACCGGAAAGAAATTGGTAATGCATTGGATGATGGTGGTCCTTCCGAGCAACTAAAATGGAGGGTCTCTACAGATTCTAGTCCTCCATCCGCCCAACAAGATTCACAAGACAACGCAAGGCTAGACAGTCAAAGTAGCCGTGTAGATGATGAGCACATTTCCCCTACTCCACCTTCACAGGTGTTTGCTCTAACTTTGCACTATTATATGTGGTTGCATGTTGCGTATGATGTCTAGCTTGTACTGTTTCTAACATTGTTGAATTGCATCTGCTTAGTTTACACATCATGCATGTGAATATGACACGTGTTCCTATTTCTAGAACATACTATATCTGATCACACCATGTTCTTACATCAGACTACTGTTCTTGCATATCCCGCATCAGTCACTTATGATGAGGCACCTTTAAGTCGCCACTTTGATATTGGTTGCGTCTTGCATATGATTTCTAGCATGTACCGCTTCTAATTTGTTGAAATGCCAGACAGTTTGAACTTGGCAGAGTGATATTGGTTGCATCTTTCATATGGTGTCTAGCTTGCAGTGCTTCTAATTTGTTGAAATGCCTTCTGCTTAGTTACCACATCATAGGTGTGAATATGTCATGTCGTCCTGTTTTCGTACATATTCCATCCTCGTATCATGTGTTTGCCTTTCATCCGAGTAGTGTTCGCCGGTATCATGCATGAACGAGTTCTGAAGAGCAAATTTTATTCCTTTTTGTTATCGGTTTGACTTCACAATTCAAAATCAACACAGCTGAAGGAAATTAGTAAGGCAGTGGATGATGGTGGTACTTTGAAGTAACTCAAACAGAGGGTCCCTACAGATTCTACTCCGCCATCCTCCCAACAAGATTCACAAGACAACACAAGCACTACAAAAAATACACTTCCGTGATGATACGTGTTTGTCACAGTAGGTCACATTTTCTGTCATGCATGTACATCCATGACGATTTTATGAAAGAATCAAGATGGTCATACATGTGCTGTTGTAGAAGTGTTCCATGACATTACCAAAATTATCATCACGGAAGTGTCCACTTCCATGACAATAAATCGCGCGTCATAGAAGTGCTTCCGTCAAAGGTGACCGACACGTTGCATCCACCATAACGGGTCATGGGTCACCGTTAAGCTATCGGGTTCCGGTTTGGATCCGATAACCCGTTAACAGCGCGGACCAATGGGGATTTTCCACGTGTAAAATCATCATTGGCTGGAGGAAACACATGTCGGCTCACCGTTGGGACACATGTCATCCACTCATTGGACTAAAGGCGCCTTTGATACATTGACACATGGCACGGCCCAACAGAGGCCCATTCCTGTGAAAAGGCCGGCCCGTTTGACTTGGTCAAAAGGTAGTGGGTTGGCCCACGGAAAGCCTATTAACGGCCTGTTCGCATATAGCCTATTTACAACCCGCTAACCCAGGGCCCGTTACGGCCTATCCGAATTAGGCCCAGTAGCGTCATCTGGGCCGTCCAATATGAGGCCCTTTGTAACTCTTCGCCCATTAGCGGCAGGTGCTCAAACTGGCCCGTAATGAACAGTGTATCACATTATACCCATTAACGGCCCATTATTCCAATGGGTCGTATCCATCCATGTTATCTTTCGGCCTTCTCAGGGACCATTTATTCTTGGGCTCATTTCCAGCATTTGGTTACTTATGGCCTGTTACTATCCTTTTCTGCTTGTGGGCCAAATTCAGCCCGTGGTTACAGTCGGCCCGTTTGTGGCTCGTTAATCCGTTGGGCCATTTTCGTAGCGTCATCCAATATGGCCGATTAATGATGGCCCTTTATGGTCGGCCCATGAACGGACGATTCCAACTCTAGCCCGTTTACGGCCCATAATGCGGTATGTTATTGGCCCATGTTTGGCCAATCGATCATACAGCCCGTAGAAGGCCCATTGATGATACGGCCATGAAGGCCCATTGTTTCTACTATCCGTTGAAGGCCCATTGTTTCTACGGCCTGCAAAAGGCCCATTGTTTCCACGGTCCGTAGGAGGCCTAGGGTCACTACAGTAAATATGTAGCCCATGGTTATTGTGGCCTAGTTTTAAAAAATAGGTTATTGCGGCCAGTAGCAAACCGTGGAAAAAGAATTGCACTGACTACAAGCAAACAAATAAGCAAGAAAACAAGGAAATAAATAAGCAAGCAACTTACGCTAGGCTATCACGACTATTACACATATTACATCCACTGGGCATCAAAGTTCGCCACCAATGCAAATATAGGGAACAAACCAGCATATTACATACACTAGTTGTCAAAGTTGGCGACCAATGTAAATAAACGCCGCAGCAAAACAAGTCCAGAACTGAAACCACTTTAGAAGAGATCAAGAAACAATATCCTGGGTACCCATAATGCTGGCAAGATGCTTAGCAAGCTTATTAACTTTCTCTTGTTTGGCGCTTAAATCCACCAGCGCTTGTTGTTGCACCAGAAAGTATGCATCTGAATTCTGCAGGGACTTCCTCAATCCTTCGGCTTCCTGTCGCAGAACATCTGATCGATGTCTTTAAACTTGAAGTTGAGACTCAAGAAGTTGAACTGATTCAGGCAGCGAGTTCGAAGAGCTGGTGCCAGTAGTAGTAGCCAGTAACTCGAACACTACATCAAGATAGGACTTTGGGGTTGTCTTTGTGTCTTCAATATAGTTTTTATTAGCTTTCTTGGAGACCAACAGGGATGTCTCACTATCTTGAACCTTATCTGCATTACTTCCTTTACCATTGCATAACGGTGTACTCTTCTCTAATATTTTATCCGCATTCTAAAAGAGAAAGAAACAGACACATCATAGGTGTACCATGTTGTCTATGAAACTCATTTTGGTAAACCAGTTCAGTAGTAAGGTGGACAGGATAACAGCATGAAACAAACATATATATATATGTACACACACACATATATATATATGTAGTATGGTCACTGTATGGTCTATATCATTCTAGTTTATGTTGCCAAATTAAGATAGAGACAGTTCAAATCATTCTATTTAAGACAAAGCAGCATAGACAGAATATAAGTGTGGGAAACTACACAGCAATAACAACACTAGTAATGTGCATGGCATGAGAACATAATTATTTATTCAATTGAAACTGAAATCAACATAGAGCAAGTTACAACAGCAAACACGTTAAAGATACAGGTTTAAAACATACCTGTTGCGCCATTGGAGTTTCAGTTACATCCTTCAAATTTGAAATTAGTTGGTATGAGTAAATATAGTGATGCAAGAGCAAAGGAGTATGAACCATTGCTACGGAACCTGACCTGAGAACAATTCATCTTCTGCTTTAAGCGTTGACTTGAGGTTCGGAGTGGTGGTCCTCGTGCTTTGGGCACTGCAGTTGCCTTACTAACTGCTCGTGTTTGGGTGCTCTGTGGTGGAGATGATGCTGTGTCAACTGGGACTGGGTTACTATCTGCTGGAGTTGGGGTTAGAAGGGGTGTAGCTGGTTCTCTGTCCAACTGGGTAGGGGTACAATCTGCGTGAGTCTGGGTTATGTGTGGTGGGGCTAGTTCTTCGACAAGTACAACCATGGTTCTATCTGCATCGACAGGTAGCATGATCTTTTCTGAAGACCGTGTTTTTACTCCCACAGATACTGCCATCACCCTTCAATCAAATGGCTGATACACAAGAAAAGTAATTGAATATACAAACATTGTAAGATAGACAGGTGCAATGGATAGTTGGGAAGAAAACAGGGCATGAAATAATTCACATTTATGTTGTCTAACCAAACAGAATAGCATGACATAATTTCACAGATATGATGGCTAATTAAACAGGATAGCATGACACAATTTCACATGTATGATGGCTAACTAAACAGGATAGAATGACATACTTCAAAATATGATGACTATGCAAACAGGATGACATGATATAACTATACGATGTGTCTATTAAAGTGGTTGCATATCATAATTCACAAACATGCCGTCGATGGAAACATGATGGCATGATATAATTCACGGATAGAATGACATAATTCCAAATATGATGACTATGTAAACAGGATGAGATGATATAACTATATTATGTCTTTAGAAAATGGGTTGGCATGCCAGAATTTAGATACATGTTGTCTATGTAAACATCATGGCATGATATAATTCAAATATATGATTTATATACTAAGCAAGTGAGCTGAGGGAAATCGCATATATGATGTGTCAACTAAGGAGATGGCATTCAATATTGTGTATATGATGTAAAAACTAAGCATTGCAATACAACATATGCATGATCTGAGGAGCTATCTGTAACCAGCAAGATATCTGCTTCAGCAGGTAGCATTGTCTTCTCTGAAGACCTTGTTTTCACTCCACATTTCTCCATCACAAATTCAAATGGCTAATGCACAGGAAGAGCAGTTGAATATACAAACATTGTCGACAAATGCAATGAGAAATATAAAAAAAGGACGGCATGATATAATTCACATATATGACGCTTGGCTAAACAGCATGGCATTGCATAATTCACATATATAATGCCTTGCAACAAGATAGCATTGCATAATTCACATATATAATGTCTTGCAACAAGATGGCATTGCATAATTCACATATATAGTAATTAGACACTAAACAGGTGGCATTCACACAAAGCATGTCTAAACTAAGCAAATGACATAGCAATGCAAGACACCATACGCACAATATGAGCAACATAACCCTTCCAAGTTAGAGCATGCACCTCGGGGGGGGGGGATAGGACTGGTCATCTGTCTCTGAATCCTCCTCTGAGGAACTATCCATAACCAGCAAGACATGCGCTTCGTCAGATAGCATTGTCTGCTCTAAAGACCTTATTTCCACTCCAGATTTTTTTTCCATGACCGTGTCGAATGGCTGATGCACAGGAAGAGTAATTGAATATACTAAAATTGTTAACAAATTTAATACATAATAAAAAATGATGGCATGATATAATTCACATATAAGATGACTGGCTAACTAGGGTGCATTGCAAAATTCACATATATGATGCCTGGCGAAACAAGATGGCATTGCATGATTCACATATACGATAAAGAAACTAAACAGATGGCATTCACGCAAAGCATGTCTAAACTAAGCACATGACATATTTGATGTATAAAGTAAGCAATGCAAGGCACCATATGCATGACATTACCAACATCAGCATGCCAAGTTAGAGCAAATACCTCAGGGGGGTAAATAGGAGTGCTCTTCTCCTTCTGAATCCTCCTCAGAATAGTTATCTTCCTCTTGATTACAGTCCAAAATGGGTGGAGGGGGCTGCCTTTGCGCCCACCATGGAGCGACGTCTGCATGAAATTTTATTGCCATGCAAGGCTCGTCTATTTTGCTCTACATGTTCAGTTCCATTGTGTACAATAACTGACATGCATAGGAATAAAACATGGTGAGATTATGTAAAGAGTGCATGCATAAATCCAGAATGATGGTAGCACACTGTGGATATACCCAAAACAAATGATAGCAGGCAGATAATAGCTTTAGTTAAAAAATATAGATAATGGCTCCTTTAATGTTTGTTTGCACCCAACATGAAACTCATAGTAGACACCCGAGATTAACCAGATAGTAGACAGATAGTACTGATTGCTGCCCCAATATGTACCCCACAACCATTTAAATTATCAAGTTTCAGCGTTAGTTTGGACCTGACTCAGAGTATAATAAGTGAACAGGACGATAAAGTAGCATGTCATCATATTAAGCGATGCATAACGTAAGCAGACACGAAAGAGTGTGACCTCTCTTGCGGACCCGTGTAGTCCTCAAGGTCATCTGCTCACTTGATGGTGGTAATGTCGTTGTCGTGGCTGCCAGCGGTGGGGAAGAAGATCTGAGGTGGCGAAACACAGACTCGAGAGCGGATCCCTGCTGTTGTGAACCCTTCCGTCGTTGGAGCAACTGAGCTGGGGTGGAACACAACGCAGCAGGAGCGGGACAAACCACACAAGGTTTTCTTTGACACATATTTGTAACAGAAGTAATTGTGTAAGGGATTGTTTGAATTTGAGGATTCTAACAATGCAGGGATAGGAAATACACAGGAATAGGATAGGAATTCACGTGCAAAACAGAGAATTTAAAAACACATGATTTCTGCAAGTCTGGGTGTTTGGTTCACAAGAATTGGAAGATCACAGGATGCAAAGAAGCATGGTGAGATTAAGTCAAACCATAAGAAAATTTACGGTTATAATGCTATTATGCTATTATCTCTTAGTCTTGTGCTTCATGAATAGGAATTTGAAAAGGATGACAAGTGGATATTAAAGTTCCTACGGTTTTTGTTTCAAGGATACACTAAAGGAACAAATCCTACAGTTTTCCTTTGCTCCATTCCTTTGAACCAAATGCATGAATAGTAGTACCATAGGAAACTTTCCAATTCCTATGTTTTTCCTTCACTTTTCCTTTCAAGCATTGGCGATTCTAGTAGGCAGGCTTGAGCAGGGAAAAGCCTACACTCAAAAAATGTTTTTATGCTACTTCTACTACTTTGGACCCAGGCCACTGCCCTACTAGCTCAACTCCCAGGCCCATCTACAAATGCACAGCTCAAACGCGCAGAGATAAATAATGATGGCGTTCAAGAGAGTCCATCATGGATAGCTAAGTTGCCTGGTACCTCACTACATGTCATATAGTAGGAGAAACTAATTGTATTTCACTTTACTACATGTGCTCAGTGGACAATATATATAACATGTTGAGTAAAAAACAGATGCAACAAGTGTAGAACCTCTTTGGAGAAGCCATATCGATCTCAGCGTGATTGGGTTGGTCAGTGAGGATGCTCCGGCTGATTTGGCTATCGGAGGAGGGGAAGAAGATCTTAGACGTCTGGAGATGGAGCCCGGGGTACTGCTCCACTGTGATGGAGTGTTTCGTTGTTGGAGCAGCTCCGGTGAGTTGTACGACGGTGAGGCTGAAGCAGGACAAGAGAGACAATGTTAACCTGAGTGGAATTCTAATAGCATCTCCAATAGATGACGTAAAATACATAACCATAAAGTGCTAGATGAAAATAGCTCAGTTGCTCATCTCTGAACTAAACTGTCGAAGCTGAATTTAACTATCAAAACTGAATTTAACTGTCAAAACTGAATTTCGCTGTCGAAACTGAATTTTACTATCGAAACTGAACGCACTAGTAGCAGAAAAGCAGTAGCAGCAGCAGTACATGCGAGAGTCGGGGCAGCTAGTCATGTAGCAGCATCTCGGGAAGCAGCTGCAGGGGCTCGAGCGAGAGCAGTATCTACTGCTCGTGCAGCAGTAGTAGCGCGACCAAGAGTAGAGCCTGCAGTTCATCTTCAACCTCCACCCCTCCTGAGCCGCCAGCAATCACCGGCTAAACCGTCGGCCCTTGCCGCCCCGAAACCACTCCCCACCGCCGGTCCACCGCCGCCCCGGCCATCCTTCTAGCCCCCCCACCACGCCGAGCTTTTTCTCCGACGATCCCCATGCCACTGGCCCACCACCGCCCCCACCCTGAACCCTAAGATGGATAGTGGGGTACCTCTCAGGTGAGCCCCCCTCCCCGCTGCAGCTGGTTCTTCCTTAACTACAGCGAGCCCCCCCCTGAAAATCGACTAACCCAAAAGTCGATTCAGTCGACTGAAGTGTAGCTAAACCGGAGCAGCAGCACAAGCATGAGCAAGAGCAGCAGCACAAGCAAGATCAAGAGTGAGAGCAGCAGCGTGAGCAAGAGCAAGAGCAGACCAGGCAGGGGATTGAGAGCAAGAGCAGAGCAGAAGACCAAGCGAGAGCCAAAGCAGCAGCAGGTCCTACTGATGTGGACGTCGCCGCCGAGGGAGCGACGCCATGGAGGAAGTGGCCGGTGACGCCGCCGTGGATGGAGCCGCGCCATGTCAGCTCGGGACCGAGCGTCGGCAGCATCATGAGATCGAATCAAGAAGAAAATGCGGTGATTAGTCTAGAACCTCTTTGGTGGCGCCGATTAGGCCTCATCTTCATCCGATGAAACGGTGACGATGCTGCTCTTCCGGTGTGCGGGTGAAGATGGTGGTGTGGGAATGGAGGTGGCATGAAAGACGAGGGGAACGTCGGGCCGTCTCCTTGGAGGTGGAGGACGGGGTGGCTGAACCGGCGGGACGACGAGATCGACGACGGATCCTCATCCGGTGCGGTGGATGAGGGACGTCGATGTGTTGCTGTGGACGACGTCGTCGGGAAGGAGGCTCCGGCTGGGTGGCGGACGAAGGAGGGTGTGGGGCTTCGCAGGATTTCGCGGCCTCGGTGTATGAATGGGTGGGCGGATGGGAGGGGAGGGGGAACCATGGTTTAGGTACGCGCTTGTCCGAAATGTGGGGTAAGTTACGAAAGTACCCCCATCGATTTGAGCTAGGCGGTTCTTTCGGTTCTGGGGTAGCATGGGCATTTCGCGTGTCGGGATTTCGCAGGAGGTGGGAGTTTTCGCGCGCGTTGTAATTTTGGGATAGCAAGGCACGGGTTGAGATGGAGGGAGTTTTCGGAGCACAACGAGACAAAGACATATCTAAAATATTTCGGGGTAACAAGGCGTGGGTTGAAGAGGCAGGAGTTTCGTAGCACGATAGACAGAGATGCTAGCTTGAAATTTCGGCATAACAAGGCGCGGCTTGAAATTTCAGGAGAACAAGCTTAACGTGTACAAAAAAAGACAATTCGCACCTCATCACTAGAGAGAGCCATGTCTCGTTTTACTATATTAGTAGAAATGCATTCAAATACAACAACAAGAAAACTAAAAAAATCAAGACAACAAACATAACGTTTACAGTACCAAATCAATTTGCACTTCCCTCAACAATAAAAAACAATTCGTGTTGTCTAGCATATGGACTAAATTTGAGTACATTTTCCCTATTTGAATGGGATTGTACTCGGGTTAGTTATACAACCATCTGAATATTATCTTCACAACACATGACATGAATATAGGAGTAGTAAATTCCTATATAAATACGAACTACATGTACATACGATCTCAAATTCAAATATATGTATCCATTTTATGTTGAATTCAAATCATAGTACATGTATGCTCTAGCTAGATGTTCGGAATGTAAACCATGTATGATACTACGTACAATGTGTTTAACACGCACAACACACACAAACACCATTTAGACTAGTAAGGTACACGTGCATTGCACGCCTGAGATTTGGCAACCAAATTATGAATAAATACCACATTATAGCATGTAAGCTTTGAGTCATATATGCACAATGTAGATGTTTGTTTAATTCTTATTATTCATCTCATTCAAAATCATCTAGTTTTTATAAGAAAGCTAATCTATTTTAAGATTCATGGATCTGTGCGTTGTAAAGCAAAAAGTAAAAACAAATAATGGCAAATCATGTAGAAAAAACAGTTGGGAAATTATGATACGGAAGATTGTAGAACAAAGAAGAAGTGCTTATGTTTTGAGGTTTGTGCATTATGCATAAGTTCAACCATGGAGTCTTCTAGATTGTACATGTGGCAAAATCTGGTGGAATGTAGATGATATCCAACGACCAGTAGTGCTCGAATTTGACATCTCTGCACCGTCGGAGTTGCTTCATCCAACAACCATCTTTCAAAGTTAAAGTTATTCGCACACTATATAAACATATATAATATAATATATATAGGGGGTATAGATATAGATATGTGATGTGAAATCAACCCATCATCTCCAATTAGAATAGTGTGTCCATGCACGGATGCAATGTGGCCAAACGATGTCTGCCATCGGTATCTCAAATTCAAATCAGTCTGACCTTGTTCAATGTGTATACAGTATAGCATGCTCGTTTCCAAACCACCCGCGCATATCTCTGTTATATTCATGCATGCATGGGTTTCAAACATCATGATCTCTTATTCAAATATTTGAATTCAACTTTACATTGATTATGACCTCACCTAGTCTTTTACACCCACACAGTTGTCTTATCTTTATAATTGTACCACTAAGTTTCTCTTGTGCATGCATGCACACACATTACCACTCGGCATTATCCATCGCACACATGCAATCTTTTTCTTTAGGTCGGTCTCCCATGCATGCACACACACACACACACACCTGCCCCTCTTCATCATATCGGACATTCTTTATCTCTCACGTGCATGCGCAACGATCGATGTTCCTCTATGTGTGTGTGTATATATAGCTAGGTCTTTCCTAGTTTTCCACACAAACCGATCAATCTATATATCTAGTGAGGTCTCACCCTCTTTCCCACGTACACATCGATCAATCTATACCTCTCTATATAGGATTACATAGCTAATACACCCACATTAATTATATATCCAACGTCCCCTTCTCATCATCCATGCCTTCCGCTTCATCTCTCAGACGCGCGCACAGTGGCGAAGACAGGGGGCAGCAAGGGCCCTGCCCGCCCCTAAGATCACTATATATTGAGGCTAATATGAATGTGATCAGTAGATCAATTGCTTGTAAAATGGTTTGAATTGATGAATTGGTCCTCCTCGTAAAGGATTAGCAATGCTTGGCCCCCTAGCTCATTTAATTTTCATGGCTCCACCACTGCGTGCAATAGCGCACGTTCTCGCCCCCTCTCTTTAAATATCGATCTCGCACTTGTGCACTCCTTCACCGTCTCCCTCCACTTAGCCCATCGCACCATCTTCTAGCCCCCCACCGGATTTTGCCACATGTACAATGTAGCAGACTCCATGGTTGAACTTAAGCATAATGCACAAACCTCAAAGCACAAGTGCTTCTCCTTTGTTCAAGAATCTTCCGTATCATAACTGCCCAAACTTTTTTTCTAGTTGAATTGCCATTATTTGTTTTTACTTTATGCTTACAACGCACAATTCCATGAAGCATAAAATAGATTAAGGGCTTCTTTAATTCAAAGGATTCTCAAAGGAATTTTGGAGGATTCTAATCCTTAGGACTTTTTCCTAACGTGGTCGTTTGATTCATAGGATTGTAAACCATAGGAATTTTTCCATAGGATTCATTTGCACTAGATTTCATAGGAAACTTTTCATCCACTCAAATCTCTTTGAAAGAATCCTATGTTTTTTCTATGCACAATCAAACACTCATACAATCCTGTAGGATTCAAGATGACATACCACTCTAATCCCATGTATTTCCTATTCCCACATTTTGGAAATCCCAAGAATCAAAGAGGCCCTAACTTTTTTTATAAAAACTAATTGATTTTGAATGAGATGAACTATAAGAATTAAACGAACGTCTACATCATGCATATATGACTCAAAGCTTACATGCTATAGTGTGTTATTTATTCATAATTTGGTTGCCAAATCTGATGCGTGCAATGCACGTGTACCTTACTAGTACTTCCACTATGTGCAAAACACGTAAATTAGAATTCCAATGGCACGCTACATGATAACCCACAAGTATATGGGATCGCAACAGTTTTTGAGGGTAGAGTATTCAACCCAAATTTTTAGATTCAACACAAGGGGAGCCAAAGAATATTTGAAGGTATTAGCAGCTGGGTTGTCAATTCAACCACACCTGGAGATTAATTATCTGCAGCAAAGTGATCAGTAGCAAAGTAGTTTGATAGTTTTGATAGTAGTGACAGCAGCAACGGTAACAGTAAGAGTGATAGTAGTAATTTTGTAGCAAGTGTAACAGTGATGATAGCAGTAGTAACGCAGCAAGATCAATATAAAATAAATTCATAGGCATTGGATCGGTGACTTGTTGGATAATATTCATCATGCGACAGTTATAACCTAGGGCGATACGGCACTAGCTCCAGTTCATCGATATAATGTAGGCATGTATTCCGTAAATAGTCATATGTGCTTTATTAAAAGAACTTGCATGACATCTTTTGTCCTACACTCCCGTGGCAGCGGGGTCCATATTGGAAACTAAGGGATATTAAGTCCTCCTTTTAATAGAGAACCGGAACAAAGCATTAACACATGGTGAATACATGAACTCCTCAAAGTACGGTCATCACCAGGAGTGGGCCCGGTTGTTGTCACTCCGGGGTTGCCGGATCATAACCGTAGTAGGTGACTATAACTTGCAAGATCGGATCTAAAACATGGATATAATGATGAATTCATAAACGGTTCAGATCTGAGTTCATGGCACCCGGGCCCAAAGTGACAAGCATTAAGCATAGCAAAGTCATAGCAACATCAATCCAAGAACATAATGGATACTAGGGATCAGGTCCTAACAAAACTAACTCGATTACATGATGAATCTCATCCAACTCCTCACCGACCAGCGAGCCTACGAAGGAATTACTCACTCCCGGTGGGGAGCATCAAGGAATTAGCAACGGAGATTGGTTGGTGATGATGAAGAACGAAGATCCCCCTCTCCGGAGCCCCAAACGGACTCCATATCTGCCCTCCCGAGGAAGAACAGGGCTTGGCGGCGGCTCCGTCTCGTGGATCGCGATAATTCTTTCTCCCTGGTTTTTTTTCTGGAAAATATGTGATTTCATTGTATCGGGTGGGGGGGTCGTCAGCGGGGCCACCAGGTGAGTACAACCCACCTGGGCGTGCCAGGAGAGAGGGGCGCGCCCTGGTGGGGTGTGCCCACCAGGTGCCCCTCTCCGGCAGGTCTTGGCTACAAAAATTCTTATTATTGATATAAAAATCCTTGCAAAGTTTCGTTCCATTCGGAGAACTTTTATTTCTACACAAAAACAACACCATGGTAGTTCTGCTGAAAACAACGTCAGTCCGGGGTTTGTTTCATTCAAATCATGCAAATTAGAGTCCAAAACAGGAGGAAAACTGTGAGAAAAAGTAGATACGTTGGAGACGTATCAACTCCCCCAAGCTTAAACCTTTGCTTGTCCTCAAGCAATTCAGTTGATAAACTGAAAGTGAGAAAGAAAAACTTTTCCGAACTCTTTTGCGCTTGTTTGCATAAATAAGCTTAAACGGCACCCAGGTTTTCAGCCAACATTATAACTAACCATGTCGACAATAACTGTTAAAGATAATAATGACTCATATCAATGACATAATCAGCTAGCGAGCAATAATAAGATATCTCAAATAGCAACACGTTGTCAAAACAACCATGATATAATATGACAATAGTGGTATCTCGCTAGCCCTTTCTGAGACCGCAAAACATAAATGCAGAGCACCTCCAATGTTCAAGTAGCTACTGAACATTGTAATTCATGGTAGAAAAGATCCAGTCATGATTCACCCAACATTAGCTACACACAATGCATAAATCATGACAGATGTGCTCTACTCAGTTTCTGGCGCTTGTTTTTAGAAGGTGGTGACACAACATAAAAGTAAATCGAAAGTCCCTTCGCAGAGGGAAGCGGTGATTTGCAGAGGTGTCAGAGCTAAAATTTTAAAACAGAGATAAACCATATTTTGAGACATGCACCATTCTCATTCACTTCATGACCATCAGTTATCAACATCTTCCATGCTAAGCACGCTAGTGGCGGTTCCCAAGCGATAAAAGTAAAGGTTTTTACTCTGTTGGGACTTTGTTTGATTATTTCAGAGATGAACTCTTTTTCATGTTTGTAGTTTGGGACTGGGCATCCCCATTACCGCCCATTTTCTCATGTGATGGCGAGTGAATAAACACTCAACCTGAGAATAACCTGCTTAGCACGGAAGATATCGACCACCACCTGACGTTCCATGAACGATCCAGGCACACAAAAAGGATAATCTTTTAGAGGTGGCACATGCAAATTTACATAGGACGGCAGGGTAATACCGTATATAGGTAGGTATGGTGGACTCATCTAGAATAACTTTAGGTTCAAGGTTTTTTATGTACAAGTAGAATTCCACTTAGTACATGCAAAGGCTAGCAATTTAGATTGAGAAGCGGCCAGCTAGAGAGCAACAACGATCATAACCATGCATTATGCATAAGTAACATTGGACACTAGCATGATTAGGATATGAACACCATGAACATAGATATTATAGAGGCTATGTTGGTTTTGATTCAAGTACATGCATGAACATGTACCAAGTCAAGCCACTCGAACATTCAGAGGAGGATACCATATCATCATACTACATCACAATCATTTTAACGTTGTGTTGATATCCACGATAAATCATTATTAACCCCCAGCTACTTATCCATGGTATGAGAAACTATAATCTATAATTGTCATTGCAAACATGTTTAATCATAATGGGCTGAAGCCTGGATATTAGGTTAAACATATTTACACAAACAGAACAAGTCGAGTTCATACCAGTTTCTCTTTGCCACGGCCAGTTCATCGAATATCGTCATTATTGCCTTTCACTTGTACGACCGAACGATATGAAAATAATAATAGTGCAAGAGTGCCTTGGACTAAGCTGGAATCTACAAACATTTTATTCAATAGGAGAAGACAAGGTAAAATGGGCTCTTTATTAGTTCAACAGTTATTCATGTGAGAGCCACTCAACATTTTCATCGTGGTCTTCTCCTCGGTAAGACTCAAATAAAAAGAAAATAAATTCAGAGAAACACAATGAAATATTTTTGGAGTTTTTGGTTTTCTTCAACAAGCAAAATAAAAAGCAAAAACGAGAAAAACTATTTACACGGGAAAGCTCCCAACAAGCAAAAGAAGAACAAGGAAATCTTTTTGGATTTTCTTTTTAATACTACTACTAAGCATGCATAGAAAGTAAATTACTACAACTAATTTTTTTGGTTTTCTAAAGTTTTTCAAACACACAAGAAGAAAGCAAGAAAATAAATCTAAGCATGGATGATACAATGAAAAAGTGTGAGCACCGACAATTAGAATGATATGTAGACATGAATATAATGTCGGTGCGAAACACGTACTCCCCCAAGCTTAGGCTTTTGGCCTAACTTGGTAGTCGATCAGTAGCCTGGAGGGTAGTAGGGATCCTGAGGAGCAGGCACTACAAAAAAAAGACACATCCGTGACATTTTGGGCCGAACGAAAAAAAATTCTGTCATACTTATGACACTTCTATGACGATAATTGTGACAAAACCTGGTATCATTATAGATGTGGTGGGATACTACTTCTATGACAAAAAATCATGACAGAAAATGGGCTTTTCGTCCTAGGCAGGCTGGAGACGCAGCTGCATGACATTCTTTGGGCCGTCCAGGACGGAAAAAACCGTGGTAGAAGCGAGGGCGAGGAAAATATCGGGGTGTTCCCGGTTACGGTGGGTGGTCGGGGCCAAGCGATGCGCGTTTCTCTCGTACACACACGCGCGTGGGTGCGAGGCATTGGGCTCTAACTGAACCCAAGCGAGGCGTTGGGCTCTAACTGAACCCGAGCGATTGCACTGCAGGCTACGCGTTACTGAACCCGAGCGGTCGATCGATGGCTGTTAACTGAACCCATTCGAGCGATTCCTTCGCTACTGCTGCTAACTGAAGTCGATCGATGCTGCCTCTGGATGAACAGTGAGCGTTGCTGGGGGGGTTTGGATGAACATTTCCCGGTGGGGGTGGAGGAACAGGACCCCGTGGTGTTGCATCTGGATGAAAAGGACCCCGATCGATCGCGCCGGTTGGGGCTGGATGAACAGGACCCCGTGGAGGGCTGGATGAATAGTAGACGGTCGAGGGCTGGATGAAAAGTAGCCCGTGGAGGGGTGGTTGAACAGGAGCCCATGGAGAGGGCTGGTTAAACAGTAGCCGGTGGAGTAGCGCACGGTGGAGGCTGGATGAATAGGAGCCCGTGGAGGCTGGAGGGGGTCGACGGTGGAGATGAATGATACGTCTCCAATGTATCTATAATTTTTTATTGTTCCATGCTATATTATATTCTGTTTTGGACATTATTGGGCTTTATTATACACTTTTATATTATTTTTGGGACTAACCTATTAACCGGGGGCCCAGCCCAGAATTGCTGTTTTTGCCTATTTCAGAGTTTCGCAGAAAAAGAATATCAAACGGAATGAAACCTTTGGGAACGTGATTTTCGGAACGAACGTGATCCAGAGGACTTGGACCCTACGTCAAGACATCAACCAGGAGGGCACGAGGTAGGGGGCGCGCCTACCCCCCCAGGGCGCGCCCTCACCCTCGTGGGCTCCCTGTTGCTCCAGCGACGTACTCCTTCCTCCAATATATATATACCTACGTACCCCCAAACTACCAGATATGGAGCCAAAAACCTAATTCCACCGCCTCAACCTTCTGTACCCCGTGAGATCCCATCTTGGGGCCTATTCCGGAGCTCCGCCGGAGGGGGCATCAATCACGGAGGGCTTCTACATCAACACCATAGCCTCTCCGATGATGTGTGAGTAGTTTACCTCAGACCTTCGGATCCATAGTTATTAGCTAGATGGCTTCTTCTCTCTTTTTGGATCTCAATACAATGTTCTCCCCCTCTCTCGTGGAGATCTATTCGATGTAATCTTCTTTTGTGGTGTGTTTGTTGAGACCGATGAATTGTGGGTTTATGATCAAGTTTATCTATGAACAATATTTGAATCTTCTCTGAATTCTTTTATGTATGATTGGTTATCTTTGCAAGTCTCTTTGAATTATCAGTTTGGTTTGGCCTACTAGATTGATCTTTCTTGCAATGGGAGAAGTGCTTAGCTTTGGGTTCAATCTTGCGGTGTCCTTTCCCAGTGACAGTAGGGGCAGCAAGGCACGTATTGTATTGTTGCCATCGAGGATAACAAGATGGGGTTTATATCATATTGCATGAGTTTATCCCTCTACATCATGTCATCTTGCTTAAAGCGTTACTCTGTTCTTATGAACTTAATACTCTAGATGCATGCTGGATAGGGGTCGATGTGTGGAGTAATAGTAGTAGATGCAGGCAGGAGTCTGTCTACTTGTCTCGGACGTGATGCCTATATACATGATCATACCTAGATATTCTCATAACTATACTCAATTATGTCAATTGCTCAACAGTAATTTGTTCACCCACCGTAATATTTATGCTCATGAGAGAAGCCACTAGTGAAACCTATGGCCCCCGGGTCTATTTTCCATCATATTAATCTTCCAACAACAAGCTATTTCCATTGCCTTCTATTTTACTTTCTTTACTTTGCATCTTTATCATAAAAATACCAAAAATATTATCTTATCATATCTATCAGATCTCACTCTCGTAAGTGACCGTGTAGGGATTGACAACCCCTTATCGCGTTGGTTGCGAGGACTTATTTGTTTGTGTAGGTGGGAGGGACTCGTGCGTGGCCTCCTACTGGATTGATACCTTGGTTCTCAAAAACTAAGGGAAATACTTACGCTACTTTGCTGCATCACCCTTTCCTCTTCAAGGGAAAACCAACACAGTGCTCAAGAGGTAGCAAGAAGGATTTCTGGCGCCGTTGCCGGGGAGGCTTACGCGAAGTCAAGTCAAGATTTGACTCCCGACAACGAGCCATTTCTGGCGCCGTTGCCGGGGAGTCTACGCAAAAGTCAACATACCAAGTACCCATCACAAACCCTTATCTCCCACATTACATTATTTTCCATTTGCGTCTCGTTTTCCTCTCCCCCACTTCACCCTTGCCGTTTTATTCGCCCTCTCTCTTTTTCGTTCGCCTTTTTTTGCTTGCTTCTTGTTTGCTCGTGTGTTGGATTGCTTGCTTGTCATGATGGCTCAAGATAATACCAAATTGTGTGACTTTACCAATACCAACAATAATGATTTCCTTAGCACTCAGATTGCTCCTCTTACCGATACTGAATCTTGTGAAATCAATGCTGCTTTGTTGAATCTTGTCATCAAAGATCAATTCGCTGGCCTTCCTAGTGAAGATGCCGCTACCCATCTAAGTAGCTTCGTTGATTTGTGTGATATGCAAAGGAAGAAAGATGTGGACAATGATATTATTAAATTGAAGCTATTTCCTTTTTTGCTTAGAGATCGTGCTAAAGCTTGGTTTTCATCTTTGCCTAAAAATAGTATTGATTCTTGGAATAAGTGCAAAGATGCTTTTATCTCTAAGTATTTTCCTCCCGCTAAGATCATCTCTCTTAGAAACGATATTATGAATTTTAAGCAACTTGATCATGAACATGTTGCACAAGCTTGGGACAGGATGAAATTAATGATACGTAATTGCCCTACACATGGTTTGAATTTGTGGATGATTATACAAAAAATTTATGCCGGATTGAATTTTGCTTCTAGAAATCTTTTAGATTCGGCCGCGAGAGGCACTTTTATGGAAATCACTTTAGGAGAAGCTACTAAACTCCTAGATAATATTATGGTTAATTATTCTCAATGGCACACTGAAAGATCTACTAATAAAAAAGTGCATGCGATAGAAGAAATTAATGTTTTGAGTGGAAAGATGGATGAACTTATGAAATTATTTGCTACTAAGAGTGTTTCTTCTGATCCTAATGATATGCCTTTGTCTACTTTGATTTAGAATAATAATGAATCTATGGATGTGAATTTTGTTGGTAGGAATAATTTTGGTAACAACGCGTATAGAGGAAACTTTAATCCTAGGCCTTATCCTAGTAATTCCTCTAATAATTATGGTAATTCCTACAACAATTCTTATGTAAACTTTAATAAGATACCTTCTGAATTTGAGACTAGTGTTAAGGAATTTATGAATTCGCAAAAGAATTTCAATGCTTTGCTTGAAGAAAAATTGCTTAAAGTTGATGAATTGGCTAGGAACGTTGATAGAATTTCCCTTGATGTTGATTCTTTTAAACTTAGATCTATTCCACCTAAGCATGATATCAATGAGTCTCTAAAAGCCATGAGAATTTCCATTGATGAGTGCAAATAAAGAACCGCTAGGATGCGTGCTAAGAAAGATTGCTTTGTGAAAGCGTTTTCTTCTAGTTTCTATGAAAATAAAGATGAAGATCTAAAAGTTATTGATGTGTCCCCTATTAAATATTTGTTTTGCAATATGAATCTTGATAATGATGGGACTGAATATGATCCACCTCTACCTAGAAGGCGTTCCAAAAATTCGGAGTTTTTAGATCTTGATGCTAAGATTGATAAAAGTGGGATTGAAGAGATCAAAACATTAGATATTAATGAACCCACTATTTTGGATTTCAAGGAATTTAATTATGATAATTGCTCTTTGATAGATTGTATTTCCTTGTTGCAATATGTACTAAATTCTCCTCATGCTTATAGTCAAAATAAAGCCTTTACCAAACATATCGTTGATGCTTTGATGCAATCTTATGAAGAAAAACTTGAGTTGGAAGTTTCTATCCCTAGAAAACTTTATGATGAATGGGAACCTACTATTAAAATTAAAATTAAAGATCATGAATGATATGCTTTGTGTGATTTGGGTTCTAGTGTTTCCACGATTCCAAAGTCTTTGTGCGATTTGCTAGGTTTCCGTGATTTTGATGATTGCTCTCTAAACTTGCACCTTGCGGATTCCACTATTAAGAAACCTATGGGAAGAATTAATGATTTTCTTATTGTTGCAAATAGGAACTATGTGCCCGTAGATTTTATTGTTCTTGATATAGATTGCAATCCTTCATGTCCTATTATTCTTGGTAGACCTTTCCTTAGAACGATTGGTGCAATTATTGATATGAAGGAAGGGAATATTAGATTCCAATTTCTGTTAAGGAAAGGCATGGAACACTTCCCTAGAAAGAAAATAAAATTACCATATTAATCTATCATCAGAGCCACTTATGGATTGCCTACCAAAAATGGCAATACCTAGATCTAACCTTGCTATTATGCCTAGCTAGGGGCGTTAAATGATAGCGCTTGTTGGGAGGCAACCCAATTTTATTTTTAGTTTTTTGCTTTTTGCTTCTGTTTAGGAATAAATCTTTGATCTAGCCTCTGGTTAGATGTCTTTTTATGTTTTAATTAGTGTTTGTGCCAAGTTAAACCTATAGGATCTTCTTGGATGATAGTTAATTGATCTTGCTGAAAATTCCAGAAAGTTTCTGTTCACGAAAATAATTGTGAAAAATCACCAGAACGTGATAAAATATTGACTCCAATTGCTGCTGATCAATAAAGAAAATTTCTAAGTCCTCCTATTTTGGCTGAATTTTTGGAGTTCCAGAAGTTTGCGTTAGTTACAGATTACTATACACTGTTCTGTTTTTGACAGATTCTGTTTTTCGTGTGTTGTTTGCTTATTTTGATGAATCTATGGGTAGTAAAAGAGTTTATAAACCATAGAGAAGTTGGAATACAGTAGTTTTAACACCAATATAAATAAGGAATGAGTTCATTACAGTACCTTGAAGTGGTATTTTGTTTTCTTTCGCTAACGGAGCTCACGAGATTTTCTGTTAAGTTTTGTGTTGTGAAGTTTTCAAGTTTTGGGTAAAAGATTTAATGGATTATGGAACAAGGAGTGGCAAGAGCCTAAGCTTGGGGATGCCCATGGCACCCAAGATAATCTAAGGACACCTAAAAGCCAAAGCTTGGGGATGCCCCGGAAGGCATCCCCTCTTTCGTCTACTTCCATCGGTAACTTTACTTGGAGCTATATTTTTATTCACCACATGATATGTGTTTTGCTTGGAGCGTCTTGTATGATTTGAGTCTTTGCTTTTTAGTTTACCACAATCATCCTTACTGTACACACCTTTTGAGAGAGACACACATGATTCAGAAATTATTATAATACTCTATGTGCTTCACTTATATCTTTTGAGTTATATAGTTTTTGCTCTAGTGCTTCACTTATATCTTTTAGAGCACGGTGGTGTATTTGTTTTATAGAAACTATTATTCTCTCATGCTTCACTTAGATTATTTTGAGAGTCTTAAACACCATGGTAGTTTGCTTTAACAATAATAGGCATTCAAGATTAGTAAAGAAAAACAAAAATTCTTATGAGTGTGTTGAATACTATGAGAAGTGTGATGCTTGATAATTGTTTTGAGATATGAAGATGGTGATATTAGAGTCATGCTAGTTGAGTAGTTTTGAATTTGAGAAATACTTGTGTTAAGTTTGTGATTCCCATAGCATGCACGTATGGTGAACCGTTATGTGATGAAGTCGGAGCATGATTTATTTATTGATTGTCTTCCTTATGAGTGGCGGTCGGGGACGAGCGATGGTCTTTTCCTACCAATCTCTCCCCCTAGGAGCATGCGCTTAATAGTTTGCTTTGATAACTTGTAGATTTTTGCAAGAGTTCTTTATGACTAATGTTGAGTCCATGGATTATACGCACTTTTCTTCCTTCCACCATTGCTAGCCTCTCTAATACCGCGTGGAGAGGAGTACGAGGGTTCAGTGGTTCGGCTGCGGTGTGAGGCTGCCGTCGCCGCAGAATAACAAGGGGTGTGGGTGAGACGGTGAGTAGAGGGTTGCCCTGGCCAGCGGTGGGAGTAGTAGGGGCGGTGAGGCCTGCGCGGCAGCACAGCCGGCCACGGGAGGCAGGAGCAGGCGGCACGACCGGCGCTGCTTTGGGCGGCTGGAGCAAGAAGACCAGAGGTTGAAGAAGCATGACGGCCGTTGGATGGACATCGTACGGTCACTGCAGCTAGAATCGTTTATATTGACTAAGTTGACAAAGCCCTTGGTACGCGTCAACTTAGTAGGCCCACAGGTCAGCTTCTGAAACAGTGCGCCCCAGATGTCAGGGGGAGGAATCATTTTTTGGGCGGGTGAAGCTAGAATATCGGAGATTGAAGAAGAAGCACGGCATCCATTGGATGGACATCCAACGGCCACTGCTGCTAGAACCGTGTGTTGACTATCAGTTGACAAAGCCTTGCATACGCATCAACTCTCTTTTTTTAGGGGACGCGTCAACTTAGTAAGGCCACAGGTGTGTGGCAGAGAACTTATAGCCCAGTTGAGATTTGTAAGAATGTGCAGCCAATTTTTGAATTCTAATGGAATTTACTATAGCCTATTTACAGTTTGTTAAAAGTACAGCCCATTTCAACCAACCGTTCAAAATAGAATTCAATAAAAATTCCCACATTTTGATGGGATCCGAAATATTTTTATCCCAAAATTTCTAGTCAGATTAAATACAATTTCAATATAAATTTATATTACGTAAAAATCCAGCGAAACATTGCGCTCGCAACAATTAATGAAATTAAAATTTTCAATTTCCAAAAATAATATTTTATAAAGTAATTACGTGTTTGGTGCATTTTTTATAGTTACTGCCCAGTTTTTATAATTACATCCCATTTATTATTTCTTAAAGCCCATTTTCTTGTTAAGCCTAATGCATCCCTCCTAGGAAAGATTTGTAGCCCAGCGGGGCGGAGAATAACAACTTGACCTTGCCTGGGTATTCCTAAAAAAGTATAGCTGGGCTAGCCATTTTCAGCTTGAAAAAAATTAATATCTGGGCTGGATATCTGGCCTGGGCTAGACAGGCCACAGCCCGCCCAGTTAATACCTGCAGCAATGTTTTCATTGTTGTTCAGAGGAGAAAAATTAATATCTAGGCTAAACATCGCTCAAGAAAAACTCTGCAGTGCTCACACCTCAAAAAACACAAATACTGCTCGAGCTGCTTGGTCCCAGCTGTCGGCTGCTTCTTGTGCAATTCTCTCATTTATTGACTACATAGGTTGACAATGGTGTGGGACCATGATGTCAGGAAACCAGGAGGAAGCAAAAAAAATTATTGTTTTGTATACTAATAAGGAGGCTCTTGCGTACGTGCGACTATGGCCCCGGTGGGCCCCCACTGTCATCCTCTCCAAGTAAAGTCATCTCCTCATCCTCATGTCCGTTGACCATGTTGACAACGCGAGACAGCGGCGCCACGGCGAGCGCAACAACTCGAAGGACGACCGAGAGGGCCTCGCGGGCCCTACGGATGGTCTGATACAGCGCCCGCTGCTCATTCGGTAAGCCAGGATCATAGGGCCACATGTCCGCGACGGCATTGTCGTTCGCTTGTTCACCGGTGCTCATTGAGGAGACGGAGGTTGCAGCACAGGTCCTCCTGCGCTGGTAGCTCTTCCGCCATTAGGGCGTCGAAGTGCGGCCGCACCTGCTGTTTGGTGAACACGACATGAACCGGCTTGGACAGTGGCGCCGGCTCCTGGTCGGGAGCTACGTCCATCATCTGATTGTCGTTGCTCAGCTCGGCTAGCTAGCTGGCGAGCCAGCATGACCGGCTGCTGGACCGACTCGCTGCCAAGCACGAGTCTGACTGCCATGGCCCACCCAGACCGCCTCCCTCGCCCGCGCGCGCTTTTCGCCGGAAACGGTCAGCGCCGCCCGCCCCGCTTCCCGATGCAGGCGATTGCTCCGCCTTCAAATGACACGTGTCGTCCGTCCGTCCTTCTGCCGCCCACATTAATGATACGCGGTTGCCGAGGCGGCTACTCCGACGCCACACGTCTGTCCCTCCGCCGCCCACCATTGCTATATAAACTGCTGCGCCAGCCATAGCCGCAGTCATCTGCATCCGTTCCCTTTCTCATGTCCACACCACTACTGCCCACCATGGCTTCCTCGTGCTCCAGCGCTCTTCGGGACGGGCGGACGATGGACCACAAGGAGATGGCAGCCATTGTTGCCGACTGGCTAGCAGGCAGGCAGCCGGAGGACGACGACGTCCCAATGGAGAACATGGTAGTCAACGATCCGGCGCCAACACCCTCCTCCGCGCCATCCTCGTCGGTGCATTGCACCATGACCATCGGCGAGGCCCGTGACCAATATATGGACACGGTGAGGCATAAGCGTGAAGAGCAGTTCCGGGAGCCGTAGGCCGACGCCGCCTACAACCACCATCTCCTCCAGGAGCACCTGCAGGCAGAGGAGCAGATCGCCGTGGAGCGCACGGAGGAGGAGGCGCTGGTCGACTCGTACCGCTCCGCCCGCGAGGGCCACCTTGAGCACTGGCGGTACCGCATGCGGGTGGCGGAGGCTGCGGCCGCCTACAAAGAGGGTGATGAAGCGGGCGAGGCGCTGTTTGGCGAGACCGAGGGCGAGGCAGAGGACAATGCCGGCTCCGACGAGTCCCGGCTCCGCTGGCGTCGACGAGGCCCTGCTCCGCCGAGGTCCCACGGCGCCAACAACGAGGCAGAGGACACCACCGGCTCCATCGAGGCCCCACCCTGCCAGCAACGAGGGGGAGGATTTCCCCCGCTCCGCCGAGGCGCCGCCCGCCGGGAACGAGATAGGGGACATCGCCGGCTCCGCCGAGGCCCCGCCCCGCTGCCCGCGAGGCCGCACCACACAGAAAATGAGGAAGAGAAACACGGTAGGTCGCCGCCGCTCGGGTCCAAGTAAGGCCACCGCTGCTACCCTCCGGTTGAAGCCAAGCTAGGCGGGCTGACCACTGACGACCGGTTAGCTTCTTGGCGGCGACGTGGAGTCGGAGAGCTATGTTGGAGAAGGACGCTGCTTCTACTTAACTGCTGGTGCACTTGGCTGACTGACATGTGGGCCCAACAGGCATCTGGGCCACATGTCAGTTACACAACTGCACCTACAGTTAAGTCACTGAAGCTTCTGTTCGGCTCTGGCGGACAGAGGTGGGTAGCTTCGGTTAATTAATTATACCTCCAGTGCACCCCTTTTATTTGAAGAATGTATGAAACGTAATGAAATCCGGCGTGTTTATATGAAATCCGACCGTGTATGAATGAATTTATTTCGATTAGTTCGAATTCTTGTATCACTGGCATTGGATGAACATGCAAAACAATACATACTAGCATTCTTCCTAGGGTGATCACCTCGTTTGCAGCATTTTCACATGTACTCCCTCCGGTCCTTTCTACTCTGCATAAAAGTTTTGTCTGCAGTGAAAGTATCTCTACTTTGACCAATCTTATAGAAAAAAGTATGCACTTTCACAATGTGCGAAGTAAAAAGCAACAGAAGGAGTACAAAGAGTTTGAGCAGCTTTTTAGCGTTCCCGTACATTGCAATCAAACACACAGGCCTGGCAATTCATAGAGAACATTCAAAACAATCGATGATTATGCATCTCAGCGATTCACATGTCAGAGCCAATATTTACTTCACAACTAAAGAATAAAGAAAAAATGGATCGATGTTGCTGACAGCAAAGGGCGTCCCATTCGAAAATATCAAACGCATGTCTTCTTGCTAAAATCAATGAGCAAAATTTGATAAGGTTTTCCATTCCAAAATATCAAATGCCTACGATTATGGAATGGGCAGGGTTTGCCATCAGTTAGGACATTGAAATGGCACCTCGTGCTAAATAAACTACTTGTTCTTTTTGTGGAGTTCCACCAAAATCAACCAAATTCGCGCGTAGCTTGTATGATTTCGCCCTCATATGTTGCAACGCCTTGAACTTATCGGCACCTCCTTTCTTGTGGTGGAAATGAATGATTCAATGTATTCCCGAACATTTTGTGCAGTTCCCATTGAAATCAAGCTGAGCACCCCTGTTTGCACAAATACAAAAAAAGTGATTAGTATAAAGCAAAATGTACTATGAATTGACAGTTTAAAAAGGCACCTACATGGTCCATGTAGAGCACACTTTTAGAAAAATGGAACTCACCGGAAAGAATCCTAGAACAACATTGTACTTGCGCATCACAGCAAGAAAATGGAGATTTGTCAGTCCTTCTAAGCTGAAGTTAGTTTGGTCTTGTGGGGAGTAATGAAACCATCCTTCAACTGCTCCTTCTGATCAGAAGATAGACATGGCTTCTTCATCCTGGCATAATCGAACTAGTCACTTCACGTACTCCATATTCTTCTTCAGAGGAGGATGATCCTGTTGTGGAAAGACAAAAGGACAACTAAATGCTAGCATCTCTGTTTGCTCAAAAAAGGAAAGGAAATATTTAAAACAGCACAGATGAAGCACTTCTCAAGGACAATACCGCTTTTTCATGACAGTATCTAAACAGTAGCACGACACCAATAGAGATGATAAAGCTCAATCATATGGATGAAATCAGTGGGCGAGTACCAACCTTTGTCAGGAGGCTTATTGTGTAGAGCTTACAGATGAAGCACGTCTCCGGAACCATCTGTTGCTATCTACTGTGGGGGCCATGCTTACTATATACTCCTCGATTAGTTTAATGTTTCCAACATCTTCTTGTGCAGTTCCACTAAAATATATGGTATCTTCAAAGAAGATCCCTGTTTGCACAAGTAGAGATAATTACGTATTACATTAAGAGTGGCATCAAACCAGTGGCAAAACAATTGCTCGTTCCAGCCATAGCAATAAATTAAGATGCAAAACTATATCATTACTTGTGTCATCATAGTTCCAGTGCTTCATTACAGCATCGGGAGTTGATTTTTGTTTTTCTTTCGCTTGTTCTTCCCCTTCATCACTTGGTTCAATAACAGACAAGCTTCGCCTTCAATGTAAGATTTGGCATGTCAATTAGGTTGCACAAGTATAGCACTAAACAATGACATTAATTTTCTGATGAAAGTGGCAAAATACAGGCCAACAGTTGTGGCATATCCTTATCTTACCTCAATGGGATATTAAGGTGCACATACAGATTGTAAGTCTTGACTCCATTTGTGCAGTTCACTAAAATCAAGCAACATTACCGTACAAGTAGCACAACATACGAAAGCACACTGCAGAATCATGTGAAAGAAGGCTAGTACTGACCTCTCATGACGCGGAATTCAAACAACTCACAAGAAGAAGATCTGAACCAAATTTGCCAACACAGATAGGAAGTAAGATCTCCTCTTGTGCAGCTCCACTAAGATCAAGCAATCAAGCAACATTGTCGGTGTGACATTTTGGTTGAACTGCACAAAACACTCTTAAAACAAAAGTGTTTTGTGCAGTGCAACAAAAGGTCACAATGGCAACGAGGTGAAGTAGATAACCCTATTTACACAGAGTTGCAAAGTAAACAACTAGTGGTCAATAACGGTGGATGACACATAAGCCAACAAAAAGAAGCATCTACCTTATCTAAATGGGAAAGAAAGCAAGACAATAGCATTTCTCAAACGGTGGCATTGATTTATATTAACAGAGAGATTATATTAACAATAAAATTAGTTAAACATGTAATTTTCTTTTAATTGTGGCATTGCATTAATTTTCCAGCGGCATTATTAGAGGGTGTTTGTTTACAGGGACAGTTTGGTAGAGGGACTAAAAAACTCCGTGTCAGTCCTATCTAAACCAAACAGGAGGAACTTTTAGGGACTAAAAGTGGGCATTTGGGACTAAAGAAAGAAGACCCCGAGGGAGAGTCTTTTTGGGACCTTTTCCAACAATTGCCCTTGCGACGCATCGCACCTTGTCTCTATTACTTTATTACTAGGGGTAACATGGTCTTTTAGCATGTCATTTAATAACCTCTAGTCCATGTTTAGTTCCTGGAACCAAGCAGGTAGGGACTAGGGAGTTTTTAACCAAACAGGGCCTTAGGTTAACAACAGCTAAAGAGTTGCACGGGAAAGTGGACGCACCAGCACCATGTGCATCTACCGATGTACTAGGGTGATGGACATTCTGTTGCAACAAAGAACAAACAACCAAGGAGCATATTTGTGTTGGTCCCAGTTTTGTTATCTTTAGAGACCTTTCCCTATGTGAGCGCAACAAATCTAGTCCTGCTCAAACTCTACAGCCTTGTCCCCCAAAACAAAAGATTAATTCGTTACAGATGTGCGTACTGCGTTTGCCATTGTTTTCCCTTTTCGACCAACGTAGATGCTGGATAGCCAGTCTGTACTAGTACTTTCCCCACTTCCTTTCCTCTTGGAACCACGTCCTAGATTTATGCTATACAACTTTCCCCACTACTTTCCACCATTCCTGTCCTCTTTGAACCACATCTTAGATTCATGCGATACAACATTCCCCAGTACTTTCCCCCTTCCTTTACTTTTTGAAGCACTTCCTAGATTCATGCTATACAACTTTTCCCACTACTTTACCCTATTCCTTTCCTCTTTGAACAACGTCCTAGATTCATGGTATACAACTTTCCCCACTACTTTCCTGTTTGATCCAACACCTAGATTCGAGTGCAGAAGCGGAAAAAGCCCACATGCAACTAGACCAATGCGTGTGGAATAAGTAAATTATACCTTAAGGTTCTTGGGGTGTGGTTCGGTGGGCGACCGGCGGCCGTTCGACCCACACTATGTACGGCGACGAAGAAGAAGGGGTCGGAGGCCCTCCCACGCCGCCGCTAGGTGAAAGTGAATAGCTGCGCCGATAGTGGATTCCCTCCCTCGCCGACGGCGACAGCGTTAAGCCTCCATCCCTTCCCGGTGGACGGATCCTACCGGCTCTTTGACCAGCAGTGAGGGGAGAGAGAGGCCAACGAAGTCTTGTTTAGATCTGGAGAGGGTGAGAGAGTGTGAAGAGAGCAACTACAAGCAGACCAGCAGTGAGGGGAGAGAGGGAGGCCAACGAAGTCTTGTTTAGATCTGGAGAGGATGAGAGAGTGTGAAGAGAGCAACTACAAGCGCTGAGGCTCCGGCGTGTATATATATACTTGAGAGAGTGTGAAGAGTGCAAACCCTAGAAAACAAGCGCCGAGGCTGCAGCTTATACGTGATGAGGTGATTATACGGTCACTACGAGATCGTATAGCTCCGTATCCATCCTTTTTAACCAGTCAAAGAATCCTCCTGGCACGAATTATGCTCAAGTGTAGTTATCGAACCCGATACCTCAAGTTTGATGAGCGAACGGGCTAACCAGCTACACGACCCTCCCGTTATGTTCAACGAGAAGAAAATAACCTTTTATACATTCCTGCATTCGTGTGACAAGCATGCCGTGTTTTTTGTGTGTTGGGAGTCATTGGGTTTTAAATCATAATCGTGTCATGTGACTTTGGTGGTAATACTATCCACAGTGGTGCAGAAATAATGCAGCCTTAGTCACCTTACCTCTCTCCACGTAGTACGTTGGGTCCCACCAGTCAGAGGGTGAAACAAACAAATTAATAAGAAAAATTAAAAGCGCCAGCGGTGTATCTTACCTCACACATCTCGCTACTGCTCCGGAACATTGTCCAATTGATCCCTCTGTTCGCTCACGTACTATTTTAAGTGAACCCTTATTATAACATGCTCACAATTTTGGGCACTTGTATTCGACCTAAGTCAGTGTGCCACCATATCTTTTACGACTCCCTTCGTCTAGGTGTAATAAGTCACGTTAGAAGGTGCAGCGGGACCAAGGTGCAAGAAGATGGGAGGAGAAGGAGAAACTTGACCGGTCATTCCTCCAATCAAAGCCCTAATTTCTGTCTCTAAACGCAACAATTAATCCAAACAACTAAGAGATGTCGTTTTAGCTACCATGCAGGGCCATGTATTAACTCGCATGCAAGCCGACTTTGATTTCTTGACTGATCAACACGTAGTTGCGCTTCAAGCATTGGGTTTCCGGGGGAGATAACTGTAACACCCACGATGCGGCTATATCTCTTACGTGTCGAGGCATGACTTAGAGGCATAACCACATTGTAGGTTTTGTCGCAAGAAGGGTCATCTTCACACAATCCCATGTAATGAACATGAATGGGATAAAGAGAGTTGGCTTACAATCGCCACTTCACACAATACATATATTAATTCATACATCATCCAAAATCCACACATAGACCGACTACGGTCAAATCCAAAAGAAAAGAAGATAAACCCAAATGCTAGTTCCCCGATCATCCCAACTGGCTCCACTACTGATCATCAGGAAACGAAACATAGTAACGACAAAGTTCCTCATCGAACTCCCACTTGAGCTCGGTTGCGTCACCTGCACTGGTATCGTTGGCACCTGCAACTGTTTTGGTAGAATCTGGTGAGTCACGAGGACTCAGCAATCTCACACCCGCGAGATCAAGACTATTTAAGCCTAGGGGTAGGAAAGGGGGTAATGTGGTGGAGCTGCATCAAGCACTAAGCATATATGGTGGCTAACATACGCAAATAAGAGCGAGAAGAGGAGCAACGCAGCGGGCGCGAAGCTAGAAATGATCAAGAAGTGATCCTGAAACTACTTACGTTCATACATAACCCGAACCGTGTTCACTTCCCAGACTCCGCCGAAAAGAGACCATCACGGCTACACACACGGTTGATGTATTTTAATTAAGTCAAGTGTCAAGTTCTCTACAACCGGACATTAACAAATTCCCATCTGCCACATAACCGCGGGCACGGCTTTCGAAAGATAATACCCTGCAGGGGTGTCCCAACTTAGCCCATTATAAGCTCTCACGGTCAACGAAGGATATTCCTTCTCCCGGGAAGAGCCGATCAGTCTCGGAATCCCGGTTTACAAGACATTTCGACAATGGTAAAACAAGACTAGCAAGACCACCCGTTGTGCCGATAAATCCCGATAGGAGCTGCACATATCTCGTTCTCAGGGCACACCGGATAAGCTAAGCGTACAGGTACCGACGTAACCCAAGTTGCCAAGGGATGGTCCCGCACGGTGCTCTAGTTTGGACCAACACTCAGAGGAGCACTGGCCAGGGGGGGTTAAAATAAAGATGATCCTTGAGTCTGCAGAACCCAAGGAAAAAAGGCTTAGATGGAAAATGTTAAAACCAAGGTTTGGCCTTGCTGGAGGAGTTTTATTCCAGGCGAACTATCAAGGGGGTGCCATAAATCACCCAACCGCGTAAGGAACGCAAAATCAAGGAACATAACACCGGTATGACGGAAACTAGGGTAGCAAGAATGGAACAAAACACCAGGCATAAGGCCGAGCCTTCCACCCTTTACCAAGTATATAGATGCATTAATTAAATAAGAGATATTGTGATATCCCAACATATCCATGTTCCAACATGGAACAATCTTCATCTTCACCTGCAACTAGCAACGCTATAAGAGGGGCTGAGCAAAAGCGGTAACATAGCCAAACAATGGTTTGCTAGGAAAGGTGGGTTATAGGCTTGACATGGCAGTATGGGAGGCATGATATAGCAAGTGGTAGGTAGCGCGGAATAGCAACAGAGCGAACAACTAGCAAGCAAAGATAGAAGTGATTTCGAGGGTATGGTCATCTTGCCTGAGATCCCACTAGAAAGAAGAACGAGTACATGAAGAAGACAAACGAACGTAGTCGAACGAATCCTCACAACTCTGGAACGAAACCGAAGCTAACGAGAGAAGCAACCCGGAAAGAAACAAACAACATAGTAAACAACCACCACATACACATGGTATGATGCACAAACAAGTATGATGCATGTTCGATTTAATGAGGCATGGCATGGCAAAGCAACAAACAATACTACAAATTAAGTGCAGCTCAATATGCAACAAGTTGCATATTGACGAAACACCACATCAATTATTTAGTTCTCTTCGTTTATGTACCCAATAATATTAAATGTTACTAAACATGGCAAGGGGTGAAGCATATGAAAACTACCTATCTAGGAAAGTTTATATGAGGCCAGAACAACAAACAACAATTCCGGAAAATCCTCATGTGCATATTTTAGGTTTGGTACTGTTCTGCCCTAAACACAATTTGAATGTTGTTAAACAGAAAAATAAAGTGCGCCATGTTAAACTAGGCATTTTCCTACCCCATTTACATATAAAGTTTGTTAAAATCGGAGCTATGGTTAATTAGTTATGAAATAAATCATTTTAGCATGGCATTTAGCAAATTAAATGCAAGCAGCATTTTAAACATTTTAAACAAGGATGTACGCAGCATATTATGAAACTAGATGAAATTCTGAGCATTTTTCATATATAATGTTTTTACAAATGATGCATGGTTATTAAGTTATTATATGCATGACAAAGAGGGTTTTTCTGCAAAACAGTAAATCCTGGTATAATTGATTAAATCCGTCTAGAAGAAAAAACACTATAGGGGCCGAAACTGGCTAGGACAACAGTGCACAGGAGGCGGCTGGTCACATTGGGCCAACAGGCCGAAGGGGAAGCAGAGCGGTGGGCCGGCGGATCTGGGCCGCGGGGATGCAGCCCACGCGGACGCGGTCAACGGTGACGGGCGAGGTGTCGAGGCAGAGGCGCCATCCTTTGCTCGACAAGAAGCAGAGCAGCGGCGCCCTGGAACTTGCGGGAGACGGCGAAGACAAGGGGGATCCAGCCGGATCCAAGGCGGAGCGACCGGATCAGGGCAGCGGTGGTGGAGATCGGCGGAGACGAGCTTGAGGCGTCGGCCATGGGAGCTCCGGTGAGTTCCCTGAGGAGGAGAGCGGGCAGTTCTTGTCCAAGGCAGAGAGAGCCCGGAGAGAGAGAGAGAGATGAATACAGATGGAGGAAGAAGAACGAGGGAAGGAGGCGGGGCATGGCGCTGGACGTGTGGCCGCCGGCGGCGACGCTTGCAGGGAGGTCCGACGACCTGGGGAATGGAACCGGGCGGCGAGGAGCTCCTGTGCAGCACGGGTGCCCGCCTCCTGGTGGCTTGCACGGGCTGCAGGAGGGAGGCGCGGGGTCGCGAGGCCAAGGCAGGGGAACGGCAAGGCGGTGGCTGCCCCTGGGATCGAGCCGAGGAGGGAGAGGAGGCACGGCCTCGGGCGTCTGGAAAACGGCGAGGACGACCAGAGCAGAGGAGGAGGAGACGCGCTGGCGTGGGGAGCCTCGGGGTTGGGCTGTTGCTGCGGGCTCGAGGAGGAGCAGAGGAGGCCGCGAGACGAGGTGGCTCTGGTCGCCGGTGGAGCTTGCTCCGGCGGCGCGGGCAATGGAGGTCAGGGAGGTGAGGTGGTGGTGGCCTTGCGGGTGGCTGCTGGTTGGATGGATGGATCAGCGGAAGGCAGTGGCTGGGCGCGGATGCAGATGGGCAGGTGGGTGGATCAGGGGGATCCCGAGGAAGATGCGGGAGAGAGTGGTGGTGGCGGCTAGGAGGATCCCTAGAAATTAGGGATTTGGTCTCGGTTTAGACTAGTATATATAGCGAGTGGGTTAGGTTAGGGGCTATCTTCTCCCTCCGATCGTAATCGGGCGAACGAAAAAAAATAGGCTAGGGAGAGTCTAATAAAGAACCGAAAATACTTTCGGGATGTTAGGGGATGAACCGGACCCATCGGTAACAACAACCCGGGTCGGGTTCGGGACAATTTTCGGACGCGCGCGAGGGGTGGTCTGAGAGGGGTCAACAAAGACAAAGTGTCTGACAAAAGGCCCCGGAGAAGACAAGAGAGAAAACGAGGAGCAACGTTGCAAGTGAGGTTGGTCTCGAAACGGTTAACGAAAGCAAGGGAGGACGCGGCAACTATGAGCGGATGCAAGTTTTATGAAAACATGCGGATGCAACGTGATGATGAATGCAACAAACAAATAAATACACACAACGATAACGCAAAACAAGGAAGGCGTCTGGAGCGTCGGTCTCGGGGCGTTACAACACTCCACCACTATAAGAGGATCTCGTCCCGAGATCTAGGATGGCACCGGGGAGAAACGGAAGAGGAACAGGTAAAACAAGTTGCTTCTTTGACAAATGAGTGAAACCAATGACCCTTGAGAGGTTGAAAACTTGAAAGAAGAATACGACAGAGTTGAACAAAATTGAGAAAACTCTGGTAGAAAAGAGAAACAAGGAATAGCATATGAACCTTGGAGGTTGCAAAGCTATAAATGACGAGTACAATGGACAAGAAGGAATCGGAACCACTCTGGTTGAAACGAGATAAACAAGGAATAAGGAAGAACAAATTCGGACAACACTCCGGTTGAAAAGAGATGCAAGACTTGATAAGATGAAAAGAACTTGAAGAGATGACACAACACTCCGGTTAAATGGATAAGCACGAAAAGAACACGATCTTGACAAAACAAAAAGATGGGTCGAAGAGACCAATATCACAATGCCTCCGGTAGAAATGAAAGAATGCAATGAAAAGAACAGAGAAGAAAACAACATGTTCTACCTTAAGTGAATTTGAGAGAGCATCCTTAAAAGAAGGATAGAACGGAGTTGTTGAAAAATCAACAAAGAAAGGATATGATCTTCGTGGGCTTATGGAGACATCTCAAAACTTGAGGTGAAATTCTGCCACTAACGAAAACAATTGCTTGCTTGAGATCAACGAAGAGATGAAAACTTCTCTCGCCGAGAGGATAGGAGAAAACTTGGATCATTGATAGACACCACAATTAGCAACATTCCTTTGAGAAGGCTTTAAGTGAAATCCATACCAAGATAACTCCGACAAAGAGATTATTATTGGTTGAAACAACTCATGGACGAAGAAAATATGATGGGTTTAAATATCTCATTATTGACAACTTGTGAATCATGAAACATGAAGAAAGTTATCAAGAATGACATAACACCACCTCAAAAGATAGGAGAGAAAGAATTGCACTTCGGAATGCAAGATGAAGAATGCTTGAACTCCTCAAAACAGAACATGTGTTGAACACCATGTTTATTTTGGAGTATAGGTTGGCGGATCATAACTTCGAGAAAAAAACTTGAAGAACAATTGGAGAATGATTGAAATCTTGACGAACCACCATGTAGAGTCTCCATGAAGAACTCCGATAATAAAAAGGATGATAGAAAGAAAGAGAAGTTGAAAACACAAGGTGAAGCCTTGCAGTGATAAGACGAAGCTTTGAAATGATATAACCGAGAAAACTTGGAACTCCGGAAAGAAAGATGAACAAATGAGATCAAGAATTTTGATGAACCTCCGGAATAAGGAATTGAATTTACTCGATGAAACAAGAATAAGAATTACATTATGCTCATCCTTCACCAATTAAATTGATGACAAGCAATGGATTTGGCATACTACTTATTCTCGTAGAAAGGATTAAGATAGATATGGCGCAGACTTGGGAAGGTCTTCAACGAACCTCCGGTAGGATTGGAAAGAACGAATGAATCTATATGATAACGAAGGAAGAGAACTCTTGAACGAACCACCGTAAGAATTAGAAATGAAAGTAGCAAAGGCACAATTCACCGGGAAGAATTAGAAAAATGAATAAAGATACTTGACGGAATATAAATATATGAGAACGAAGAGATCACGAACTGACCAGGGAATACTTGAGCGGTGCACCGTATGATTTGGAGAACGAGATCCGAAAGCTGGGAATGAATAATTCTGAGATGATGGGCTCCGGAGAATCAAACTGAAAAGACTCCTGAAATGCTCCGGATGGGTGAAAAGAATTCTCACAATCGAAAACAATTATGAGAGGATGGCATCAAACTAGAACCATGAATCTTGAAGAGAATGGAGCAAGATTTAAGAGAAACACTTCTTTGGTCTTCAAATGTTGAGAATGATGATGAGAAACACCACCATGAATTGTTGGCACTCCGGAATGAAGAATAGAAGGTTGAACCAACGATGAAATAATTTGAAAGATCTTGGAGAAAGACATATGACCGATGATAACCCATTCTTACGTCAAACTTTGAAAAGAATTTTAAAAGCTCCAGGAAAATTAGAAGAGTCAGGTAAGATCCTGGGAAAAGACCTGTGGGTTAGGGCCCACTCAAAAGATACACCGTTGGAAAGATTGCTTGAAAGAGAGATTACACCGGTTGAATTAAATGGCTTGAATGAGATAACAACCACAAAATCCCTTGAACGGATTGAGAATGGAAAGCACGAATCTTCTGAGATATGTTCAACACTCCGGAACAAATGAATAGCGAGAGCTGAATGATTACGAGCTGCATCGGCATGAGAAATCATTTGAAACAAGGAAATGAATATGATCAACACCGCAAGCTTGAATTGAAACCACCGGAGAAGAAAGAGAACGAATAATGATGAAGTTAAGGCTCCGTTAGTATCTTCCTGAGAATCACCGGATAAGAACATTTACGGAAAAGAATGGAGAGACTTCCTATCTATAAGATGGATACTTGATTAAGAAATCTGAGTCCTTGAAGAAAAAGGGTGGGAGGGCGGGAAAACAAAGGCAACTTGGGACGGATGAAACAAACAACATTGGGAAAACTGAGAGGTGATCTTGCGAATGTTGAAATGATCGGATCCACTTGAAGAGAAGCACGCCGGTTGAAAAAGAGTTGACATGACAACCTCAGATATCAAGAAGGATTAGCACTCCCATAGAAATATGAGAACACCGTTTAGGGAAGGTATGGATCAACACTTGACAATGAAGCAACTCGAATACCACAACTTAAAACAAAACAAAGGATTGGCTCGCAAAATAAGCCGGAAACAAACATATGATAGATCCCATATCGTATCATGTGTCTGTTGGAAAGATAATCTAGGAGCTACTTGAATTCCCACTTATAAACTCCCGAAACTTTCTGGTTATGCAATCTGGTGTTGGGGATACAGGGGACACAATATATCTCACCCAAACTAACAATCCCTAGATCCAGCTGTATCCATCCGTCAACACATAACCAAGAAAACTCCGGAAATCGTGTACCTCAACCTTCGAAAAGCATCCGTTATATGAGGCATGGCAATACTCCCGAACTCCCGCCCCAGTACTGGGTGGCGTCGAGGTGATCTCACCAACAACTGCATAAAAGAGATTTTCGATGTCGGCGAAACTCAGGTATTCCAGAACTGCAATGATAAAATTGTGACGACAACACCTCGGAGCTCAACTCCCCCGGACACTGGCACATCCCCTAAATGTCAGGAGGCACCAAGAACAATGTTCTCGTCACAAAACCATCGGAACGATTCCAAGATACCCGCGTGATCCTAAAATTTTTTTAGTGAAGTTTGAGGAGAGAAAAGTCAAAACTTCTATGTCAGGAGGCCTCACCAGAGCGACGAAGGGACTGAGGAGTAAAAATAATCCTACTCTCCGATATATATAATCCTAAGACTCAAAACACTTTTGTTCTAGACTCAACAACGTCAGCGATTCGATCAAGCAGGGGGCTCCTAAGTCGGGGATGGCTCTGATTACCAACTTGTAACACCCACGATGCGGCTATATCTCTTACATGTCGAGGCACGACTTAGACGCATAACCGCATTGTAGGTTTTGTCGCAGGAAGGGTCATCTTCACACAATCCCATGTAATGAACAAGAATAGGATAAAGAGAGTTGGCTTACAATCACCACTTCACACAATACATAGATTAATTCATACATCATCAAAAATCCACACATAGACCGACTACGGTCATATCCAAATGAAAATAAGATAAACCCAAAACTTGGGATGGATGAAACAAACAACATTGGGAAAACTGAGAGGTGATTTTGCGAATGTTGAAATGATCGGATGCACGAGAAGAGAGGCAACGCAACAGTCGAGAAGATAGAAGTGATCAAGAAGTGATCCTGAATCTACATACGTTCAAGCATAACACAAGACCGTGTTCACTTCCCGGACTCCGCCGAAAAGATACCATCACGGCTACACACACGGTTGATGTATTTTAATTAAGTCAAGTGTCAAGTTCTCTACGACCGGACATTAACAAATTCCCATCTACAACATAACCGCGGGCACGGCTTTCGAAAGATAATACCCTGCAGGGGTGTCCCAACTTAGCCCATTATAAGCTCTCACGGTCAACGAAGGATATCCCTTCTCCCGGGAAGACCCGATCAGTCTCGGAATCCCGGTTTACAAGACATTTCGACAATGGTAAAACAAGACCAGCAAGACCACCCGCTGTGCCGACAAATCCCGATAGGAGCTGCACATATCTCGTTCTTAGGGCACACCGGATAAGCTAAGCATACAGGTACAGACGTAACCCAAGTTGCCAAGTGATGGTCCCGCACGGTGCTCTAGTTTGGACCAACACTGAGGGGAGCACTGGCCGGCGGGGTTAAAATAAAGATGACCCTTGAGTCTGCAGAACCCAAGGGAAAAAGGCTTAGGTGGCAAATGTTAAAACCAAGGATGGGCCTTGCTGGAGGAGTTTTATTCAAGGCGAACTGTCAAGATGATCCCATAAATCACCCAACCGCGTAAGGAACGCAAAATCAAGGAACATACCACCGGTATGACGGAAACTAGGGTAGCAAGAGTGGAACAAAACACCAGGCATAAGGCTGAGCCTTCCACCCTTTACCAAGTATATAGATGCGTTAATTAAATAAGAGATATTGTGATATCCCAACATATCCATGTTCCAACATGGAACAATCTTCATCTTCACCTGCAACTAGCAACGCTATAAGAGGGGCTGAGCAAAAGCGGTAACATAGCCAAACAACAGTTTGCTAGGAAAGGTGGGTTAGAGGCTTGACATGGCAATATGGGAGGCATGATATAGCAAGTGGTAGGTAGCGTGGCATAGCAATAGAGCGAACAACTAGCAAGCAAAGATAGAAGTGATTTCGAGGGTATGGTCATCTTGCCTGAGATCCCGCTAGGAAGAAGAACGAGTCCATGAAGAAGACAAACGAACGTAGTCGAACGAATCCTCACAACTCCGGAACGAAACCGAAGCTAATGAGAGAAGCAACCTGGAAAGAAACAAATAACATAGTAAACAACCACCACATACACATGGCATGATGCACAAACAAGTATGATGCATATCCGATTTAATGAGGCATGGCATGGCAAAGCAACAAACAATACTACAAATTAAGTGGAGCTCAATATGCAACGAGTTGCATATTGACGAAACACCACATGAATTATTTAGTTCTCTCTCGTTTATGTAACCAACAATATTAAATGTTATTAAACATGGGAAGGGGTGAAGCATATGAAAACTACCTATCTAGGCAAGTTTAAATGAGGCCAGAACAACAAACAACAATTCCGAAAAATCCTCATGTGCATATTTTAGATTTGGTACTGTTCTTCCCTAAACACAATTTTAATGTTGTTAAACAGCAAAATAAAGCGCACCATGTTAAACTAGGCATTTTTCTACCCCATTTACATATAAAGTTTGTTAAAATCGGAGCTACGGTTTATTAGTTATGAAATAAATCATTTTAGCATGGCATTTCGCAAATTAAATGCAAGAAGCATTTTAAACATTTTAAACAAGGATGTAAGCAGCATATTATGAAACTAGATGAAATTATGAGCATTTTTCATATACAATGTTTTTACAAATGATGCATGGTTATTAAGTTATTATATGCATGACAAAGAGGGTTTTTCTGCAAAACAGTAGATCCTGGGATAATTGATTAAATCCGTCCAGAGGAAAAAACGCTATAGGGGCCGAAACTGGCTAGGCCAATAGTGCACACGAGGCGGCTGCTCACATTGGAGCAGTGGGCCGGCGGATCTTGGCCGCGGGGATGCAGCCCACGCGGACGCGGTCAACGGTGACGGGCGAGGTGTCGAGGCAGAGGCGCCATCCTTTGCTCGACAAGAAGTAGAGCAGCGGTTCCCTGGAACTTGCGGGAGATGACGAAGACAAGGGGGATCCAGCCGGATCCAAGGTGGAGCGACCGGATCAGTGCAGCGGTGGTGGAGATCGGCGGAGACCAGCTTGAGGTGTCGGCCATGGGAGCTCCGGCGAGTTCCCTGAGGAGGAGAGCGGGCGGTTCCTGTCCAAGTCAGAGAGAGAGCCCGGAGAGAGAGAGATGAATACAGAGGGAGGAAGAAGAACGAGGGAAGGAGGCGGGGCATGGCGCTGGACCTGTGGCCGGCGGCGGCGACGCTTGCAGGGAGGTCCGACGACCTAGGGAACAGAACCGGGCGGCGAGGAGCTCCTGTGTAGCACGGGTGCCCTCCTCCTGGTGGCTTGCACGGGCTGCAGGAGGGAGGCGCGGGGTCGCGAGGCCAAGGCAGGGGAACGGCAAGGCGGTGGCTGCCCCTGGGATCGAGCCGAGGAGGGAGAGGAGGCACGGCCTCGGGCGTCTGGAAAACGGCAAGGACGACTGGAGCAGAGGAGGAGGAGACGCGCTGGCGTGGGGAGGCTCGGGGTTGGGCTGTTGCTGCGGGCTCGAGGAGAAGCAGAGGAGGCCGCGAGACGAGGTGGCTCTGGTCGCCGGTGGAGCTTGCTACGGCGGCGCGGGCGATGGAGGTCAAGGAGGTGAGGTGGTGGTGGCCTTGCGGGTGGCTGCTGGTTGGATGGATGGATCGACGAAGGGCAGTGGCTGGGCGCGGAAGGAGATGGGCAGGTGGGTGGATCGGGGGGATCCCGAGGAAGATGCGGGAGAGAGTGGCGGCGGCGGCTAGGAGGATCCCTGGAAATTAGGGATTTGGTCTCGGTTTAGACTAGTATATATATCGAGTGGGTTAGGTTAGGGGCTATCTTCTCCCTCCGATCGTAATCAGGCGGACGAAAAAAATAGGCTAGGGAGAGTCTAATAATGTAACGCCCACGATGCGGCTATATCTCCCACGTGTCGAGGCACGACTTAGAGGCATAACCGCATAGTGGTTTAGTCGCAAGAAGGGTCATCTTCACACAATCCCATGTAATGAACAAGAATGGGATAAAGAGTTGGCTTACAATCGCCACTTCACACAATACATAAATATAATTCATACATCATCCAAAATACAAACATAGACCGACTACGGTCAAGATCCAAATGAAAATCAGACAACCCCAAATGCTAGATCCCCGATTGTCCCAATTGGGCTCCACTACTGATCATCAGGAAAAGACACATAGTAACGATCACGTTCCTCGTCGAACTCCCACTTGAGATCGACCCCATCATCTGCACTGGCATCGTCGGCACCTGCCACTATTTTGGTAGAATCTGTGAGTCACAGGGACTCAGCAATCTCACACCCGCGAGATCAAGACTATTTAAGCTTATAGGAAAGAAAGGTGTAATGAGGTGGAGCTGCAGCGGCAATAAGCATATATGGTGGCTAACTTACGCAAAAGAGAGCGAGAAGACAAGCAACGGAACGGTCGTCATCTAACAATGACCAAGAAGTGATCCTGAACTCCTACTTACGTCATTCATAACTCAAACCGTGTTCACTTCCTGGACTCCGCCGAGAAGAGACCATCACGGCTACAGACACGGTTGATGTATTTTAATTGGGTCAAGTGACAAGCTCTCTACAACCGGACATTAACAAATTCCCATCTGCCTCATAACCGCGGGCACGGCTTTCGAAAGATAATACCCAGCAGGGGTGTCCCAACTTAGCCCATCATAAGCTCTCATGGTCAACGAAGGATAAACCTTCTCCCGGAAAAACCCGATCAGTCTCGGAATCCCGGTTTACAAGACATTTCGACAATGGTAAAACAAGACCAGCAAAGCCGCCCGAATGTGCCGACAAATCCCGATAGGAGCTGCACATATCTCGTTCTCAGGGCACACCTGATGAACACTACGTACAGCTAAAACCAATCCTCGAGTTTCCCCAAGGTGGCGCTGCAAGTGGCTCTAGTTTGGACCGGCACTCAGAGGAACACTGGCCCGGGGGTTTAAATAAAGATGACCCTTGGGCTCACGAAAATCCGGGGGAAAAGGCTTAGGCGGCAAATGGTAAGACCAAAATTGGGCCTTGCTGGAGGAGTTTTATTCAAGGCGAACTGTCAAGGGGGTCCCATAAATCATCCAACCGCGTAAGGAACGCAAACTCAAAGAACATAGTCCCGGTATAACAGAAACTAGGGCGGCAAGAGTGGAACAAAACACCAGGCATAAGGCCGAGCCTTCCACCCTTTACCACATATATAGATGCATTAATTAAATAAGAGATATTGTGATATCCCAACATATCCATGTTCCAACATGGAACAAACTTCAACTTCACCTGCAACTAGCAACGCTATAAGAAGGGCTGAGCAAAAGCGGTAACTTAGCCAAACAACGGTTTGCTAGGAAAGGATGGTTAGAGGCTGACATGGAAATATGAGAGGCATGATATAGCAAGTGATAGGTAGCGCAGCATGGCAATAGAGCGAACAACTAGCAAAGCAAAGATAGAAGTGATTTCGAGGGGTGGTCATCTTGCCTGCAAGGTTCTCAGAGTTGTCAAAAGCTTGATCCTCGTAAGCGTACTCAACAGGTTCCTCATTCACGAACTCGTCTCCCGGCTCTACCCAAGACAAGAACACAAACAAACGGAACCACAATCAACCACGAGAAATGCACAAGCAACATGATGCAAAACATGTATGATATGCGAGATATGATATGCGATGCATATGCGTGCTCCGGAAGGAAAATGATGAAAAAGGCAGTAACTTGACAAACCAAGCATGCCACTGGAAAGATGAGATGATTTCGGTCGAAATTGATATAAAGATCACCGGAAACGGATGCACGGTTTGCAAATGGCAAGCAAAACAAGAATGACATGAATCTGCGATTAACAGCATGATAGCACTTAAAATGCAACAAGTAACAATGCTACAGCACCCCAACATAGCAAAAAAGCATATGACAGTAATCTATAGGAGATGCTTGACAAAAGATGAACACTGAGATACGGCTAGTTCACAACATAACAAGCTCAAACAAGCATGGCAAAAGTGGAAAAGATAACAGGTTCCAGACTTGGTGAAAACAGAGCATGGCAGAAACAATAATATGTAGGAATGTTGGTGAGCTTGATGCACTCACTACAGAGCAATGCATGACAAAAAAAGCATACCTACAGTAAGATGGCATGTTTATCAAGCTATCCATGGCAAGAACAAGAGCATAGCATGTATGGATCAACTACAACAAGCTTGGCAAACATGAATAACACGTAAACAATCTGCCAGAAATATTTTATAGCAAAAGTAGAGCAAGATTGAGCCATGCTATGGCACTCCATAATTGCAAACAAGGGCAGGCGTGGATCAATTACAACTATAGCTACAAAACATCCTTACTGAACATCTCCAAACTATGCATGGATCTCTCTGTAGCATCAAGTTTACATGGCAACAATATAACAGCAGACAAGGACTTGGAGAAATCACCAAGTCCCTGAAATCAGAAACATTACGGAGCCTACTTTGCATGCTTGTGCTAGTCACCACAGAGACCACAAAAATACACGGCATACACCCTTGGAAAGATGGCATGGCATACAACAAAACACATGTAGAGCTCATGCCCATAAGATGCACAATTAAAAGATACAAAAAAGACAAATCTCCAAGTTCTAATAAGAACCAGCAGATAATAGCAACTAGCCCTCTTGCAACAGAGATTTGGGCATCAAGATGACCTCTAATGAACATGATGCAATTGAACAAAATGTAGAGCATCACGAGGCGAACAATTTGACATATGAAACGCACGAAACGGAGCTATATGGAAAGAGTTATGCACTCATGAACAGGGGCATATCACATATCAGAAAATGACTTGGAAGAAATCGGGCACGGGAAAAGTCAACCTTGCGTTGACCCGGTCGGTTGGATCTGGATCGAGGCACAGGTGATCGAGCAGGGGCTCGGCCTCGCCGGCATGGAGGAGGAAGGGTTGCCGGGCTCCGGCGGAGGGAGGCCGGAGGAAGGAGGCGGTGGCCGCGGCGGCGGGGCCTCGGGCCGGCGACGGCGATGCGGGGGAACGGCGACGGGCGGCCGCGGCGCGGGGCGGCGCGCAGGTGGCAGGCGGCGGCGGCGGGCGCGCGGGGCACGGAGGAGACGGCGCGGGGGCGCGGCGATGGTATGGGCCGGGCGGGCCCCGCCTGGGCCCGGCGGGCCTGCGGCGCGGGCGGCGATGTGGGGCGCCCGAGAGATGACGTGGCGCGCCCCTATTGGCTGTGGGCAGCGGCGGTTTTGTCCGGCCGGAGGCGGACGCGTCCGGCGCGGCGCGAGGGAATTTTCTAGGGTTCGTCTGCGTTTCGTTTTCGGGAGGGGATGCTCTTTTATAGGTAGAGGGAGCTAGGAGAGTCCAACTGAGGTGCGGTTTTCGCCCACACGATCGTGATCGAACGACCTAGAGCATGGAAGAGAGTTTGGTGGGTTTTGGGCTGGATTTTAGGGGGGTTTTGCTGCAACACACAGAAGGACTTTGCGGATGCCCGGTTAACCATTGGAGTACCAAACGACCTCTAAATGGAACGAAACTTGACCGGTGGTATACTAAGGCCACTTGACAAGCCTCGGTCCATTCCGAGAATGTTTGTCACCCACACACGAAAGAAAACAAGAGGGGTGCACCGGAGGAGATAGGAGCGCCGGATTGCAAAACGGACAACGAGGAAAATGCTCGGATGCATGAGACGAACACGTATGCAATTGCAATGCACATGAAGACATGATATGAAATGCGTGACATGAACAAAATGCAAAAACGAAAAACAAAACCCGACCATGAAGGGAATATCATATCACATAGCCGAAAATGGCAAGTCGGAGTTACAAATATGGCAAGTTGCATGCGGGGTGTTACAACACTCCACCACTACGAGAGGATCTCGTCCTGAGATCTAGGACTGAAAGAACTCCGGATATTCGGAACGGAGATGGTCCTCGTGTTCCCAGGTGGCTTCCCGGTCGGAATGGTGCGACCACTTCACTTTCAGGAATTTGATTGACTTGTTGCGAGTCTTGCGCTCAGTTTCTTCAAGAATAGCAACGGGGTGCTCATGATAAGACATATCTTCTTGGAGGTCAATCTCTTCGAAGTTGATAGTGCGCTCAGGCGTCTTGAAGCACTTGCAGAGCTGTGACACGTGGAACACATCGTGCACGTTCACGAAGTTGGAAGGAAGCTCAAGTTGATAGGCGAGGTTGCCTCTTTTGCCAATGATCTTGAAAGGACTCACGTATCTAGGGGCAAGCTTCCCTTTGATACCGAAGCGACGAGTGCCTTTCATTGGAGAGACGCGGAGGTAGACATGGTCTCCGATCTCGAAAGCCAAATCACGGTGCTTACTATCATAGTAACTCTTCTAGCGCGATTGCGCGGCTTTGAGATTATCACGGATGACTTTACACATTTCTTCAGCTTCTGTGATTATGTCATTGCCAAGAAGTTGGCGTTCACCAGTCTCTGACCAATTGAGAGGAGTACGACACTTTCTGCCGTAGAGAATCTCGAATGGGGCCTTGCCCGAACTCGCTTGGAAACTGTTGTTATAGGAGAATTCAGCATATGGAAGACAATCTTCCCATTTCATGCCAAAGGAAATGACACAAGCCCTGAGCATATCTTCAAGAATTTGATTTACTCGCTCGACTTGGCCACTAGTTTGAGGATGGAAAGCTGTGCTGAAGCGAATGTTAGTGCCCATGGCCTTCTGGAAGGAGTCCCAGAACTTAGAGGTGAAGATGCTTCCACGATCTGAAGAAATCAATTGTGGAATGCCGTGCAAGGAGACAATTCTGAGGTGTAAAGCTCTGCCAACTGAGCTGCTGTGATGGATTCTTTGATTGGAAGGAAATGAGCCACTTTAGAAAGCTTGTCAATGACAATGAAGATAGCATCATTTCCGCGCTTGGACTTGGGAAAACCAGTCACGAAGTCCATTTCGATATGATCAAACTTCCACTCTGGGATAGCAAGAGGTTGGAGGAGACCAGCTGGTCGTTGGTGTTCCGCTTTCACTCTTCGACAGACATCACATTCATTCACGAATTGAGCAATTTCTCGCTTCATTCGAGACCACCAATACGACTGCTTGAGGTCATGATACATCTTCGTACTTCCAGGATGAATGGACAGAAGAGAATTGTGCGCCTCGTTCATTATGACTTTCCTTAGATCACCTTTAGGAACCACAATCCGGTCCTCGAAGAATAAAGTGTCTCTGTCATCAATGCGATAGCACTTGTATTTGGGAAGACCCTTGTCGATACCACGTTTCACCTTTTCACCATGGCATCAAGGAGTTGTGCCTCACGAATTTGATCTTCCAAAGTAGGAGATACTATGAGGTTGGCAAGAAAGCCTTGAGGAACAACTTGGAGATTGAGCTTGCGGAAAGCTTCACAAAGATCCGGTTGGAAAGGCTTGAGAATTATGCTGTTGCAATAAGCCTTCCTGCTTAAAGCATTTGCAATGACATTTGCTTTGCCTGGAGTATATTCAATACTCGGATTGTACTCTTGAATCATTTCGACCCATCGAGTCTGCCTGAGGTTGAGGTTGGGCTGAGTGAAGATATACTTGAGACTCTTGTGATTGGTGAAAATGTCCACTTGTCTTCCTAACAAGAGATGTCTCCACGTTATTAATGCATGGACAACTGCCGCCAACTCAAGATCATGAGTGGGGTAGTTCTTTTCGTTGGGCTTCAACTGACAAGAGGTATAGGCCACAACTTTCTTCTCTTGCATTAACACGGCACCGAGACCTTGGAGAGAAGCATCACAGAAAACTTCAAACGGCTTGGATTCATCAGGAGGAGTTAAGACAGGAGCTGTGACTAGTTTCTCTTTGAGAGTGTTGAAAGCAACGTCACACTCAGGAGACCAGACATACTTCACATGCTTCTGGAGGAGGTTGGAAAGAGGCTTTGCAATCTTAGAGAAATTCGCAACGAATCTTCGACAATAGCTTGCAAGACCAAGAAAACTGCGGAGCTGCTTGACATTCTGAGGAGGTTCCCAATTCACAATTGCGGACACCTTCTCGGGGTTAACAGCGATGCCCTTGGCAGAGATGATGTGACCAAGGAAAAGAACTTCATCAAGCCAAAACTCACATTTGGAGAACTTCGCATAGAATTGATACTCTCTGAGCTTGTCGAGCACCAATCGCAAATGTTTGTCATGATCCTTCTTATTCTTGGAGAAGACCAAGATATCATCGAGATACACCAGGACGAATTCATTGGTATAGGGGTTGAAGATGAAATTCATCATCCGAGAGAATACTGGAGGAGCATTGACAAGGCCGAAAGACATGACAGTATATTCATAAGAACCAAAGCTTGTTCTGAATGCTGTCTTGGGAATATCTTCTTCACGAATGCGAATCTGATGATAACCCATACGAAGGTCAAGCTTCGAGAATACTTTAGCACCTTTGAGTTGCTCAAATAGCTCATTGATGTTGGGAAGTGGGTACTTGTTCTTGATTGTTTTCTTGTTCAATGGACGGTAGTCGACACAAAGTCGGTCCGTGCCATCCTTCTTCTTGACAAAAAGAACACCACAACCCCATGGAGATGAACTCGGTTTGATCAAACCCAGACGCTCTTGTTCATCGAGCTGTTTCTTCAATTCCTTCAGCTCGTTGGGTCCAAGCTTGTATGGACGCTTGCAAACGGGTTCAGTGCCAGGCTCTAGTTCGATAACGAACTCAACTGGCCGATGAGGAGGCATACCCAGAAGCTCTTCTGGAAAGACGTCTTGATACTCACAAACGACTGGAATTTGAGAGATGGCATTCAATTCGCCCTTCTCATTGAGAGAAAAAAAACCCGAATGGTTTCATCACGAGCGGCATAAATAATCACATCCTCAGAAGAGTGTGTCAATTGAATTTCCCTGGCAGCACAATCAAGTTGAGCTTTGTGCTTAGAAAGCCAGTCCATCCCGAGAATAAGATCAATATCCGAGTCACCAAGAACAACTGGAGAAGACGGAAATTTATAGTCGCCCATCTTGATGGAAATATCGGGAGCCATCATTTTGGTATTCATGAATAATCTCGGAGAGGAAACCGCTATCGGCTTAGGCAGATCAACAGTATGCAAATTGTTCATGGATGCAAAAGGTCTTGATATGAAAGAAATAGATGCAACAGTATCAAAAAGAACTTTTGCAGGAATATCATTAACAGGAAGATTACCCATTATCACATCAGTAGATTCCTCCGCTTGAGCTGCATTCATCATGTTCACCTTTGCAGTCTTTGGATTATGCTTGGCCACTTCATTGCTGGAAGATCTGACAGGAGGAGGAAGAGGCAGGCGCCTTTGGTTGAAGCACTTGTTAGCATAGTGACCTTTCTGCTGACACTTGTTGCAAGTCACCTCTGAGAGTGGACGGTGATAAGGAGCATTGGACTTTGTAGCTTGATTCTGAGACTTGTTCTCAGAGTTGGAAGAGTTGGAAGAACCATGGCCACCTTTGTTCTTCTGCTGGTAAGGCTGACGAAACGGAGGAGGAGGAGGCAACCAGAACTTCTGTTGCTTAGCTGCCACAAGTGAGGAAGAAGAAGACTGAACTGCGTCCCTGACTCTTTTCTTAGAAGCCTCACACTTGAGCTGATCAGCCTCTTGCTTCAGTGCCATATTGTAGAATTGATCAAACTGAGTAGGCTCAACAAGAACGAGAGCTAACTGCAGATCCTCTCTAAGGCCACCTCTGAAGTGATAGATCATGCTTCTCTCATCAAGAAGGGTCATCTTCACACAATCCCATGTAATGAACAAGAATGGGATAAAGAGTTGGCTTACAATCGCCACTTCACACAATACATAAATATAATTCATACATCATCCAAAATACAAACATAGACCGACTACGGTCAAGATCCAAATGAAAATCAGACAACCCCAAATGCTAGATCCCCGATCGTCCCAACTGGGCTCCACTACTGATCATCAGGAAAAGACACATAGTAACGACCACGTTCCTCGTCGAACTCCCACTTGAGATCGACCCCATCATCTCCACTGGCATCGTCGGCACCTGCAACTGTTTTGGTAGAATCTGTGAGTCACAGGGACTCAGCAATCTCACACCCGCGAGATCAAGACTATTTAAGCTTATAGGAAAGGAAGGTGTAATGAGGTGGAGCTGTAGCGGCAATAAGCATATATGGTGGCTAACTTAAGCAAAAGAGAGCGAGAAGAGAAGCAACGGAACGGTCGTCATCTAACAATGACCAAGAAGTGATCCTGAACTCCTACTTACGTCATTCATAACTCAAACCGTGTTCAATTCCCGGAATCCGCTGAGAAGATACCATCACGGCTACACACACGGTTGATATATTTTAATTGGGTCAAGTGACCAGTTCTCTACAACCGGACATTAAAAAATTCCCATCTGCCTCATAACCGCGGGCACGGCTTTCAAAAGATAATACCCAGCAGGGGTGTCCCAACTTAGCCCATCATAAGCTCTCACGGTCAACGAAGGATAAACCTTCTCCCGGAAAAACCCGATCAGTCTCGGAATCCTGGTTTACAAGACATTTCGGCGATGGTAAAACAAGACCAGCAAAGCCGCCCGAATGTGCCGACAAATCCCGATAGGAGCTGCACATATCTCGTTCTCAGGGCACACCAGATGAACACTACGTACAGCTAAAACCAATCCTCGAGTTTCCCCAAGGTGGCGCTGCAAGTGGCTCTAGTTTGGACCGGCACTCAGAGGAACACTGGCCCGGGGTTTAAATAAAGATGACCCTCGGGCTCGCGAAAACCCGGGGGAAAGGCTTAGGCGGCAAATGGTAATACCAAAATTGGGCCTTGCTGGAGGAGTTTTATTCAAGGCGAACTGTCAAGGGGGTCCCATAAATCACCCAACCGCGTAAGGAACGCAAACTAAAGGAACATAATCCCGGTATAACAGAAACTAGGGCGGCAAGAGTGGAACAAAACACCAGGCATAAGGCCGAGCCTTCCACCCTTTACCAAATATATAGATGCATTAGTTAAATAAGAGATATTGTGATATCCCAACATATCCATGTTCCAACATGGAACAAACTTCAACTTCACCTGCAACTAGCAACGCTATAAGAAGGGCTGAGCAAAAGCGGTAACTTAGCCAAACAACGGTTTGCTAGGAAAGGATGGTTAGAGGCTGACATGGCAATATGGGAGGCATGATATAGAAAGTGATAGGTAGCGCAGCATGGCAATAGAGCGAACAACTAGCAAAGCAAAGATAGAAGTGATTTCGAGGGGTGGTCATCTTGCCTGCAAGGTTCTCAGAGTTGTCAAAAGCTTGATCCTCGTAAGCGTACTCAACAGGTTCCTCATTCACGAACTCGTCTCCCGGCTCTACCCAAGACAAGAACACAAACAAACGGAACCACAATCAACCACGAGAAATGCACAAGCAACATGATGCAAAACATGTATGATATGCGAGATATGATATGCGATGCATATGCGTGCTCCGGAAGGAAAATGATGAAAAAGGCAGTAACTTGACAAACCAAGCATGCCACTGGAAAGATGAGATGATTTCGGTCGAAATCGATATAAAGATCACCGGAAACGGATGCACGGTTTGCAAATGGCAAGCAAAACAAGAATGACACGAATCTGCGATTAACAACATGATAGCACTTAAAATGCAACAAGTAACAATGCTACAGCACCCCAATATAGCAACAAAGCATATGACAGTAATCTACAGGAGATGCTTGACAAAAGATGAACACTGAGCTACGGCTAGTTTACAACATAACAAGCTCAAACAAGCATGGCAAAAGTGGAAAAGATAACAGGTTCCAGACTTGGTGAAAACAGAGCATGGCAGAAACAATAATATGTAGGCATGTTGGTGAGCTTGATGCACTCACTACAGAGCAATGCATGACAAAACAAGCATACCTACAGTAAGATGGCATGTTTATCAAGCTATACATGGCAAGAACAAGAGAATAGCATGTATGGATCAACTACAACAAGCTTGGCAAAAATGAATAACACGTAAACAATCTGCCGGAAATATTTTATAGCAAATGTAGAGCAAGATTGAGTCATGCTACCGCACTCCATAATTGCAAAAAAGGGCAGGAATGGATCAACTACAACTATAGCTACAAAACATCCTTACTGAACATCTCCAAAATATGCATGAATCTCTATCTAGCATCAAGTTTACATGGCAACAAAATAACAGCAGACAAGGACTTGGAGAAATCACTGTCCCTGAAATTAGATACATTACGGAGCCTACTTTGCATGCTTGTGCTAGTGACCACACAGACTACAAAATTACATGGCATACGCCCTTGGAAAGATGGCATGGCATACAACAAAACACATGTAGAGCTCATGCCCATAAGATGCACAGATTAAAACATACAAAAAAGACAAATCTCCAAGTTCTGATAAGAACCAGCAGATAACAGCAACTAGCCCTCTTGCAACAGAGATTTGGGCATCAAGATGACCTCTAATGAACATGGTGCAATTGAACAAAATGTAGAGCATCACGAGACGAACAATTTGACATTCTAAACGCGCGAAACGGAGCTATATGAAAAGAGTTATGCACTGATGTACAGGGGCATATAACATATCAGAAATTGACTCGGAAGAAATCGGGCACGGAAAAAGTCAACCTTGCGTTGACCCGGTCGGTTGGATCTGGATCGAGGCACAGGTGCTCGAGCACGGGCTCGGCCTCGCCGGTGTGGAGGAGGAAGGGGCGCCGGGCTCCGACGGAGGGAGGCCGGAGGAAGGAGGCGGTGGCCGCGGCGGCGGGGCCTCGGGCCGGCGACGGCGATGCGGGGGAACGGCGACGGGCGACCGCGGCGGGGCGGCGCGGGGCGGCACGCAGGTGGCAGGCGGCGGCGGCGGGCGCGCGGGCCACAGAGGAGACGGCGCGGGGGCGCGGCGACGGTACGGGCCGGGCGGGCCCCGTCTGGGCCCGGCGGGCCTGCGGCGCGGGCGGCGATGTGGGGCGCCCGAGAGATGACGTGGCGCGCCCCTATTGGCTGTGGGCGGCGGCGGTTTTGTCCGGCCGGCGGCGGACGCGTCCGGCGTGGAGCGAGGGAATTTTCTAGGGTTCGTCTGCGTTTCGTTTTCGGGAGGGGATGCTCTTTTATAGGTAGAGGGAGCTAGGAGAGTCAAATGAGGTGCGGTTTTCGCCCACACAATCCTGATCGAACGACCTAGAGCATGGAAGAGAGTTTGGTGGGTTTTGGGCTGGATTTTAGGGGGGTTTTGTTGCAACACACAGAAGGACTTTGCGGATGCCCGGTTAACCGTTGGAGTACCAAACGACCTCCAAATGGAACGAAACTTGACCGGTGGTCTCCGGGTGGTATACTAAGGCCACTTGACAAGCCTCAGTCCATTCCGAGAATGTTTGACACTCGCACACGAAAGAAAACAAGAGGGGTGCACCGGAGGAGATATGAGCGCCGGATTGCAAAACGGACAACGGGGAAAATGCTCGGATGCATGAGACGAACACGTATGCAAATGCAATGCACATGAAGAAATGATATGAAATGCGTGACATGAAAAAAATGCAAAAACGAAAAACAAAACCCGACCACGAAGGGAATATCATATCACATAGCCAAAAATGGCAGAGTCGGAGTTACAAATATGGCAAGTTGCATGCGGGGTGGTAGAAATAAAGAACCGAAGATACTTTCGGGATGTTAGGGGATTGTCATGGAATTGTCACGGCAGATGTCCTCAAGCTAGGACTCAGTCGTGGAGCCATCGCCGCTAGGAAGCTTGAAGGGGTTAATGGGACAAGGAAGACGAGGGGTTATACTGGTTCGGCCCCTTACGGTGAAGGTAAAAGCCTACGTCCAGTTGAGGTGGTATTGATTAGGGTTTCGATGACCAGGGAGCTTAACTGCTATGCCTGGCTCTCAATGAGATCTTTCTTGTCCCTAAACCGCTGCCGGATTGTCCCTTTATATAAGGAGGCTGACGCCCAGCAGCTCTCAGAGTCCCGGCCGGCTCATAAGAGTGTCCGGCTCGGACTCTCAACTATTCTTGCCTTACACTACAAGTTCTACCATAATGATGATTGTAACTACGGGCTTTAAGCCATATCCGGGTCTTAAGCCCATCTTTGGCCCACCGTCTTCAAGCTTGGCACCGGGCTTCTGGCGATGACCATTATGAGTAACCCGGCCCTCCTGGCGGGTGACTCTAAGGTCTATATCCTCAACATTAGGCCCCAGATTGATTTGAGCCGGCTCATGTCAATCTTCAATCCTTTCGACAGAAAAATCTCCGGCTTACAATTGTGTGAAGGCCATAACCCGGTGTGACATCATCCTCTGGACTCCGGGTAATCTTCCGTGACGTCATCTTCCATTAAGTCCGTTTTTTACTCCACTAGATCTGCAACGGATCTTATCTTTACTGCCATCCCGAAAGTCGAGGCGTTTCAGGGGGAGATAACCACGCCGTAGTCTCCTCGTTTCTCGCGCCCACTTATGAGCTCGCCCTTATAAATAGCCCGGCCCGACAGGCCTTCAGTCACTCGTCTTCCTCCTCGCTCCACTGTTCCTCTGCTCGAGCTCTGTTGCTGTCGCCGCCACGGGTCACCTCCTCCTCACCAACTCCGGCCGCTGCATCAACCTGTTGTGTCCAGAGAAAACGGCGGCGACCTCCACGACTCACCGGCACCTGTAAGTCCTGGCTACCCCGTAGAACAGATCTGCAGTAGGGTTCATCCGTGTTCTTCGCCATCGCCCACGGGCTCTTGGTAGTTTTCATTTTTACTGCCCTTCTTGATCTTAGACCTGCATAGACCTGCTGCGGTAGCTGTTTGGCACCCATTTCAAATGCAAATAGATCTCTTTTTACTGCATAGAGTCCCTGTTTGAGCTTGCGAACTTCTCCTGCATCTGCTTTAGGTCTAGAAATTTTTCCCTTTAGTCGACCATTTTGATCCGAAATTTTCACTGCGATCTGTGAAACTTGTTTTCACCGTACTTAGTAAAAAACTGCTTCTGCTGAGTCATGGCGGTTTACATTTCCGGCTTAAAGAAGCCACGCGCCGTAGAACCTTCCGGCTCAACGGAAGCCACGCGCCGTAAAATTTTCCGGCTCACTTACAACAAAGGATGTAGACGATTTGAATTACTCTCAAGCACTCAAGCGGCTTATATAACCCGATGCACTTAGATATATGTCATTAGTCCCCAACATAAGCCGCCACTTTAACATTGAACTGTAAATTTCCTCCGGCTTATAATTAAACCGGGCATGTTTCCTTTTATCATAGGCTTCCGACTTTCACCATGTCTGCCAAAGCTCCCAAAGCTCCCATCACTTGCAATTGGATGAGGTCCAACGTCACCGACGAGACCTTAGCAGACCTTGTGAAGTCGGGTTACCTTCCCAAGAAGGACGTCATGTCCTACCGTGCCCCTGACCCATCAGAGGAGAGACCACAGCCAAAGGACGGGGAGGTAGTGATTTTTGCGGATCACATGAGCCGGGGCTTCGCACCGCCCGGCTCAAAGTTCTTCAGGGATGTACTGAATTTCTTTGACCTGCGGCCACAAGATATAGGACCCAACTCGGTGTCCAACATATGCAATTTCCAAGTGTTCTGCGAGGTTTATCTTGGAGAAGAGCCCAGCCTGCTGCTCTTTAGAGAGCTCTTCTACCTGAACCGTCTGAACGAGTGCGCCAACGGGCCAAGCTTGGAACTAGGCGGCATCTCCATTCAGCGACGGAGAGACTGTCTTTTCCATTACGCCGAGCCGCCGAGTCACCCAAAGGACTGGAACCTGACGTGGTTCTATTGCCAAGACACGTCGCCGGCTGACGAGAGCCCGCTGCCCGGCTTTCGCCCTTCACGTTTGGAACCAACTCACCCTCTGTCTGACAAGTTAACTCAGGCGGAGCGCCAACCTCTGCTCCCCACCATCAACAAGATCAAAGCTATCCTGGGCAATGGTCTCAACGGAATTGATCTGGTCCGGGTCTGGATCTCGTGGAGGGTGATCCCCCTGAGCCGCCGCCCCGACTTAATGTGTGAATACACAGGCCGGAAAGATGACCCCCTGCGACACAGCCGCAACGATCTTCCTGAAGACGTTGCTGAAGACATGACCAAGGCTCTTTTAAATGAGAGCTTGGCAGACTGCGGGAGGACCGGGTTAGCCCCCTTCTGCAAGACCAACCCAGCCCCAGCAGTAAGCCGCTGATCTGAACATTTATCTTCTTCTGCAGATAACCTTCATCTGAATCTTTAAGAAATCATCATTGTATTTTTCAGGCTGACGACAAATTCTGGAAGGTCAAATATGACCACGAGGCGGCCAAGAAGGCCAGGAAAGCCAAGAAAGCTGCCAAGAGAGCCGCTCCCCGCAAGAAGGGAAGTAGGCCTACTGCTTCAGAGCTGATGCAATTAAGCGACAGCTCCGAGTCAGAGGTAACCCCTGAACCTGTAAGCTCTTGTTATATCTGTTATTTATTTCTGTCCATCTTATCAATACTGTTCATCAACAGGATGACACCGAAGCAAGTAACCCGGTGGTTGAAGAGGTAATGTCACTTTCCTCCAACTCGGAGCCCTTGCCAAGGCTGAAAGTCCGAAGAGTAACCCGGAAAGTAAGATTTTCACATCCTTTAGCTTATCAAGATCCTCAATTTATTTTGAAGCGACAGGTTCATGAGAGCCGGCGTCACACCCGGACCAACAAGGACGCTGACCTCTCCTCCGGGTTACCTAACGCATCGAGGAAACGCCGAACTGAGGTTATCTCCAACTTGTACCCTTTTCATCCTTTGGCGGGTGTTATACGTCAACCGCTCAATTCTTCTGACTCAAATTATTAGGAAACTTCCCCCTCTTCTGGCGACTCTATGCAGTCGAACCTGCCGGCTTTCAAGACCGTGCCCGGGTAATGATGATCATCTCATGTTGTACTTTGTCTTTACTTACACTTTTGTGCTTAACCTTTCTGTCTTTTCAGTGCCCAGGCAAAACTCAGCAAAAGGGCGAAGAAGAACAAGCCAGTCGAAGAACCGGACTTGCCTGAACTGGAGGTAGCCGCTCAAGAACCGCCAGCTACCTCTGCTCCTGAAGCGACTGCTCCAACCGACAAGCCAATAGCAGAAGCTTCTACTAACCCAGAGGCCTCCAGCTCGGCTCAACCAGCAGATGACCCGGATGTGGTAATCACCCGGACGGAATTTGTTGAGCCGGGGAGACCTACTGCGCTGGCCAAGTGCTCCGCTAAGGAGGAGTTGTTAGGGCGCCACCGGGCCAATCTGGACCTCACCGATTATGGCAAACTGAGCATCGGAGAGATCATCTCCGGCTATATCAGCCAGGTGCACAAGAGCCGGGACTTAGAGATTGCCATGGTGAACCAGATTCAGCAGAAGTCTGAGGTATCACTCTTCTTTCTTCTTACTTACTGCATAGTTATCTTGTTTATTCTTACCATGCTCTAGCCCCCAAGTCTACTATTTATGAGAGAATATGTTATATACTTAAGTTCCGGCTTACTCGTTTGAACCGGTAACTTGTAAATATAAATGTTCGATATGCATTAGCCCCCAAGTGCCAAGTGTCTTTGCTTGGAAAGTGCTTGGGACTTTTAAAATTGCATAGTAACTGTTCATCGTATGACCCGGAAATTATGCAGGCTGCCGGCAAGAAGTTTGAAGCTGACATCGCCGATCTCAAGACCCGTCTGAAGACGCAAGAAACTGAGACCCGGAAAGCAAATGCCAAATTTGTGTCCAGTATTGCTACGCAAGAAAAGCTGAAGACGGATTTTGACGCTGAACGGAGAGCCTGGGCCGAAGAGAAGGCTACTCTGGTGAACCGGGCCGAGCAGGCGGAGAAGGCTCTGTCAGAGAAGACCGCCGAACTCTCCGGCTTAAAGCGCCAAGTGTCCCAGATGGTTGCCGCAATCTTCGGTAAGTCATTTCACCGGCTTTCATCAACTGTAGAATCTTTATATCTCATAACTCATCTTTGTCGGCGGCTTATCTTATTCTGTTAAACAGGTCCCAGAAGCGCCAACCTCAACCAAAGTGTGGTAACCAAGTTGAAGGCCGTGTACACCCTGGTGGAGCAACTCTACACCGGGTCACAGCGTGCTTTGGTTGTGGTGGCCCTATCCAATGAGGTGCTGACTCACCTGGCGGAAGTTCTTCGCCGGCTCGTCGTTCTTCCTCAACGTATTCAAGAGCTGTGACGGGCCTCTGCAAGAGCCGGAGCCATAGCTGCTCTAAGCCGGGCCAAGGCATTCCTTCTAGAACTAGACCCGGCGGACATCGCTCTGGGCTACCCCAGTTTGAAGGAAGACGGCACCGCCTTCGACCAAAAGGACTTCGCAGCCTGCGTGAAGATCGTACGACCGGTGGCCACTCTGATTGGCAATGATACAGATCTGACTAAGTACCAGCCGGGTTACGATGCAGAGAATCAGAGGATCCCCACTCCGCGCTATGAAGCCCTCAGCTTAATCCCGCCGACTCGTAAGCACACCTTTGCCCCGGAGATTGACTCGGCCGGGTTAATTGACGAGGAAGCTCAATTTGAAGCTCTGAGCGGCATCAACTGGAAATCATCAACTTTCCAGGTCTTGGGAATAGCCGGAGGAGCGGAGAGGGATGAGCCGGAGACTTCAACCCAGCAAGCATCGTAACTCTGTAGGCGGCTTATTAAACAATGCTTCACCCTTTTGGACTCGATGAGTCTTGTAATAGAATAGGATCAACACTTTAACTTTGCCGTGCCATCGTGCACGCATTGAATGCTGAAGTCCATTGAAGTTATCTCTTTTATATTTCCCCAGGTCATAATCAATTATTCATTTTCCTTAATCTCAAATAGTTGCCTTTAATTATCCTGCATAGAAGGACAAATCACAAGTCTCTAGGCGGCTTACCGCACGGCCTCCAAGCACTCTTCCGGCTTAGATAACCCGGGCAATAGGGTTTACCAGTCTTAATAACGCCGATTGTATTCGACTAGCACTGTAAATCAAGGTTAAGCCGGCAAAATGAGACCCGGCGTGCATACTTGAAATAATCAGAAGAACTTGCCATAAATCAGAAAAAACTTAGGGGCTTCCGGTTCGAATACGACCAGAGACCCGTCCCAAAGGGGTTATGCTAAGTTTCGAATGCGATCATATAGCCCCCAGTGGGTGTGGTGATGCCAATCAGGAGGGTACCGACAGCTATGTTCTCTTTGGTTCGAATACGACCCATGTTTGAACAGGAAGCCCCCAAATGACTTTAAGAATTGTTTAACGACGCTGATTCGAATACGATCCACGTCGGCTCTCAAAGAGGTTAAACTATGATTCAAATATGATCAAAGAAAACTCCCCAATGAGCTCGGCACTTTGCCAATCAAATGGGTATCGACAGCTATGTTCTCTTTGGTTCGAATACGACCTATGTTTGAACAGGAAGCCCCCAAGTGACCTTATTGCCTACGGCTAGATTCGAATACGATCATAAGCCGGATCCTCCTTCAAGTTATCATGTGATCTTGCAATGAAAACAATACGTGCACATTTGGAGGAGAAAAAAGGACAGAGGTCCTGCTTTATTGCTTATCATAATATATATACATGGCTTAGAGAAATATGTACATTATGAGAGCCGGTGGCTCAAGTGTAGTAAGGCCGAAGCTGAGCTATATTCCACGGTCGACGGGTCTCTTCCTCCGACTTATGTGAATCTTTGTGCTCCCGAATGTCAAAAAGGTAATATGACCCGTTGTGCAAATTCTTGCTGACCACAAAGGGCCCTTCCCAAGGCGGGGATAGGTTGTGCGCATCTGTTTGATCTTGGATGAGCCGGAGCACCAGATCGCCTTCCTGAAAGACCCGGGATTTAACCCGGCGACTATGATAACGGCGCAGGTCTTGTTGGTAAATCGCTGAGCGAGCTGCTGCCACATCACGCTATTCGTCCAACAAGTCAAGAGCATCTTGGCGCGCCTGTTCATTATCCGCCTCAACATAAGCTGCCACTCGAGGCGAGTCATGACGGATGTCACTGGGGAGGACTGCTTCTGCCCCATAAACCATGAAGAAAGGTGTGAAACCTGTAGACCTGTTAGGAGTAGTGTTGATGCTCCATAACACGGAGGGCAACTCCTCCACCCAACAACCCGGCGTCCGTTGCAAAGGGACCAAAAGCCGGAGCTTGATGCCCTTCAGAATCTCCTGATTAGCCCTCTCAGCTTGACCATTGGGTTGAGGATGAGCCACTGATGAAACATCAAGTCGGATATGCTCTCGTTGACAAAACTCCTCCATGGCGCTTTTGGATAGATTGGTACCATTGTCAGAGATAATGCTGTGCGGAAAACCAAAGCGAAAAATCACCCTTTTCATAAATTGAACCGCCGTGGCTGCATCACACTTGCTAACTGGCTCTGCTTCAACCCACTTGGTAAATTTGTCAACTGCCACCAAGAGGTGGGTCTTCTTATCCTTGGACCTTTTAAAAGGCCCAACCATATCAAGCTGCCAGACCGCAAAGGGCCAAGTAATTGGGATCATCCTCAGCTCCTGAGCCGGCACATGAGCCCGTCGCGAGAACCTTTGGCAACCATCACATTTACTGACCAAGTCCTCCGCATCAGCATGAGCCGTCAGCCAATAAAAACCATGACGAGAAGCCTTGGCCACAAGAGACTTTGAGCCGGCGTGATGGCCACAATCCCCTTCATGAATCTCACGCAAGATCTCTTGACCTTCCTCAGGGGAGACACAATGCTGGAACGCTCCCGTAACACTGCGGCAATGCAACTCACCATTGATAACAATCATTGACTTAGACCGCCGGGTTATTTGTCTGGCCAAAGTTTCATCCTCCGGCAAATCTCCCCGGGTCATGTAAGCCAGATAGGGCATTGTCCAGTCCGGTATGATGTGGAGAGCCGCCACCAGTCGTGCTTCCGGGTCAGGGACAGCCAAGTCTTCCTCTGTGGGCAACTTAACCGAAGGGTTATGCAGGATGTCCAGGAAAGTATTAGGCGGCACCGGTTTTCGCTGAGAGCCCAGCCGGCTTAAAGCATCAGCCGCCTCGTTCTTCCTGCGATCGATGTGCTCTACTTGGTAACCCTGGAACTGCCCAGCAATGGCATCAACTTCGCGGCGATAAGCCGCCATGAGAGGGTCCTTGGAGTCCCACTTTCCTGACACTTGTTGAGCCATCAAGTCTGAGTCGCCGAAGCACCTTACCCGGCTCAAGCTCATCTCCTTAGCCATCCGAAGACCGTGGAGCAAGGCCTCGTACTCAGGTGCATTGTTGGTACAAGGAAACATCAATTGTAGCACATAATGGAACTTGTCACCCTTAGGGGAAGCCAATACGACTCCAGCCCCCGAGCCCTCCAACTGCCTGGACCCATCGAAGTGAATAGTCCAATATGTGTTATCCGGCTTTTGTTCGGGCACTTGCAGCTCTGTCCAATCATTGATGAAATCCACCAAAGCCTGAGATTTAACAGCAGTGCGCGGCACATACTTCAGACCATGAGGTCCGAGCTCTATAGCCCACTTAGCCACTCTCCTTGTAGCCTCCCTGTTCTGAATGATATCCCCAAGGGGGGCAGAACTGACCACAGTGATGGGGTGACCCTGGAAATAATGCTTAAGCTTCCGGCTTGCCATGAACACACCATAAACAAGTTTCTGCCAATGCGGATACCGCTGCTTGGACTCAATGAGTACTTCGCTGACATAATAAACCGGCCGCTGAACCGGATGCTCCTTACCCTCTTCCTTGCGCTCCACCACCACGGCCACACTGACGGCTCGTGTGTTAGCAGCCACATACAGCAATAAAGGCTCTTTGCCAACCGGAGCAGCAAGGACTGGGGGCTCTGCCAGCTGCCTCTTCAAGTCCTCAAAAGCAGTATTAGCTGCATCATTCCAGACAAAACCATCAGTTTTCTTCATCAACTGATATAATGGCATGGCCTTCTCACCTAAACGGCTTATAAAACGGCTCAAAGCAGCGATGCGACCCGCCAAACGCTGGACGTCATTTATACACGCCGGCTTAGCCAGGGAGGTGATGGCCTTGATCTTCTCCGGGTTAGCTTCAATGCCTCTGTTAGAAACCAAGAAACCCAAGAGTTTGCCTGCAGGAACACCAAAAACACACTTGGCCGGGTTAAGCATCATCTTGTAGACCCGGAGATTATCAAAGGTTTCCCTCAGATCATCTATAAGGGTTTCCTCCTTCCTGGATTTAACCACAATATCATCCACGTAAGCATGAACATTGCACCCAATCTGGTTATGAAGACAGTTCTGCACGCAATGCTGATAAGTCGCCTGTGCACTCTTGAGTCCAAAGGGCATTGACACATAGCAGAAGGCTCCAAAGGGAGTGATGAACGCCGTCTTCTCCTGGTCCTTAACTGCCATTTTAATCTGATGATATCCAGAATAAGCATCCAAGAAACTTAGGCGCTCACAACCCGCTGTAGCATCAATAATTGGATCAATACGGGGAAGGGCGAAAGGATCAGCCGGACACGCCTTGTTCAAGTCCGTGTAGTCCACACACATCCGCCAGGTGCCGTTCTTCTTGAGTACGAGCACCGGGTTAGCCAACCATTCTGGGTGAAAGACTTCAACGATAAACCCGGCCGCCAAGAGCCGGGCCACCTCTTGACCAATAGCTTTCCGCCTCTCTTCATTAAACCGCCGAAGGAACTGCCTGACCGGCTTAAATTTCGGATCAATATTGAGAGTGTGCTCAGTGAGTTCTCTAGGTACACCTGGCATGTCAGACAGCTTCCATGCAAAAATGTCCCTATTCTCATGGATGAACTCGATGAGCGCGCTTTCCTATTTTGGATCCAGATTGGCACTGATGCTAAACTGCTGGGATGAATCTCCTGGGACGAAATCAACAAGTTTAGTCTCATCAGCCGACTTAAATTTCATTGTCGGCTCTTGCTCAGTAGTCGGCTCTTTCAGAGAGGTCATATCTGTTGGGTCAACATTGTCTTTGTAAACCTTCAACTCCTCTATTGCACAAACAGATTCTGCATAAGCTGCATCGCCTTCCTCACACTCCAGGGCCACCTTCCGGCTGCCGTGAACCGTAATGGTCCCATTATGACCCGGCATCTTGAGCTGTAAGTACACGTAACACGGCCGTGCCATGAACTTGGCGTAAGCCGGCCGCTCAAATATGGCATGGTACGGACTTCTTATCTTGACCACCTCAAAGGTCAATTTTTCCACCCTGTAGTTGTGCTCGTCTCCAAAGGCCACCTCCAACTCGATCTTGCCGACTGGGTAAGCCGACTTACCAGGTACCACACCGTGGAAAATAGTGTTTGACTGGCTGAGGTTCTTATCAATCAACCCCATACGACGGAAAGTCTCATAATAGAGGATGTTGATGCTGCTGCCTCCATCCATGAGCACTTTAGTGAACTTATATCCTCCCACCTGAGGAGCCACCACCAAGGCCAAGTGACCCGGATTATCCACCCGGGGAGGATGATCCTCCCTACTCCACACTATAGGCTGCTCGGACCATCATAAATAGCGTGGAACCGCCTGCTCAACAGCATTCACAGCCCTCTTATGAAGCTTCTGATCTCGCTTACACAGACTAGTGGTGAATACATGATACTGTCCACCGCTGAGCTGCTTTGGATTGGTCTGATAACCCCCCTGCTGCTGTTGATGACCCTGGCCAGACTGCTGATTAAAGCCCCCTTGACCGTTCTGAGGATTAGCATTTGAACCGCCGCCCGGGCCATCAAAGCCGCCGGCGCCTGAGCCACCACCTAGGCCATTGTTGCCGTCAAAGGCGTTGGAATTCTTAAAGGCCTTCATGATTGCACAATCCTTCCATAGATGAGTAGCTGGCTTCTCTCTAGAGCCATGCCTTGGACAAGGCTCATTCAACAGTTGCTCCAGCGCCGGGCCTGACCCGCCAGCTCGGGGAGGGGGCCTCCCCTTGCGTCGCTGGTTATTGCCCTGTGAGCTGGCATTGGCTACAAACTCTAGGCTTCTGTCGGCCTTGTGCTTGCCACCTCCTTGGTTCCCCGGGTTATGCTGATGACCCTTGCCATTGCCGTTCTTCTTTCCCTTCCCTGTCCTTTCATCATCTGAAGCGGGGTCCTTGGTACCATCAGAATCGGCGTACTTGACGAGAGCCGCCATCAGTGTACCCATATCATTGCAGTCGCGCTTAAGCCGCCCAAGTTTCATCTTCAGGGGCACGAAACGACAATTCTGTTCCAACATTAAGACTGCAGAGCCGGCATCCATCTTATCAGAGGAATGTATTATCTCCTTAACCCGGCGAACCCAATGTGTCGTAGACTCACCCTCCTGCTGCTTACAGTTAGTCAAATCCACAATTGACATAGACTGCCTACAGGTATCCTTGAAGTTTTGGATGAACCGGGCCTTCAGCTCAGCCCAAGACCCGATGGAATTCGGTGGTAGCCCTTTCAACCAAGTGCTGGCAGTCCCATCTAACATCATGGTGAAGTACTTGGCCATTGCTGCTTCACTGACCTCCAGCAGTTCCATGGCCATCTCGTAACTCTCGATCCAGGCTGCGGGTTGTAAGTCAGCCGTGTAATTAGGCACCTTCCTAGGGACTTTGAAGTCCTTTGGTAGACGCTCATTGCGGAGAGCCGGCACTAAACAAGGGACACCTCCAGTCCTGGTAGGGATACCCACGTCGACGGAAGTCGTCGCATAAGCCGGGGGAGTCTGGTAAGCCGTCAACTGAGGCACCTGCTCCGCCTCTTGCCACGCTCTGTCTTGTTCTGCTGCGTGAAAGGCTCCGTTATGAGCCGGGCCATGGCCAGGGGGCGGGTCATGGCATCGGACGTTACTTGAGCCGGTCGCTGAGACCATGTGTCTGCTGTAACTTGGGCTCCGGCCTGGACGAGGGGTCGAGTGGATCCTGTCCCGGCTGTAGGAGTACGCCTCTTGCTACTCCAATGCTGTCTGAAGGAGTTCCCTGACCCAGCGGGTCTCAATAGCCGTCGGAGAGTCGCCGTCAATTGGGAGGGCCGCCAGCCGCGCTGCTGTGGCTACCATGTTCTCCAGCGGGTTAGCATAATGACCCGGTGGTATTGGCACATACTGAGGCGGGGCAGGGCTCACCCGGGGAGGCCCCATCACTTGCGGCTGCATAGGGTTCCCAGACCCGGGCACTATGATCCCCGGCGGGTTACTAGACCCTGCACCTGGTGTGTTGAAGAGGTTTCGAGGATCGTAAACCAGAGGGAGTCGAGATTGGGCCTTTTGATGCCTCCTTCTCATGACCTCATTGGACGTGTTCTGATCCATCGTGAGCCAGAAGGACTGCGCCTGGATCAACTGAGTTTGGGCGTCGAGAGCCGCCCTCTCCGCAGCCATCCTAACCCCTTCCGCTGCCAGATCCTCTTTGACTTTCACGAGATCTAACTTTAACTACGCCACCTCTGCGTCATGCTGAGCTTGATCCGCCGGGTCAACCGCGGCGGTCAACAGGGCCGTCATCTTGTTCGTGAGATCCATCAGCACCTGAGCCGGCGAGGGCACCGGGTTTCCTGCCCCAGCAGCAGGGTTCTGAACAGGCTGTGCACTGGCCATGAAGATTCCGACCCGGCTCGGCGGCTCAAACGGGTCCGGAATACTGTCACCATCGGAACAACCCATGAGCCTGCCATCTTGAAGTTGATACAACGAGTTTGACTCATCGGTGGACGACTCGCCGTCAGAGCCGGCGGCCGTCTCATCACCAGATCCAGATCTATCAGAGAGCCCTCCATGGATACATCCCACAAAAGCATGTTTTAAGGCAGGCAGGGCCCGGGCGGGTCGTGCACGCTGAGCCGTCTCGATGAGATCGGTGCAGAGATCCGGCTCAGGGCCCGGCTCACCAATCTTGCCAATGAAAACATGAATTCCGCCGAAGGGGACCCGGTACCCGTACTCAATTGAGCCGGCGTCGGGGCCCCAGTTTGCATCGTCGATGTAGAGCTTGCCGCGACGACTCTTGGTCATCCGGCCCACAGCGTATCCCTTGAGCCCTTCGAAGCTGCCCTTCAAGAACTCAAATCCACCGTGCGCTGGCCCCACGGTGGGCGCCAACTGTCATGGAATTGTCACGGCAGATGTCCTCAAGCTAGGACTTAGTCGTGGAGCCATCGCCGCTAAGAAGCTTGAAGGGGTTAACGGGACAAGGAACACGAGGGGCTATACTGGTTCGGCCCCTTACGGTGAAGGTAAAAGCCTACGTCCAGTTGAGGTGGTATTGATTAGGGTTTCGATGACCAGGGAGCTTAACTGCTATGCCTGTCTCTCAATGAGATCTTTCTTGTCCCTAAACCGCTGCCGGGCCGTCCCTTTATATAAGGAGGCTGACGCCCAGCAGCTCTCAGAGTCCCGGCCGGCTCATAAGAGTGTCCGGCTCGGACTCTCAACTATTCTTGCCTTACACTACAAGTTCTACCATAATGATGATTGTAACTACGGGCTTTAAGCCATATCCGGGTCTTAAGCCCATCTTTGGCCCACCGTCTTCAAGCTTGGCACCGGGCTTCTGGCGCTGACCATTATGAGTAACCCGGCCCCTCCTGGCGGGTGACTCTAAGGTCTATATCCTCAACAGGGATGATCCGGACCCATCTGTAACAACAACCCGGGTCGGGTTCGGGACAATTTTCGGACGCGTGCGAGGGGTGGTCTGAGAGGGGTCGACAAAGACAAAGTGTCTGGCAAAAGGCCCCGGAGAAGACAAAAGAGAAAACGAGGAGCAACGTTGCAAGTGAGGTTGGTCTCAAAACGGTCAACGAAAGCAAGGGAGGACGCGGCAACTATGAGCGGATGCAAGTTTTATGAAAACATGCGGATGCAACGCGATGATGAATGCAACAAACAAATAAATACACACAACGATAACACAAAACAAGGAAGGCGTCTGGAGCGTCGGTCTCGGGGCGTTACAACACTCCACCACTATAAGAGGATCTCGTCCCAAGATCTACGATGGCACCGGGGAGAAACGGAAGAGGAACAGGTAAAACAAGTTGCTTCTTTGACAAACGAGTGAAACCAATGACCCTAGAGAGGTTGAAAACTTGAAAGAAGAATACGACAGAGTTGAACAAAATTGAGAAAACTCTGGTAGAAAAGAGAAACAAGGAATAGCATATGAACCTTGGAGGTTGCAAAGCTATGAATGACGAGTACAATGGACAAGAAGGAATTGGAACCACTCTGGTTGAAACGAGATAAACAAGGAATAAGGAAGAACAAATTCGGACAGCACTCCGGTTGAAAAGAGATGCAAGACTTGATAAGATGAAAAGAACTTGAAGAGATGACACAACACTCCGGTTAAATGGATAAGCACGAAAAGAACACGATCTTGACAAAACAAGAAGATGGGTCGAAGAGAGCAATATCACAATGCCTCCGGTAGAAATGAAAGAATGCAATGAAAAGAACGGAGAAGAAAACAACATGTTCTACCTTAAGTGAATTTGAGAGGGCATCCTTAAAAGAAGGATAGAACAGAGTTGTTGAAAAATCAACAAAGAAAGGATATGATCTTCGTGGGTTATGGAGACATCTCAAAACTTGAGGTGAAATTCTGCCACTAACGAAAACAATTGCTTGCTCGAGATCTACGAAGAGATGAAAACTTCTCTCGCCGAGAGGATAGGAGAAAAGTTGGATCATTGGTAGACACCACAATTAGCAACATTCCTTCGAGAAGGCTTTAAGTGAAATCCATACCAAGATAACTCCAACAAAGAGATTATTATGGGTTGAAACAACTCATGGACGAAGAAAATATGATGGGTTTAAATATCTCATTCTTGACAACTTGTGAATCATGAAACATGAAGAAAATTATCAAGAATGACATAACACCACCTCAAAAGATAAGAGAGAAAGAATTGCACTTCGGTATGCAAGATGAAGAATGCTTGAACTCCTCAAAACAGAACATGTGTTGAACACCATGTTTATTTTGGAGTATAGGTTGGCGGATCATAACTTCGAGAAAAAACTTGAAGAACAATTGGAGAATGATTGAAATCTTGACGAACCACCATGTAGAGTCTCCATGAAGAACTCCGATAATAAAAAGGATGATAGAAAGAAAGAGAAGTTGAAAACACAAGGTGAAGCCTTGCAGTGATAAGACGAAGCTTTGAAATGATATAACCGAGAAAACTTGGAACTCCGGAAAGAAAGATGAACAAATGAGATCAAGAATTTTGATGAACCTCCGGAATAAGGAATTGAATTTACTCGATGAAACAAGAATAAGAATTACATTATGCTCATCCTTCACCAATTAAATTGATGACAAGCAATGGATTTGGCATACTACTTATTCTCGTAGAAAGGATTAAGATAGATATGGCGCAGACTTGGGAAGGTCTTCAACGAACCTCCGGTAGGATTGGAAAGAACGAATGAATCTATATGATAACGAAGGAACATAATTCTTGAACGAACCACCATAAGAATTGGGAATGAAAGTAGCAAAGGCACAATTCACCGGGAAGAATTAGAAAAATGAATAAAGATACTTGACGGAATATAAATATATGAGAACGAAGAGATCACGAACTGACTAGGGAATACTTGAGCGGTGCACCGTAAGATTTGGAGAACGAGATCCGAAAGCTGGGAATGAATAATTCCGAGATGATGGGCTCCGGAGAATCAAACTGAAAAGACTCCTGAAATGCTCCGGATGGGTGAAAAGAATTCTCGCAATCGAATACAATTATGAGAGGATGGCATCAAACTAGAACCATGAATCTTGAAGAGAATGGAGCAAGATTTAAGAGAAACACTTCTTCGGTCTTCAAATGTTGAGAATGACGATGAGAAACACCACCATGAATTGTTGGCACTCCGGAATGAAGAATAGAAGGTTGAACCAATGATGAAATAATTTGAAAGATCTTGGAGAAAGACATATGACTGATGATAACCCATTCTTACGTCAAACTTTGAAAAGAATTTTAAAAGCTCCGGGAAAATTAGAGGAGTCAGGTAAGATCCTGGGAAAAGACCTGTGGGTTAGGGCCCACTCAAAAGATACACCGTTGGAAAGATTGCTTGAAAGAGAGATTACACCTGTTGAATTAAATGGCTTGAATGAGATAACAACCACAAAATCCCTTGAACGGATTGAGAATGGAAAGCACGAACCTTCTGAGATATGTTCAACACTCCGGAACAAATGAATAGCGAGAGCTGAATGATTACGAGCTGCATCGGCATGAGAAATCATTTGAAACAAGGAAATGAATATGATCAACACCGCAAGCTTGAATTGAAACCACTGGAGAAGAAAGAGAACGAATAATAATGAAGTTAAGGCTCCGTTAGTATCTTCCTGAGAATCACCGGATAAGAATATTTACGGAAAAGAATGGAGAGACTTCCTATCTATAAGATGGATACTTGATTAAGAAATCTGAGTCCTTGAAGAAAAAGGGTGGGAGGGCGGGAAAACAAAGGCAACTTGGGACGGATGAAACAAACAACATTGGGAAAACTGAGAGGTGATCTTGCGAATGTTGAAATGATCGGATCCACTTGAAGAGAAGCACGCCGGTTGGAAAAGAGTTGACATGACAACCTCGGAGATCAACAAGGATTAGCACTCCCATAGAAATATGAGAACACCGTTTAGGGAAGGTATGGATCAACACTTGACAATGAAGCAACTCGAATACCACAACTTAAAACAAAACAAAGGATTGGCTCGCAGAATAAGACGGAAACAAACATATGATAGGTCCCATATCGTATCATGTGTCTGTTGGAAAGATAATCTAGGAGCTACTTGAATTCCCACTTATAAACTCCCGAAACTTTCTGGTTATGCAATCTGGTGTTGGGGATACAGGGGACACAATATATCTCACCCAAACTAACAATCCCTAGATCCAGCTGTATCCATCCGTCAACACATAACCAAGAAAACTCCGGAAATCGTGTACCTCAACCTTCGAAAAGCATCCGTTATATGAGCCATGGCAATACTCCCGAACTCCCGCCCTAGTACTGGGTGGCGTCGAGGTGATCTCACCAACAACTGCATAAAAGAGATTTTCGATGTCGGCGAAACTCAGGTATTCCAGAACTGCAATGATAAAATTGTGACGACAACACCTCGGAGCTCAACTCCCCCGGACACTGGCACATCCCCTAAATGTCAGGAGGCACCAAGAACAATGTTCTCGTCACAAAACCATCGGAACGATTCCAAGATACCCGCGTGATCCTAAAAATTTTTTAGTGAAGTTTGAGGAGAGAAAAGTCAAAACTTCTATGTCAGGAGGCCTCACCAGAGCGACGAAGGGACTGAGGAGTAAAAAGAATCCTACTCTCCGATATAAATAATCCTAAGACTCAAAACACTTTTGTTCTAGACTCAACAACGTCAGCGATTCGATCAAGCAGGGGGCTCCTAAGTCGGGGATGGCTCTGATTACCAACTTGTAACACCCACGATGCGGCTATATCTCTTACGTGTCGAGGCACGACTTAGAGGCATAACCGCATTGTAGGTTTTGTCGCAGGAAGGGTCATCTTCACACAATCCCATGTAATGAACAAGAATAGGATAAAGAGAGTAGGCTTACAATCACCACTTCACACAATACATAAATTAATTCATACATCATCCAAAATCCACACATAGACCGACTACGGTCATATCCAAATGAAAAGAAGATAAACCCAAAACTTGGGACGGATGAAACAACCAACATTGGGAAAACTGAGAGGTGATCTTGCGAATGTTGAAATGATCGGATCCACGAGAAGAGAGGTAACGCAACGGTCGAGAAGATAGAAGTGATCAAGAAGTGATCCTGAAACTACTTACGTTCAAGCATAACACAAGACCGTGTTCACTTCCCAGACTCCGCCGAAAAGAGACCATCACGGCTACACACACGGTTGATGTATTTTAATTAAGTCAAGTGTCAAGTTCTCTACAACCGGACATTAACAAATTCCCATCTTCCACATAACCGCGGGCACGGCTTTCGAAAGATAATACCCTGTAGGGGTGTCCCAACTTAGCCCATTATAAGCTCTCACTGTCAACGAAGGATATCCCTTCTCCCGGGAAGACCCGATCAGTCTCGGAATCCCAGTTTACAAGACATTTCGAAAATGGTAAAACAAGACCAGCAAGACCACCGACTGTGCCGACAAATCCCGATAGGATCTGCACATATCTCGTTCTGAGGGCACACCGGATAAGCTAAGCATACAGGTACCGATGTAACCCAAGTTGCCAAGGGATGGTCCCGCACGGTGCTCTAGTTTGGACCAACACTCAGAGGAGCACTGGCCCGGGGGGGTTAAAATAAAGATGACCCTTGAGTCTGCAGAACCCAAGGGAAAAAGGCTTAGGTGGCAAATGTTAAAACCAAGGATGGGCCTTGCTGGAGGAGTTTTGTTCAAGGCGAACTATCAAGGGGGTCCCATAAATCACCCAACCGCGTAAGGAACGCAAAATCAAGGAACATAACACCGGTATGACGGAAACTTGGGCAGCAAGAGTGGAACAAAACACCAGGCATAGGCCGAGCCTTCCACCCTTTACCAAGTATATAGATGCATTAATTAAATAAGAGATATTGTGATATCCCAACATATCCATGTTCCAACATGGAACAATCTTCATCTTCACCTGCAACTAGCAACGCTATAAGAGGGGCTGAGCAAAAGCGGTAACATAGCCAAACAACGGTTTGCTAGGAAAGGTGGGTTAGAGGCTTGACATGGCAATATGGGAGGCATGATATAGCAAGTGGTAGGTAGCGCGGCATAGCAATAGAGCGAACAACTAGCAAGCAAAGATAGAAGTGATTTCGAGGGTATGGTCATCTTGCCTGAGATCCTGCTAGGAAGAAGAACGAGTCCATGAAGAAGACAAACGAACGTAGTCGAACGAATCCTCACAACTCCGGAACGAAACCGAAGCTAACGAGAGAAGCAACCCGGAAAGAAACAAACAACATAGTAAACAACCACCACATACACATGGCATGATGCACAAACAAGTATGATGCATGTCCGATTTAATGAGTCATGGCATGGCAAAGCAACAAACAATACTACAAATTAAGTGGAGCTCAATATGCAACGAGTTGCATATTGACGAAACACCACATCAATTATTTAGTTCTCTCTCGTTCATGTACTCAACAATGTTAAATCTTATTAAACTTGGGAAGGGGTGAAGCATATGAAAACTACCTATCTAGGCAAGTTTAAATGAGGCCAGAACAACAAACAACAATTCTGAAAAATCCTGATGTGCATATTTTAGATTTGGTACTGTTCTTCCCTAAACACAATTTTAATGTTGTTAAACAGCAAAATAAAGTGCACCATGTTAAACTAGGCATTTTTCCTCCCCATTTACATATAAAGTTTGTTAAAATCGGACCTACGGTTAATTAGTTATGAACTAAATCATTTTAGCATGGCATTTCACAAATTAAATGCAAGCAGCATTTTAAACATTTTAAACAAGGATGTAAGCAGCATATTATGAAACTAGATGAAATTCTGAGCATTTTTCATATATAATGTTTTTACAAATGATGCATGGTTATTAAGTTATTATATGCATGACAAAGAGGGTTTTTCTGCAAAACAGTAAGTCCTGGGATAATTGATTAAATCCGTCCAGAGGAAAAAAACTATAGGGGCCGAAACTGGCTAGGCCAACAGTGCACACGAGGCGGCTGCTCACATTGGGCCAACAGGCCAAAGGGGAAGTAGAGCGGTGGGCCGGCGGATCTGGGCCGCGGGGATGCAGCCCACGCGGACGCGGTCAACGGTGACGGGCGAGGTGTCGAGGCAGAGGCGCCATCCTTTGCTCGACAAGAAGCAGAGCAGCGGCGCCCTGGAACTTGCGGGAGACAACGAAGACAAGGGGGATCCAGCCGGATGCAAGGCAGAGCGACCGGATCAGTGCAGCGGTGGTGGAGATCGGCGGAGACGAGCTTGAGGCGTCGGCCATGGGAGCTCCGGCGAGTTCCCTGAGGAGGAGAGCGGGCGGTTCCTGTCCAAGTCAGAGAGAGAGCCCGGGGAGAGAGAGAGAGATGAATATAGAGGGAGGAAGAAGAACGAGGGAAGGAGGTGGGGCATGGCGCTGGACCTGTGGCCGGCGGCGGCGACGCTTGCAGGGAGGTCCGACGACCTGGGGAACGGAACCAGGCGGCGAGGAGCTCCTGTGTAGCACGGGTGCCCGCCTCCTGGTGGCTTGCATGGGCTGCAGGAGGGAGGCGCGGGGTCGCGAGGCCAAGACAAGGGAACGGCAAGGCGGTGGCTGCCCCTGGGATCGAGCCGAGGAGGGAGAGGAGGCACGGCCTCAGGCGTCTGGAAAACGGCGAGGACGACCGGAGCAGAGGAGGAGTAGACGCGCTGGCGTGGGGAGGCTCGGGGTTGGGTTGTTGCTGCGGGCTCGAGGAGAAGCAGAGGATCCCAGAGACGAGGTGGCTCTGGTTGCCGGTGGAGCTTGCTCCGGCGGCGGGCGATGGAGGTCAAGGGAGGTGAGGTGGTGGTGGCCTTGCGGGTGGCTGCTGGTTGGATGGATGGATCGACAGAGGGCAGTGGGTGGGCGCGGAAGGAGATGGGCAGGTGGGTGGATCGGGGGGATCCCGAGGAAGATGCGGGAGAGAGTGGCGGTGGCTAGGAGGATCCCTAGAAATTAGGGATTTGGTCTCGGTTAGACTAGTATATATAGCGAGTGGGTTAAATTAGAGGCTATCTTCTCCCTCCGATCGTAATCGGGCGGACGAAAAAAATAGGCTAGGGAGAGTCCAATAAAGAATCGAAGATACTTTCGGGATGTTAGGGGATGATCCGGACCCATCGGTAACAACAACCCGGGTCGGGTTCGGGACAATTTTCGGACGCGCGCGAGGGGTGGTCTGAGAGGGGTCGACAAAGACAAAGTGTGTGACAAAAGGCCCCAGAGAAGACAAGAGAGAAAACGAGGAGCAACGTTGCCAGTGAGGTTGGTCTCGAAACGGTCAACGAAAGCAAGGGGGACGCGGCAACTATGAGCGGATGCAAGTTTTATGAAAACATGCGGATGCAATGCGATGATGAATGCAACAAACAAATAAATAGACACAACGATAACACAAAACAAGGAAGGCATCTGGAGCGTCGGTCTCGGGGCGTTACAATTACAAGGCAGAGTAAGGAGTGTTTGGTTACATTGCTTAGGCTGGTCATAGTGGTGAGTAACTTGGACTAGTAACATGCATATGTTACTAGTCTATGCTACTACTACGCGAAGTTTGCTGTCGGAAGCAAGCCGATCTGGCTCTCCTGAGCTAGCAAGGTTTTTCTAGCCCACCCAAGCTAGCTGGCCCACAAAAGCTAACATATTTTAACATTTCCAAACGCCTAACCTTGCCCAGCTATGTTATAAGCTGTTATTGCTAAGGATCCAAACGCTCCCTAAGTAATAATGCTCGCTAGCAACGAGGCCAGGAGGGGATTGAGATGCGAAGTTAAGGCACGACGCCTAAACATTTTGGGAATATCTGATTTCCGTAAGATGACTTAACACCTAGACGGAGGGATTAGTACTCCTCAGTCCCGGTTTGATGGAATATTCGTCACCTCTTCTCTTCTTGTACATACTCCATTTGTATCTCACTTCCTGTGGCTTCGCACTCGCACGATTTTCCTATCCTATGAACCTGTGTGTGCGTGTGCGTGTGTGTGTTTAACAGCATCTGTGTGTTAGAGAGAGCGACAGATCGACCTACTCCTACAGAGAGATGGTGTATAGTGTATGATTTTAGCCGCGAGAGTCGGTGCATCCTCTCGTTTCCGGGCGTCCGGTAGGGACAGGCGGACAGCTGCCACGCCCGCTCCTGACCAGCCTGGCCCACCCAAAGCTCCTCCATCGCCCGCGCGCGCTTCCCGCCCAAAACGGTCAGCGCCACTCCAAAGAATCGGTGCCGCATTCATGCCTGGGCAGAGCGGACGCGACCTCTCACTGGAGCCTGCGTTGAAGGGAGAAGCGGATTCAAGAGTGATGGTTGCTTCGTCCGTCCAACTTACTGTTGGGTCTATGTGATTTGACGGCTCATTGGTCATTATTACTGAGGTGGTAGGACTGTTGGATGTCCCACGCTTTCGGCGAAAGGAGGTACTACTAGATTACAATTTTCTCCATTCTTACAGCGGAGGAGTGCAAGAGCAGTGAAAACACGCAGACTCAGTGATTACATGGCCCACCTCACACTATCACCATATTTTCTGGACACCGTGCGACAGCTAACTCTTTACATAGTACTCCCTCCGTTCCTAAATATATGTCTTTGTAGAGATTCCACTAGGTGGACTACATACGGAAAAAAAATGAATCAATCTACACCTAAAATGCATCTATATACATCCGTATGTGGTTCATGGTGAAATCTCTACAAAACCTTATATTTAGGAATGGGGGAAGTACTAGTATAGTACGTACTGTAATTTATCAGCAAGATAGTACAATGCTATGAAGCTTCCAGCTTCTGTTACATGTATCTTGCGTCCAAGGTTGCCCGTTGCAACATTTCATCAAATACAAAGGAGACTAACATCCATGCTATTGCATCTCAATGATTGACAGATCATAGAAAATATCGGTTCCTCAAAAAGATCATAGCAAATATGTACTCCCTCTATTCCAAAATAAGTGTCTCAACTTTATGCAGGGGGTGTTTGTTTCCAGAGACTTTTTAGTGTAGGGACTAGAAAAAGTCCCTCTTAGAGACTTCTTAACCAAACAGGAGGGACTACTAGGGACTAAAACTTGCACTTTCTTGTGTATACATCTCGCACTTTCTGGTTATGTATTTTACGTCATCTATTAGAGATGCTATTAGAATTCCACTCAGGTTAACACTGTCTCTCTTGTCCTGCTTCAGCATCGGCGTCGTACAACTCACCGGAGCTGCTTCAACGACGAAACCCTCCATCACAGCGGAGCGGTAACTCGCGCTCCATCTCTAGACGCCTAATATCTTCTTCCCCTCCTCCGACAGCCAAGTCAGCCGGAGCATCCTCACCGGCCAACCCAATCACGCTGATATCGACATGGCTTCGCCAAAGAGGTTGTACACTTCTTGTGGTTTGACTTAATCTCACCATGCTTCTTTGCATCCTGTGATCTTCCAATTCTTGTGAACCAAACACCCAGATAGGCAGAAATCCTGTGTTTTTCAATTCTTTGTTTTGCACGTGCATTCCTATCCTATTCCTGTCTATTTCCTATCATTGCATTGTTAGAATCCTCAAATTCAAACAAGCCCTTACACAACTACTTCTGTTACAGATATGTGTCAAAGAAAACCTTGTGTGGTTTGTCCTGCTCCTGCGGTGCTGTGTTCCACCCCAGCTCAGCTGCTCCAATGATGGAAGGGTTCACCACAACAGGGATGCGCTCTCCAGACTGTCTTTCGCTGCCTCAGATCTTCTTCCCCGCCGCCGGTATCCACGACAACCGCATTACCATCATCAACTGAGCAGATGACCTTGAGGACTACACGGGTCCGCAAGAGAGGTCGCACTCTTCTGTGTCTGCTTACGTTATGCATCGCTTAATATGATGACATGCTACTTTATCGTTGTGTTCACCTATTAGACTCCGAGTCAGGTCCAAACTTATGCTGAAACTTGAGTTTTTAAATGGTTGTGGGGTACATATTGGGGCAGCAATCAGTACTATCTGTCTACTATCTGGTTAATCTCGGGTGTCTACTATGAGTTTCATGTTGGGTGCAAACAAACATTAAAGGAACCATTATTTGTATTTTTTAACTAAAGCTATTATCTGCCTGCTATCATTGGTTTTGGGTCTATCCACAGTTTGCTACCATCACTCTGGATTTGTGCATGCACTCCTTACATAATCTCACTGTGTTTTATTCCTATGCATGTCAGTTATTGTACACAATGGAACTGAACATGTAGAGCAAAAGAGACGAGCCTTGCATGGCAATAAAATTTCATGCAGACGTCTCTCCATGGTGGGCGCAAAGGCAGCCCCCCTGCACCCATTTCGGATCGTAATCAAGAGGAAGATAACTGTTCTGAGGGGGATTCAAAATCAGAAGACCACTCCTATTTACCCCATGAGGTCTTCACTCTAACTTGGCATGCTGATGTTGGTAATATCATGCATATGGTGCCTTGCATTGCTTACTATATACATCAAAGATGTCATCTGCTTAGTTTAGACATGCTTTGTGTCAATGCCATCTATTTAGTTTCTTTATCGTATATGCGAATCATGCAATTCCATCTTGTTTAGCCAGGCATCATATATGTGAATTCTGCAATGCCACCCTGGTTAGCCAGGCATCTTATATGTGAATTATATCAAGACATCATTTTTATTACGTGTTAAATTTGTCAACAATTTTCGTACATTCAATTACTCTTCCTGTGCATCAGCCATTCGTCACGGTCATGGAAAAATCTGGAGTGGAAACAAGGTCTTCAGAGCAGACAATACTATCTGACGAAGCGCGTGTCTTGCTGGTTACAGATAGCTCCTCAGAGGAGGATTCAGAGACAGATGACCAGTCCTATTCCCCCCCCCCGAGGTGCATGCTCTAACTTGGCAGGGTTATGTTGCTCATATCGTGCATATGGTATCTTGCATTGCTATGTCATTTGCTTAGTTTAGACATGCTTTGTGTGAATGCCACTTGTTTAGTGTCTAATTACCATATATGTGAATTATGCAATGCCATCTTGTTGCAAGACATTATATATGTGAATCATGCAATGATGTCTTGTTACAAGGCATTATATATGTGAATTATGCAATGCCATGCTGTTTAGCCAAGCGTCATATATGTGAATTATATCATGCTGTCCTTTTTTTGTATTTCTCATTGCTTTTGTCGACAATGTTTGTATATTCAACTGCTCTTCCTGTGCATCAGCCATTTGAATTGGTGATGGAGAAATCTGGAGTGAAAACAAGGTCTTCAGAGCAGACAATGCTACCTGCTGAAGCAGATATCTTGCTGGTTACAGATAGCTCCTCAGAGGAGGATTCAGAGGCAGATGACCAGTCCTATTATCCCCCTGAGGTGTATGCTCAAACTTGGCAGGGTTATATTACTCACATCATGCATATGTTGTATTGCAATGCTTAGTTTTTACATCATATACACGATATTGAATACCATCTCCTTAGTTGACACATCATATATGTGTTTGCCCTCTCCTCACTTCCTTAGTATATAAATCATATATTTGAATTATATCATGCCATGATGTTTACATAGACAGCATGTATTTGAATTATGGCATGCCAACCCATTTTCTAAAGACATAATATAGTTATATCATCTCATCATGTTTACATAGTCATCATATTTTGAATTATGTCATTCTATCCGTAAATTATATCATGCCATCATGTTTCCATTGACGGCATATTTGTGATTTATGGCATGCCAACCACTTTAATAGACACATCGTATAGTTATATCATGTCATCCTGTTTACATAGTCACCATATTTTGAAGTATGTCAATCTATCCTGTTTAGTTAGCCATCATACATGTGAAATTGTGTCATGCTATCCTGTTTAATTAGCCATCATATATGTGAAATTATGTCCTGCTATTCTGTTTGGTTAGACAACATAAATGTGAATTATTTCATGCCATGTTTTCTTCCCTACTATCCATTGCACTTGTCTATCTTACAATGTCTGTACATTCAATTACTTTTCTTGTTTATCAGCCATTTCAATTGGAGGGGGTGATGGCAGTATCTGTGGGAGTAAAAACACAGTCTTCAGAAAAGATCATGCTACCTGTCGATGGAGATAGAACCACGGTTGTACTTGCCCAAGAACTAGCCCCACCACACATAACCCAGACTCACGCAGATTGTACCCCTACCCGGTTGGACAGAGAACCAGCTACACCCCTTCTAACCCCAACCCCAGCAGATAGTAACCCAGTTCCCGTTGACACAGCACTGTCTCCACCACAGAGCACCCAAACACGAGCATTTAGTAAGGCAACTGCAGTGCCCAAAGCACGAGGACCACCACTCTAAACCCCAAGTCAACGCTTAAAGCAGAAGAAGAATTGTTCTCAGGTCAGGTTCCGTAGCTATGGTTCATACTACTTTGCTCTTGCATCACTATATTTTCTCATACCAACTAATTTCAAATTTGAAGGATGCAATTGAAACTCCAATGGCGCAACAGGTATGTTTTAAACCAGTTTCTTTAATGGGTTTGTTGTTGTAACTTGCTCTATGTTGATTTCAGTTTCAATTGAATAAACAGTTATGTTCTCATGCCATGCACATTACAAGTGTTGTTATTGTTGTGTAGTTTCCCACACTTATATTCTATCTATGCTGCTTTGTCTTAAATAGATATGATTCGAACTGTACCTATCTTCATTTGGCAACATAAACTAGAATGATATAGACCATACAGTGACCATACTACATAGATATATGTTTGTTTCATGTTGTTATCCTGTCCACCTTACTACTGAACTGGTTTACCAAAATGAGTTTCATATACCACATTGTAAACCTGTGATGTGTTTGTTTGTTTCACTTTTAGAACGCGGATAAAATATTGGAGAAGAGTACCCCGTTATGCAATGGTAAAGGAAGTAATGCAGATAAGGTTCAAGGTAGTGAGACATCCCTGTTGGTCTCCAAGAAAGCTGATAAAACTATATTAAAGACACTGAGACAACCCCAAAGTCATGTCTTGATGTAGTTTTCGAGTTACTAGCTACTACTGCTGGCACCAGCTCTTCGAACTCGTTGCCTGAATTAGTTCTGCTTCTTGAGTCTCAACTTCAAGTTGAAAGACATCGATCAGATGTTATGCGACAGGAAGCCGAAGCACTGAGGAAGTCCCTGCAGAATTTAGATGCATACTTTCTGGTGCAATAGCAAGTGCTGGAGGATTTAAGCGCCAAACAAGAGAAAGTTAATAAGCTTGCTAAGCATCTTGCCAGCATTATGGGTACCTAGGATATTGTTTCTTGAGCTCTTCTGAAGTGGTTTTAGTTCTGGACTTGTTTTGCTGCGGCATTTATATGCTGCTTTGTTCCCTATATTTGCACTAGTGGCGAACTGTGATGCCCAGTGGATGTAATATGTGTAATAGCCGTGATAGCCTAGCGTAAGTTGCTTGCTAATTTATTTCCTTATTGTCTTGTTTATCTGTTTTCTTGTAGTCAGTGCAGTTCTTTTTCCGCGGTTTGCTAGTGGCCGCAATAACCTATTTTTTAAAACTAGGCCACAATAACCATGGGCTACATATTTACTGTAGTTAACATGGGCCTCCTATGGGCCGTAGAAACAATGGGCCTTCCACGGGGCGTAGAAACAATTGGCCTTATATGGGCCGTAGACACGATGGGCCTTCTACGGGCCATATCATCAATGGGCCTTCTACGGGCCGTATGATCGGTTGGCCAAACATGGGCCAATAACAGACCACATTATGGCCGTCAATGGGCTAGAGTTGAAATCGTCCGTTCATGGGCCGACCATAACGGGCTGTCATTAATCGGCCGTATTTGATGACGCTATGAAAACGGCCCAACGTATTAACGAGCCACAAACGGGCCGACTGCAACCACGGTCTGAATTTGGCCCACAAGCAGAAAATGACAGTAACGGGCCGTAAGTATAAGAATGCTGGAAATGAGCCCAAGAAAAAATGGGCCCTGAGAAGGCCGAAAGATAACATGGGCTGGAAACGGCCGAACGGAATAACGGGCCGTTAATGGGTATAAAGTGATACACTCTTCATTACGGGCCAGTTTCACCACATGTCGTTAAAGGGTATAAAGTGATACACTGTTCATTACGGGCCAGTTTTACCACGGGCCGTTAATGGGCCAAGAGTTACAAAGGGCCTCATATGGGCCGAAAGACGTCATGGGCCATACATGGGCTGGAAGTTAAAACGGGCTGGAATTATATTGGACGGCCCAGATGTCGCTACTGGGCCAAATTCGGATAGGCCGTAAACGGGCCCTGGGTTAGCGGGCTGTAAATGGGCTATATGCGAACAGGCCGTTAACAGGCTTGTCGTGGGCCGGCCGGCCACCTTTTGACCAAGTCAAACGGGCCGGCCTTTTCACAGGAATGGGCCTCTGTTGGGTCGTGCCACTTGTCGACGTATCATAGGCGCTTCGGGTCCAATGAGGGGATGCCATCTGTCCCAACGGTGAGCCGACACGTGTTTCCTCCAGCCAATGATGATTTTACACGTGGAAAATCCCCATTGGTCAGGGCTGTTAACGGGTTATCAGATCCAAAACCGGACCCGATAGTTTAATGGCGTTCCATTACGGTGGATGCCATGTGTCCATCACCCTTGACGAAAGCACTTCTGTGACGCGCGATTTACCGTCATGGAAGTGGACACTTCCGTGATGATAATTTTGGTAATGTCATGGAACACTTCTACGACAGCACAGGTATGAGTATCTTGATTCTGTCATAAATTTGTCATGGATGTACATGCATGACAGAAAACGTGACTTACTGTGACAAACACGTATCATCACGGAAGTGTATTTTTTGTAGTGAGGCATCCACTCATCCCAGTGCTGAGGTACATGTGCAGCCTCTACAGTAGCATGAGCGTTCCAGTAGGCGATGATGTATGCAGGCATAATCCTATATCCGCCCCTGGCAGCAGAATCAAACAAAGCAGGTGCAGGAAATGGAAAAACATCACGAGTTGTAACGCTATAGACCAGGTTATAAGGAATGGCAATATCAGGACGATCATGTGCAAGAAAGTGATGGTGTTCCATGGCTGCATGGTCTAGGTAAACCTTGGTCAGAGGGTAATCATGAGGTCGTATCTCAACCTCGAAGTGAGCCGCCAAACTAGTGGCAAAATTCCCACCATGTATTTTACCCTGGGTTTTATTAAGATGTAGGCGACGAGCCATGATAGCTCCCTAGCTATGCCTGTGTTGCCCTCCAGTGCACGATGTAAAACAGCTAGGTCTGGTGAACTAAGTGCACCCACCTTCTCCCTAGCAAGCAAGCATTTGGTAATAAAATATGCAAAGTAACGAACAGCATGAAAATGTAAGCTGGCGGCAGTGTTGGGTAAGCCTCCTCTCTCATCACCCACAGTCAAAGTGCGATAAAAATCCTCAAACCCAGCCGGTCTAGGCTCAGCTAAAATCCCATCAGAAGGGATCATGCATATTTCACAAAATTCAGTAAGTGGTCTCTAATGGTTTTCAGCATATAAACCAATGCTCACTTCAGGAGGATTATTTCTAGGCAAGAAAGTAAAGCTTTGAACATATTCATGAGGATTTGGTGCTGGTCACACTCATCTGCGATGTAGTCGGTGAGGACGGCATTAGCAATATATTGCATGAACTCCTCATGAATTCCAGCTTCTTGCAGGAACGGGATGTGCGGCCATTCGCACGGCCGTCCCTCCGCCAACCTCCGAGGGTGGAGATCATTGTTAGAGGACTCCCCAATAACACCCTTGGAGTTCTTCTTTGAGCCAAACTTCCTGAAGATATTCATGTCCGCGTACAATTTTTCCTATGAACAAAAATCTGAATTTTTAGTTCACAAAATTTCTCAACAAAACTTCACAAAAATTGATAGAAACTACTCATAGGGATACATAGAGGCCATAGCAAGCATTCAAACTACTTAGAACACTAAGAATTCAACATGCAAGCACATCTACAGCAGCACTAAGAGTAACTAATTATTCAAAGTATAAACCACTAAAACAAAAACTAATTGGACAAATGGTGGAGTCGCATACCAAGCAACAATCCCTCGAAATAGTTTCGGAAATGGAACTTGGAGCAAAGAGATTGAGATCCGCGGGTTTGTGCTCAAGAACATGGGAGAGAGAGCAATGGGGGATTTTTCTGGAGGTGAGTGATGATATGGGCTAAAGAGATAAGTGAGGGGGCCCACGTGAGGACCACAACCCACCAGGGTGCGCCTGGGGGTCCTGGCTCTCCCAGGTGGGTTGTGCCCACCTGGTGCACCTCCCTCTGGTATTATTTGCACCAAAAATTCATAAATATTCAGAAAAGATCGTGTAAAATTTTCAGGGCATTCTGAGAACTTTTATTTTTGGCTCATTTTTTTATTGCACGGGAAATTCAGAAAACAGACAAAACATGGCATTTTATTTTATTTAACTAATAAAAACAGTAAACAAAAAGGTAGGGACAGAAGGTAGTGCTTACTAAATTGATCAACTTCATACCGCTCGAAAATGATTAATTAATAAGATTGATCAGGTCTTATTAACAACCACTTTCGATTAGCATGAAACCGAAGAACTTTCGTAAATCACTAAGTTACCTCATTGGGGATATGCATTTCCCCAATAATAAGCATTTCATATTTCTTTTTAGCAGTAGGTAGAGGTATTTGAAAACTTCCAATAGTGATTGTTGGAGATTTTTCAATAACATTAATACCATTCACTTGGAATTGTTTCTTCAGAAAGTGCACCGTATGCTCGTTACCATTGATATGAAAAGTGACCTTGCTTTTATTGCAATCAATAATAGCCCCTGCAGTATTCAAGAAGGGACTACCAAGGATAATCGACATGCTGTCGTCCTCGGGCATCTCAAGTATAACAAAGTCAGTCAAAATAGTAACATTAGCAACAACAACGGGCACATCCTCATAGATACCGATAGGTATGGCAGTTGATTTGTATGCCATTTACAAAGATATTTCAGTAGGTGTGAGTTTATTCAAGTGAAGTCTTTTATATAAAGAGAAAGGCATAACACTAACACCAGCTCCTAAATCACACAAAGCGGTTTTCACATAGTTCTTTTTGATAGAGCAAGGTATCGTTGGTATTCCCTGATCTCCAAGTTTTTAGGTACTCCATCTTTGAAATTATAATTAGTAATCATAGTGGAGATTTCAGCTTCCGGTATTTTTCTCCTATTTGTGATGATGTCTTTCATATACTTTGCATAAGGAGGCATTTTCAAGATATCAGTCAAGCGAGTACCCAAAAAGACTGGCCTCAGCATTTCAGCAAAGCGTTCAAATTCTTCATCATCTTTCTTTTTAGTTGACTTGGGTGGAAAAGGCATAGGTTTTTGAACCCACAGTTCTCTTTCTTTACCGTGTTTTCTAGCAACAAAGTCTCTTTTGTCATACCTTTTATTCTTAGGTTGTGGGTTATCAAGATCAATAGGTGGTTCTATCTCAATATCATTATCTGGTTCTTTATCATTTTTTGGTTGAGAGTCTTCATGAACCTCATCATTCTCTTTTTCATTATCACTAGGTGAGTGTTCATTACCAGATTGAGTTTCAGCATCTGAGATAGAAGTTTCATTTTCATTATCAGGAGGTTTTTCTATTTCTGGTTCACTAGAAGTGTGCAAAGTCCTATCATTTTTTTCTTTTTCTTTCTAGAAGGACTAGGTGCTCTAGTGTTAGGTCTTTGTGAATCTTGTTCAATTCTTTTTGGGTGTCCCTCAGGATAAAGTGGTTCTTGAGTCATTTTACCTCCTCTAGTTGCAACTCTAACAGCAAAGTCATGCATATTATGATTCATTTCATCAAGTAATTCTCTTTGAGATTTAGCAACTTGTTCTAACTGGGTTTGAACCATAGAAGCATGTTTTCCAACACCTCTAACGTCATTTGAGATTCTAAATAACAAGTCACTCAAGCGAGCAATCATATCAGAGTTGTATGTCAATTGTTTCATAACATTTGCGTTGAAGTGATCTTGTTTTCTAATGTAGTTTTCAAACTCATACAGACATCGACTAGGATGCATATTGTGAGGATTATCATTTTCATTGAACTTCATAAGAGAATTTACCTCTACCACCTTAGGCATTGGTGGTGTATTAAGCCCATGTATTTCTTCAATAGGAGGTAAATTTTTAACATCCTCATCTTTAATATCTTTTTTCTTCATAGATTTCCTTGCCTCTTGCATATCTTCAGGACTGAGATATAATATACCTCTCTTCTTCAGAGTAGGTTTAGGTGGTGGTTCCGGAATAGTCCAATCATCATAATTTTTCAATATGTTATTCAATAAATCTTCAGCTTGCCCAACAGTTCGTTTCCTGAAAACACAACCAGCACAACTATCTAGGAAGTCCCTAGAAGCATCAGTTAGTCCATTATAGAAGATATCAAGTATTTCATTTTTCTTAAGAGGATGATGAGGCAAAGCATTAAGTAACTGGCAAAGCCTCCCCCAAGCTTGTGGGAGACTCTCTTCTTTAATTTGCACAAAGTTAAATATTTCCTGTAAGGCAGCTTGTTTCTTATGAGCAAGAAAATATTTTTCAGAGAAGTAATAAATCATATCCTGGGGACTACACACACAACTAGGATCAAGAGTATTGTACCAGCTTTAGCATCACCCTTTAATGAGAAAGGAAATAATTTGAGAATAAAGTAGTAGCGAGTTTTCTCATCATGAGTAAAAAGGGTGGCTGTATCATTCAACTTAGTAAGATGTGCCACAACAGTTTCAATTTCATAACCATGGAAAGGATCAGATTCAACCAGAGTAATTAACTCTGGGTCGACAAAGATTTCATAATCCTTATCATCAATAAAGATAGGTGAAGTAGCAAACTTAGGATCACATCTCATTCAAGCATTCAAAGATTTTTCTTTATACTTGTGTAACAATTGCTCTACATCATCTCTATCTCAACAAGCAAGAATATCTCTAGTTGTTTCTTCACTCATAACATAACCTTCCGGTACCTTAGGCAATTCATATCTAGGAAGGCTAGTTCTAGCAGATGTTTCAGGAGTTTCAGTTTCAAGCTCATCCTCAGATTCAACAACATCATGTTGTATTACTCTAGCAATTTGTTTATCAAGAAAATCACCAAGTGGCACATCATCATTATCAAGCAAGGTACTAGCATCATCATAAGCATCATTCATAGTAGAAGTAGCATCATCAATAACTTGCGACATATCAGAATTAATAGCATGTGGTGGTGTTGCAAGTTTACTCATAATAGAAGGTGAATCTAAAGCAGAACTGCATGGCAGTTCCTTACCTACCCTCGTCTTTGAGGGATAAATCTTAGTCTTAGGATCCTTCAGATTCTTCATAGTGATAATATGATAATAATCCCAAGTGACTCAACAATATAGCTATGCTCCCCAGCAATGGCGCCAGAAAAAGGTCTTGATAACCCACAAGTATAGGGGATCACAATAGTTTTCGAGGGTAGAGTATTCAACCCAAATTTATAGATTCAACACAAGGGGAGCCAAAGAATATTTGAAGGTATTAGCAGCTGAGTTGTCAATTCAAACACACCTAGAGATTAGTTATTTGCAGCAAAGTGATCAGTAGCAAAGTAGTTTGATAGTTTTGATAGTAGTGACAGCAGCAATTGTAACAGTAACAGTGATAGTAGTAATTTTGTAGCTAGTGTAACAGTGATGATAGCAGTAGTAACGCAGCAAGATCAATATAAAATAAATTCATAGGCATTGGATCGGTGACTTGTTGGCTGATATTCATCATGTGACAGTTATAACCTAGGGCGATACAGCACTAACTCTAGTTCATCGATATAATGTAGGCATGTATTCCGTAAATAGTCATACGTGCTTTATTAAAAGAACTTGCATCACATCTTTTGTCCTACCCTCCATGGCAGCGGGGTCCATATTGGAAACTAAGGGATATTAAGGCCTCCTTTTAATAGAGAACCGGAACAAAGCATTAACACATAGTGAATACATGAACTCCTCAAACTACGGTCATCACCAGGAGTGGACCCGGTTGTTGTCACTCCGGGGTTGCCGGATCATAACCGTAGTAGGTGACTATAACTTGCAAGATCGGATGTAAAACATGGATATAATGATGAATTCATAAACGGTTCAGATCTGAGTTCATGGCACCCGGGCCCAAAGTGACAAGCATTAAGCATAGCAAAGTCATAGCAACATCAATCTAAGAACATAGTGGATACTAGGGATCAGGCCCTAACAAAACTAACTCGATTACATGATGAATCTCATCCAACTCCTCACCGACCAGCGAGCCTACGAAGGAATTACTCACTCCCGGTGGGGAGCATCATGGAATTGGCGATGGAGATTGGTTGGTGATGACGAAGAACGAAGATCCCCCTCTCTAGAGCCCCAAACGGACTCCAGATCTGCCCTACCGAGGAAGAAAAGGGCTTGGCGGCTGCTCCGTCTCGTGGATCGCGATAATTCTTTCTCTCTTATTTTTTCTAGAAAATTGTGATTTTATAGTATCAAGGGGGTTGTCAGCGGGGCCACTAGGTGGGCACAACCCGCCTGGGCGCGCCAGGAGAGGGGGTTGCACCCTGGTGGGTTGTCCCCACCCAGGTGCCCATCTCCGGCAGGTCTGGGCTCCAGAAATTCTTATTATTGATATAAAAAATCCTCGCAAAGTTTCGTTCCATTCGGAGAACTTTTATTTTGGCACAAAAACAACACCATGGTAGTCTGCTAAAAACAACGTTAGTCCGGGGTTAGTTTCATTCAAATCATGCAAATTAGAGTCCAAAACAAGAGGAAAAGCGTGAGAAAAAGTAGATACGTTGGAGACGTATCACTACACAATGTCTCTCTTTCGATTCATGAAGCCACGTGGCACTTGTGGAGGCATTGTCGTGACCTCCTTGTGTGGATTGATCACAGTCACATGCTGCTAGTTCCAGAAGAATGTTCTCTCAGGCACACTGGTAGTAAATGCACGAAGCGAAGATGTGCACGCACGCACTCATTCCCTCGCATGCACACGCAGGTACACGGTTGGACGCATTTTTGTACGAAGATCCACCCCATGTGATAATTTGACGCGTGTAAAGTCCTTCACTTCATTGATTGTTAATTAATACAGAGCATGCAAATTGAGTGGACGTGAGGGAGGAAGTAGTTGAGAAAGATATTACTACTCCACTGCGTGCATGCGAGTAGTTAAATCATGGGTTGCTACTTCCATTGGTCTCCTTCGTATTTTGTGCCAATTTTTGTCCATATTTTTAAGTAACATAATATTTATGCATGTCATAAAAAGTGGCACAAAAAAAGGGGGCCAATAAACCAGGATGCAGGCAGCATGATCAATTTTTTCCAGGGCTACTGTTGGTGGCCTTTGTATTTAAATATGGACGGAGTGGAGTAGTAATATCTTTATCTTAGCCTCGTAGGGCTCCCCCGGCGCCTAGGCTCGCCTCCTCGCCTCGCCCACCGGATCCCGCCATGGAGAATCCCACCATTGATAATCCCTTAGATCCCAGGATCCCGCGGGCTGCCCTCTCGCTGCGGCCCGCAGCACTGCCGCCTTTGAGCGAAACCCACATGTGTTTTAGAGGGGATCCATTGCTCTGGAATCACATTCCAAAGTGTATTGTATAATTAAGTGCAAACCTCGTCACACTTAGTACGTATCAAACCTTAACGTGTTCCCACTATGCAGGTTTTAGTACTAGTGCTAGTACTAGGTTATAAAAAGGGGAACTAGTACGTAGCCAAAAATCACTCTACATCTTCCTCCTCATAAGTCTTTCTTGTTTGTCCGTCCTTGCCATGGCCGGTGTGCAGAGCTCTAGGTCGAGAACTACTCGTAACAAGGGAGTGGCAACCAAGGCCGCAGAAAAAAAAGACAGGGCTCCACTATAAAAAAATACACTTCCGTGATGATACGTGTTTGTCACAGTAGGTCACGTTTTCTGTCATGCATGTACATCCATGACAAATTTATGACAGAATCAAGATAGTCATACCTGTGCTGTCGTAGAAGTGTTCCTTGACATTACCAAAATTATCATCACGGAAGTGTCCACTTCCATGACGATAAATCGCGTGTCACAGAAGTTCTTTCGTCAAGGGTGACCAACACGTAGCATCCACCATAACGGAACGCCGTTAAGCTATCGGGTCCGGTTTTGGATAAGATAACCCGTTAACAGCCCCGTCCAATGGGGATTTTCCACGTGTAAAATCATCATTGGCTGGAGGAAACACATGTCGGCTCACCGTTAGGACAGATGTCATCCACTCATTGGACCCAAAGCGCCTATGATACGTCGACACGTGGCACGGCCCAACAAAGGCCCATTCCTGTGAAAAGGCCGGCCCGTTTGACTTGGTCAAAAGGTGGTGGGCTGGCCCACGGTAAGCCTGTTAACGGCCTGTTCGCATATAGCCCATTTACAGCCCGCTAACCCAGGGCCCATTTATGGCCTATCTGAATTAGGCCCAGTAGCATCATCTGGGCCGTCCAATTTAATTCCAGGCCGTTTTAACTTCCGGCCCATGTAGGGCCCATGACGTCTTTCGGCCCATATGAGGCCCTTAGTAACTCTCGGCCCATTAACGGCCCGTGGTAAAACCGGCCCGTAATGAACAGTGTATCACTTTATACCCATTAACGGCCCATTATTCCATTGGGACGTTTCCTGCCCATGTTATCTTTTAGCCTTCTCGGGGCTCATTTATTCTTGTGCTCATTTCCAGCATTCGTTTACTTACGGCCCGTTACTATCATTTTCTGCTTCTGGGCGAAATTCAGCCGGTGGTTACAGTCGTCCCGTTTGTGGCCCGTTAATACGTTGGGTTGTTTTCATAGCGTCATCAAATACGGTCGATTAACGACGGCCCGTTATGGTCGGCCCATGAACGGACGATTTCAACTCTAGCCCATTTACGGCCATAATGTGGTCTGTCATTGGCCCATGTTTGGCCAACCGATCATACGGCCCGTAGAAGGCCCATTGATGATACGGCCCGTAGAAGGCCCACTATGTCTACGGCCCATATAAGGCCCATTGTTTCTACGCCGTAGAAGGCCCATTGTTTCTACGGCCCTTAGAAAGGCGCATTGTTTCTACGGCCCATAGGAGGCCCAGGTTAACTACACTAAATATGTACCCCATGGTTATCGTGGCCTAGTTTTAAAAAATAGGTTATTGCGGCCACTAGCAAACCGCGGAAAAAGAACTGCACTGACTAGAAGAAAACAAATAAACAAGAGAATAAGGAAATAAATAAGCAAGCAACTTACGCTAGGCTATCACGGCTATTACACATATTACATCCACTGGGCATCCAAGTTCGCCACCAGTGCAAATATAGGGAACAAAGCAGCATATAAATGCCGCAGCAAAACAAGTCTAGAACTGAAACCACTTCAGAAGAGCTCAAGAAACAATATCCTGGGTACCCATAATGCTGGCAAGATGCTTAGCAAGCTTATTAACTTTCTCTTGTTTGGCGCTTAAATCCTCCAGCACTTGCTGTTGCACCAGAAAGTATGCATCTGAATTCTACAGGGACTTCCTCAGTCCTTTGGCTTCCTGTCGCATAACATCTGATCGATGTCTTTCAACTTGAAGTTGAGACTCAAGAAGCCGAACTGATTCAGGCAGCCAGTTCGAATATCTGGTGACAGCAGTAGTAGCCAGTAACTCAAACACTACATCAAGACAAGAATTTGGGGTTGTCTCAGTGTCTTCAATATAGTTTTTATCAGCTTTCTTGGAGACCAACAGGGATGTATCACTATCTTGAACCTTATCTGCATTACTTCCTTTACCATTGCATCACGGGGTACTCTTCTCCAATATTTTATCCGCGTTCTAAAAGAGAAACAAACAAACACACCACAGGTTTACAATGTAGTATATGAAACTCATTTTGGTAAACCAGTTCAATAGTAAGGTGGACAGGATAACAACATGAAACAAACATATATCTATGTAGTATGGTCACTGTATGGTCTATATCATTCTAGTTTATGTTGCCAAATCAAGATAGATACAGTTCGAATCATATCTATTTAAGACAAAGCAGCATAGACAGAATATAAGTGTGGGAAACTACACAACAATAACAACACTTGTAATGTGCATGGCATGAGAACATAATTGTTTATTCAATTGAAACTGAAATCAACATAGAGCAAGTTACAACAGCTAACCCGTTAAATAAACAGGTTTAAAACATACCTGTTGCACCATTGGAGTTTCAATTGCATCCTTCAAATTTGAAATTAGTTGGTATGAGTAAATACAGTGATGCAAGAGCAAAGTAGTATGAACCATAGCTACGGAACCTGACCTGAGAACAATTCTTCTTCTGCTTTAAGCGTTGACTTGGGGTTCAGAGTGGTGGTCCTCGTGCTTTGGGCACTGCAGTTGCCTTACTAAATGCTCGTGTTTGGGTGCTCTGTGGTGGAGACGGTGCTATGTCAACGGGAACTGGGTTACTATCTGCTGGGGTTGGGGTTAGAAGGGGTGTAGCTGGTTCTCTGTCCAACTGGGTAGGGGTACAATCTGCGTGAGTCTGGGTTATGTGTGGTGGGGCTGGTTCTTGGGCAAGTACAACCGTGGTTCTATCTCCATCGACAGGTAGCACGATCTTTTCTGAAGACCGTGTTTTTACTCCCACAGATACTGCCATCACCCCCACCAATTGAAATGGCTGATAAACAAGAAAAGTAATTGGATGTATAGACATTGTAAGATAGACAGGTGCAATGGATAGTAGGGAAGAAAACAGGGCATGAAATAATTCACATTTATGTTGTCAAACAAATAGAATAGCAGGACATAATTTCACATATATGATGGCTAATTAAACAGGATAGCATGACACAATTTCACTTGTATGATGGCTAACTAAATAGGATAGAATGACATACTTCAAAATATGATGACTATGTAAACAGGATGACATTATATAACTATACGATGTGTCTATTAAAGTGGTTGGCATGCCATAAATCACAAACATGCCGTCGATGGAAAATGATTGCATGATATAATTCACGGATAGAAAGACATAATTCAAAATATGATGACTATGTAAACAGGATGAGATGATATAACTATATTATGTCTTTAGAAAATGGGTTGGCATGCCATAATTCAGATACATGCTGTCTATGTAAACATCATAGCATGATATAATTCAAATATATGATTTATATACTAAGGAAGTGAGCAGAGCGCAATCGCATATATGAGGTGTCAACTAAGGACATGGCATTCAATATCGTGTATATGATGTAAAAACTAAGCATTGCAATACAACATATGCATGATATGAGTAATATAACCCTGCCAAGTTTGAGCATACACCTCAGGGGGATAATAGGACTGGTCATCTGCCTCTGAATCCTCCTCTGAAGAGCTATTTGTAACCAGCAAGATATCTACTTTAGCAGGTAGCATTGTCAGATCTGAAGACCTTGTTTTCACTCCAGATTCTCCATCACCAATTCAAATGGCTGATGCACAGGAAGATCAGTTGAATATACAAACATTGTCGACAAAAGCAATGAGAAATACAAAAAAAGGACGGCATGATATAATTCACATGTATGACGCTTGGCTAAACAACATGGCATTGCATAATTCACATATATAATGCCTTGCAACAAGATAGCATTGCATAATTCACATATATAATGTCTTGCAACAAGATGGCATTGCATAATTCACATATATGGTAATTAGACACTAAACAGGTGGCATTCACACAAAGCATGTCTAAACTAAGGAAATGACATAGCAATGCAAGATACCATACGCACGATATGAGCAACATAACCCTGCCAAGTTAGAGCATGCACCTCGGGGGGAAATAGGACTGGTCATATGTCTCTGAATCCTCCTCTGAGGAGCTATCTGTAACCAGCAAGACATGCACTTCGTCAGATAGCATTGTCTGCTCTGAAGACCTTGTTTCCACTCCAGATTTTTCCATGACCGTGCCGAATGGCTGATGCACAGGAAGAGTAATTGAATGTACTAAAATTGTTGACTAATTTAACACGTAATAAAAAATGATGTCATGATATAATTCACATATAAGGTGACTGACTAACCAGGGTGGCAATGCAAAATTCACGTATATGATGCCTGGCTAAACAAGATGGCATTACATGATTCGCATATACGATAAAGAAACTAAACAGATGGCATTGACACACAACATGTCTAAACTAAGTAGATGATATCTTTGTTGTATACAGTCAGCAATGCAAGGCACCATATGCATGATATTACCAACATCAGCATGCCAAGTTAGAGCGAAGACCTCATGGGGTAAATAGGAGTGGACTTCTGCTTCTGAATCCCCCTCAGAACAGTTATCTTCCTCTTGATTACGATCCGAAATGGGTGGAGGGGGGCTGCCTTGTCGCCCACCATGGAGCGACGTCTGCATGAAATTTTATTGCCACGCAAGGCTCGTCTCTTTTCCTCTACTTGTTCTGTTCCATTGTGTACAATAACTGACATGCATAGGAATAAAACACAGTGAGATTATGTAAGGAGTGCATGCACAAATCCAGAGTGATGGTAGCAAACTATGGATAGACCCAAAACCAATGATAGCAGGCAGATAATAGCTTTAGTTAAAAAATACAGATAATGGTTCCTTTAATGTTTGTTTGCACCCAACATGAAACTCATAGTAGACACCCGAGATTAACCAGATAGTAGACAGATAGTACTTATTGCTGCCCCAATATGTACCCCACAACCATTTAAAAACTCAAGTTTCAGCATAAGTTTGGACCTGACTCGGAGTCTAATAGGTGAACACAACGATAAAGTAGCATGTCATCATATTAAGCGATGCATAACGTAAGCAGACACAGAAGAGTGCGACCTCTCTTGCGGACCCGTGTAGTCCTCAAGGTCATCTGCTCAGTTGATGATGGTAATGCAGTTGTCGTGGATACCGGCGGCGGGGAAGAAGATCTGAGGCAGTGAAAGACAGTCTGGAGAGCGGATCCCTGTTGTGGTGAACCCTTCCATCGTTGGAGCAGCTGAGCTGGGGTGGAACACAGCACAGCAGGAGCAGGACAAACCACACAAGGTTTTCTTTGACACATATCTGTAACAGAACTAATTGTGTAAGGGCTTGTTTGAATTTGAGGATTCTAACAATGCAGGGATAGGAAATAGACAGGAATAGGATAGGAATGCACGTGCAAAACAGAGAATTTAAAAACACGGGATTTCTGCCAATCTGGGTGTTTGGTTCACAAGAATTGGAAGATCACAGGATGCAGAGAAGCGTGGTGAGATTACGTCAAACCACAAGAATATGTACGGTTATAATGCTATTATGCTACTCTCTCTTAGTCTTGTGCTTCATGAATAGGAATTTGAAAAGGAGGACAAGTGGAAATTAAAATTCCTACGGTTTTTCTTTCAAGGAGACACTAAAGGAACAAATCCTACAGTTTTCCTTTGCTCCATTCCTTTGCACCAAATTCATGAAAAGTAGTACCATACGAAACTTTCCAATTCCTATGTTTTTCATTCACTTTTCCTTCCAAGCACTGGCGATTCTAGTAGGCAGGCTTGAGCAAGGAAAATCCTACACTAAAAAAATGTTGCTACTTCTATTACTTTGGACCCTGGCCACTGCCCTACTAGCTCAACTCCCAGGGCCATCGACAAATGAACAGCTCAAACGCGCAGAGGTAAATAATGATGGCGTTCAAGAGAGTCCATCACGGATAGCTAAGTTGCCTGGTACCTCACTGCTTGTCGTATAGTAGGATAAAATAATCGTATTTCCCGTTACTCCGTGTGCTCAGTGGACAATATATATAACATGTAGAGTAAAAAAGAGATGCAACAAGTGTAAAACCTCTTTGGCGAAGCCATATCGATCTCAGCGTGATTGGGTTGGCCGGTGAGGATGCTCCGGCTGACTTTGTTGTCGGAGGAGGGGAAGAAGATCTTAGGCGTCTAGAGATGGAGCCCGAGGTAGTGCTCCGCTGTGATGGAGGGTTTCGTCGTAGGAGCAGCTCCAGTGAGTTGTACGACGCCGAGGCTGAAGAAGGACAAGAAAGACAACGTTAACGTGAGTGGAATTCTAATATCATCTCCAATAGATGACGTAAAATACATAACCACAAAGTGCTAGATGTAAAATACATCAGCCGCTCATCTCTGAACTTAACTGTCAAAACTGAATTTAACTGTCGAAACTGAACTTAACTGTCGAAACTGAATTTTGCTGTCGAAACTGAATTTTACTGTCGAAACTGAACGCACTAGAGGTGAGGCTACACATCAGTCGACTGACTTTTTCATCTCTGGTCATTCGGTTTTGCAGCCGTTGGATACGAAATCAAGGGCCTGCAGTTCATTTTCAACCTCCACCCCCTGAGCCGCCAGCCACCACCGGCCAAACAGCCGCCCCCCGCCGCCCACGGCCGGCGGTGCGCCGCCCCGCCCGCCCCAAAAACACTCCCCACCGTCGGTCCGCCGCCTCCCCGGCCATCCCTCTAGCCCCCCCCCCCCCCCGTGCCGAGCTTTTTCTCCGGTGATCCCCACGCCACCGCCCCACCACCGCCGGCGACCACCGCCCCCACCCTAAAACCTAAGATAGATAGTGGGGTACCTCTCCGGTGAGCCCCCTCCCCGCTGCAGCTGGTTTTTCCTTAAATCCGGCGACCCCCCACCCCCTGAAAATCGACTGACCCAAAAGTCGATTCAGTCGACTGAAGTGTAGCTAAATCTGAGCAGCATCGCAAGCAAGAGCAAGAGCAGCAATGCGAGCAAGAGCAAGAGCAGACCACGCAGGGGGCCGAGATCAAGAGCAGAGCAGCAGCGCGAGCGAGAGCTAAAGCAACAGCGGCTCGTACTGATGTGGACGTCGCCGCCGAGGGAGCGATGCCATGGAGGAAGTGGTCGGCGACGCCGCCGTGGATGGAGCCGCGCCGTGTTGGCTTGGGACCGAGCGCCGGCAGCACCGTGAGATCGAATCAAGAAGAAAATGCGGCGATTAGTGTACAACCTCTTTGGTGGCACCGATTAGGCCGCAGCTTCATCCGAGGAAACGGTGATGATGATGCTCTTCCGGTGGTGCAGGTGAAGACGGCGGTGTGGGAATGGAGGTGGCGTGAATGACGAGGGGAACGTCGGGGCAGCTCCTTGGAGGTGGAGGAAGGGGTGGCTGAACCGGCAGGACGACCAGATCGACGATGGATCCTCATCCGGTATGGTGGATGAGGGACTTCGAGGTGTTGCTGTGGACGACATCGTTGGGGAAGAGGCTCCGGCTGGGTGGTGGGCGGAGGAGGGTGTGGGGATTCGTGGGTTTTCCCGGCCTCGGTGTACGAATGGGTGGGCGGATGGGATGGGAGTGGGGAACCATGGCTTAGGGACACGCTTGTCCGAAATGTGGGGTAAATTACAAAAGTACCCCCACCGATTTGAGGCGGTTCAGGGGTATCACGGGCATTTCGCATGTCTGGATTTCACAGGAGGTGGGAATTTTTGCGCGCGTTGTAATTTTGGAATAGCAAGGCGCAGGTTGAGATGGAGGGAGTTGTCGGAGCACAATGAGACAAAGATTTATCTTAAATATTTCGGGGTAACGAGGCGCGGGTTGAAGAGGCGGGAGTTTCGCAGCACGATAGACAAAGACGCTAGCTTGAAATTTCGGCATAACAAGGCGCGGCTTGAATTTTCTGGAGAACAAGCTTAACGTGTACCCAAAGACAATTTAGACTAGTATGATATACTACGTACAATGTGTTTGACACGCACAACACACACAAACACCATTTAGACTAGTAAGGTACACGTGCATTGCACGCATAAGATTTGGCAACCAAATTATGAATAAATACCACATTATAGCATGTAAGCTTTGAGTCATATATGCATGATGTAGATGTTCGTTTAATTCTTATAGTTCATTTCATTCCAAATCATCTAGTTTTTATAAGAAAGCTAATCTATTTTAAGATTCATGGAATTGTGCGTTGTAAGGCATAAAGTAAAAAAGAAATCCTGTAGAAAAACATTTGGGCAGTTCTGATACGGAATATTCTAGAACAAAGAAGAAGTGCTTGTGTTTTAAGGTTTGTGCATTATGCTTAAGTTCAACCATAGAGTCTTCTAGATTGTACATGTGGCAAAATCTGGTGGAATCTAGATGATATCCAATGGCCAGTAGTGCTCAAATTTGCCAGCTCTGCACCATCGGATTGGCCTCATCCAACGACCATCTTTCAAAGTTAAAGTTATCCGCACACTATATAAAAAATATAAAATATAAAATATATATATATATATGGGTATAGATATAGATATGTGATGCGAAAGCCACCCATCATCTCCAATTTTAGAATTGTGTGTCCATGCACGGATGCAATGTGGCCAAACGATGTATGCCATCGGTATCTCAAATTCAGACCAGTCTGACCTTGTTCAATGTGTATACATTACAACATGCTCGTTTCCAAACCACACCGCGCAGATCTTCGTTATATTCATGCATGCATGGGTTTCAAACATCATGATCTCTTATTCAAATATTTGAATTCAACTTTACATTGATTATGACCTCACCTAGTCTTTCACACCCACACATTGGTCTTCTCATTATAATTGTACCACTAACTTTCTCTCGTGCATCCATGCACACACACTACCAGTCGGCATTATCCATGGCACACATGCAATCTTTTTCTTCAGGTCGGTCTCCCATGAAGGCACACACACACACATCCCCCTCTCCATCATATCGGGCATTCTTTATCTCTCACGTGCATGCGCAACGATCGATGTTCCTCTATGTGTGTGTGTGTGTGTGTGTGTGTGTGTGTGTAGCTAGGTCTTTCATAGTTTTTCCACATAAACCGATCAAACTATATATCTAGTGAGGTCTCACCCTCTTTCCCACGTCCACATCGATCAATCTATACCTCTCTATATAGGATTACATATATAGCTAATACACCCACATAAATTATATATCCAACGCCCACCTCTCATCATCCATGCCTTCCGCTTCATCTCTCAGACGCGTGCACAATGGCGAAGATAGGGGGTAGCAAGGGCCCTGCCCCCCCCCCTAACATCAATATATATCAAGGCTAATATGAATGTGATCATTAGACAATTGCTGGTAAAAATGGTTTAAGTTGATGAATTGGCCCTCCTCGTAAAGGATTAGCAATGCTTGGCCCCCTAGCTCATGGTACATTTTTCATGGCTCCGCCACTGCGCACAACAGCGCACGTTCTCGCCCCCTCTCTCTAAATATCGATCTCGCAGTTGTGCACTCCTTCATAGTCTCCCTCCACTCGGCCACTCGCACCATCATCTAGCCCCCCACCAGATTTTGCCACATGTACAATCTAGCAGACTCCATGGTTGAACTTAAGCATAATGCACAAATCTCAAGACAACAGTGGTTCTCCTTTGTTCTAGAATCTTCCCTATCATAACTGCCCAAACTTTTTTTCTAGTTGAATTGCCATTATTTGTTTTTACTTTATGCTTTACAACGCACAATTCCATGAATCATAAAATATATTAAGAGCTTCTTTGATTCAAAGGATTCTCAAAGGAATTTTGGAGGATTCTAATCCTTAGGAATTTTTCCTATCTTGGTTGTTTGATTCGTAGGATTGTAAACCATAGGAATTTTTCCATATGATTCATTTGCACTAGATTTCATAGGAAACATTCCATCCACTCAAACCTTTTTGAAAGAATTCTGCGTTTTTTCTATGCACAATCAAACACTCGTACAATCCACTAGGATTCAAGATGACATTCCACTCTAATCCCATGTTTTTCCTATTCCCGCGTTTTGGAAATCCTACGAATCAAAGAGGCCCTAGATTTTTTATAAAAACTAATTGATTTTGAATGAGATGAACTATAAGAATTAAACGAAGGTCTACATCAGGCATATACGACTCAGAGCCTACATGCTATAGTGTGGTATTAATTCATAATTTGGTTGCAAAATCTGACGCTTGCAATGCACGTGTATCTTACTAGTACTTCGAGTATGTGCAAAACACAATGGCACGCTACACAGTGTCTCTCTTACAGTTCATGAAGCCACGTGGCACATGTGGAGGCGTTGTCGTGACATCCTTGTGTGGATTGATCACAGTGACGTGCTGCTGGTTCCAGAAGAATGTACTCGTCCTCCCTGAGCCACACTTGCGGTACATGCACGAAGCGAAGATGTGTACGCACGCCACGCACGCACTCATTCCCTCGCACGCACACGTGGGTACATGGGCGGACGCAATTTTGTACCAAGATCCACCCCATGTGATAATTTGACGCGTGCAAAGTCCTTCACTTCATTGATGGTCAATTAATACAGTGCATGCAAATTCAGTGGACGTGAGGGCGGAAGAAAGACATTACTACTCCACTGCGCGCATGCGAGTAGTTAAATCATGGGTTGCTAGTAGTACTTCCATTGGTCTCCTTCGTATTTTGTGCCAATTTTTTACAGTAATATAATATTTAGGCATCTGAGTAGTGTAGTCTACTTGAAATTTATGTTCCACTAAACTCGTCAGGAGCCGTTTCGGGACTCGAAACCAAAACCCATCAATTTATATTTACATTGTTCCCATCCCATTTGAAAGTACTAGTGCTACAATTAAGTGCAAGCATGCTCACACCTACTAGTACGTACCAAACCTGAATGTGTTCCCACTATGCAGGTATTAGTACTAGTGCTAGTACTTAGGTTATAAAAAGGGGAACTACCTAACCGAAAATTACTCTACCTTTCTTCCTCATAAGTGCTTCTTCTTCGTCCGTCCTTGCCATGTGCAGTGCGTAGAGCTCTAGGTCGAGAACTACTCGTAAGAAGGGAGCGGCAACCAAGGCTGTGGAAAAAAATGAGAGGGCTCGCCGCCACGCAGAGACCTCGAAAGATCTCTCACGGGCTGGCGATGGCTCCAAGGAGCGCCCTAGCCGCGGAGGCGAACATGCCAAGCTAGCGGCACTGGAGTCGTTATCCCTTGACGGCATGCCCCATCAGCTCAATAAGCACCTCAATAAGTAGAAGGAGTTCATCCACGGCTTGGCGGAGCTGCTGAAGGAGAGCCTCGACGACATGCCCGCTGAGCTCAATAAGCAGGGGGAGTTGACCGCCGGCTTGGTGATCCTGCTGAAGAAGAGCATTGCCTCGGAGAAGAAGGCGACCGGCGAAATCCTGCAACTTTAGGAGGACAAGGCGCAGCTCTGCCACGAGCCCGACCTGCTGAAGGAGAAGAATGCCGGGTGGAAGAAGCTGCATGAGAGTAGTAGTTCCTCGATGAAGATGCTGCAGGCCCTCATCATAGAACAGAAGGAGGAATTGGCGAAGCTCCGCATCAAGCACCCGGCTGCTGTCAAGGTACGTAATGCAGCCGTGGAACAGATGATGAAGGCTCGCGTCGAGAAATCCCGCGTCATGGATAGAATGAAGAACATGGCGGAGGAGACGCGCAAGGAGATGGAGGTCGTGGAGGCGATGAAGAAGCAGTTACGACTCCGCGGCGAATTAGATCATTTGGGGTGATAATCGTCCTTCTTCTTTTGCTTCGGGTGTTTCGCCGCACGTGTCACGTTCTCTGCGAGGCATGAATAGAACAATGCTAACAATGAGATGACTAACAAATTAGATCATTTTTTATCGCCATATGGCACTGGGCTGCCGTGTTTCGTGCTCCTCCGTCGTAGTACTACTCCAGTGGAAAACATGAGTATACGGCACGGTTCTTTGCTCCTCCTCAGGTCGTCGGCACATTTATACGAGCAGTCAAAGCACAAGTCCCCGCCTTCCAGCAGTAATGAGCCGTCAAATCACAAAGGCCCTCGCCTCTCGTGAAAAGGACCAAGCTAGACTGCACCGCCCTCTAGCCTTTTAAAAATGTATACATTTGTATAGTAGTATCGATGGATTGCGCCATGGAGCAAAATTAACAAGATGAAATTAAAGAAAAAAGGTGGTACATATAGAGAGCGCTCGTCACCAAATTATGCATATACTATATGACACTACCCACTATGAAGGTACTAGTAACATAGACTAGTAACTAGTCTATGTTACTCTCCACTATGACCAGCCAATGTCGAGGTGCGGATACCAACGAGGGCCTGGTTGTGTCTATACTTGGACAACTCACCCGACTGCATGCGCACCAAGCAGACGAAACTCGTGTCGTGTTGGTGCCATGTGCGGCCCGCACATTAACCAAAACCTCGCGCCTCCATCTTAGCCTCCGTGTTTTAAACTTCTCAATCTCAAGGCGAAGGAGCAATGTGAAACATATGATAGAGCCAATCGGATGGTTGAGAACACTACAATTCGTAGCTACAGATGCGTGTGTGAGAGAGGACGAGTGCGTGCGTGCACCTCTTCTCAGTGTACAAGTGTATGTGGGTGGCGTCGACCTAGGGAGCAGTGATGGTGCGTGCGAGAAGTCCTGAGAGATAGATGTAATGCGTCTGGAAAAAAGACTCGTCTATAGGTCGCCACGAGGCTATTCCTGTCGAACGTCAAGCGTAAGATATGTATCTGACGGTGCCAGTTTTTGCACGTACACAGCAGTAGAAAAATAACTAGTACCATGGCATATGCTACACCACGGCCGAGAAAACGTGCCGACGTTACGCCATCCGGGAATAGTGCCGCACTTCGAAACTAGAACCGTCAATAAATTTTAAGCGCGTCTCGTCACATTCCAAATTACTAATACTACCACGCTATATTTAATTGCAACCCTGTTCACATCGATCACAACCTAAATGATTTCCCACTTAGGAGCGTATTAGTAGTACTCGGTTATAAATACTACTATGCTAAGATGACTGCACATTCCTCCTCAACTCCTCATCCACAAAAAACAATCAAGTCAATCAAGCCATGGCCAGCATGAGTTCTGGGTCGAGATATTTCCACCAGGGAGAGGTGAGCATGGAAGAGGAAGCACGAGAGATGTCCCGGCTCGCCGCGAAAGAAGCCGACATGTCCAGCCGCGCAGCAGTAGCAGCACAGAGGTCCCGCCGCGCCGCCGAAGCAGCACGGAGGACCCGCCGCGCCGTCGATGTTGCAGACTGGTCCGGCTACGCCGCGGAAGCAGCAGAGATGTCCCGCCACGCCGCCGAAGCTGCACGGAGGTCCCGCTGTAGCGCGGCGTCCTGTGAAAATTTCTCGCGGGCAGGCGAGGACTCTTACAGGCGCATGCATGCGATGGTCCATAACCAGATGGATCAGATCTCCGGCTGGGCGAGGTTGCAGGACGAGGCTACCGGCGTCATCCGGCAACTAGGGGAGGGCAATGCGAAGCTCCAGGGCGAGCGCGACCTGCTGAGGGCGAAGATCGCCGGAAGGGCGAAGAAGGAGGAGGAGACCGCTGCCTTGTTGCAGAGGACGAGCGCCATCATCAACAAACTTATGGACGAGAATGCCATGCTCCGCATCGAGCGCAACAGGCTGGTGCAGGAATCCATGGATGCTGCCAAGCAGCATATTAAGGACATGAAACTAATGAAAGAGATCATCGCCCGCCGCGAGAACTAGTCTCTGCGACCTGCAGCGCATAAAGAAAGTAGAGATCAGCGAGACAGATCATTGTATGTGTCTTCCTTGTTTTTTGCCCTTGTGTATTTTGGGCGTAGCCGCATGTGGCTTTTTTAATTATCTTCCTAATTATGTAAGACAATTATTATCCACTCTCGTCGTCCTTATATATATATACTCATCAGTCTTGCTATAAGCCGCAGTAGATGCTATATAGGTCCGTCGGATCTTACATCAAGATCCGTGCAAAATTTTCTTTTCAGATTTTATTTTTTCTCTCTTAAATCTCAGTCGAGTGAGACATTTCCACGCCATTAAACAGAGGCTCGGGTGCCATTAATGGAGACATTGGGAGAGAGGTGGACGGCAGATGGAGGTCAAAGGGCTCTGCTCCCGATAAGCACGCACAGGGGTCTGATCGCATGCCTCCCGTACTCAAATAGCTACCCTGCACGACACCTCCTAGCTAATAAAAAAAGGGATGCGTGGCGGCACGTAAATGGTAAATAGAACGCCCACGGTTTCAATAATACTTGTGTTTCCGATTGTAACGTGACAGCACTTGTTCCAAAATGACTTTGTTGATTGTTAATGTGTGCACCTTTGCAAATCGGACAGCAAAATTACCACATCATGTTGGTGCCATGTCATGACACCAAGCCAAGTTTCAAGATTTTCATGCGTGTTTCGGATTTACAGGAATTAAAAAACCAAGTTTCTCAATCTTTCCAGCCAAGCCATGACGCCCAAATGTTTGAATTTCATTCCCATTTCTGGCATGGGACCTAGAAATTTACCCGAGGACACACATGTGATTTTTCAACCAGCTTTGGTGCACTAGAGCATGTGCTTGTATTTAAATTTGGATTTATGCACGCAAAGGTGACACGTTCCCTCTCAGAACCACGAGCCTTCCTGAGAGAATCTCCGGTTTGCAAGAAACTTATACCAAAACTCGTTACTATTCTGCAAAAAAAATTACCACAGCATGGTAGTGCCATGACATGACACCATGCCAAGTTTCATGATTTTCAGGCGTGTTTGGATTTACAAGAATTTTAAAACTAAGCTTCTCAATGTTCTCGGTCGAGCCACGATGCCCAGATGTTTGAATTTCATTCCCATTTCTTGTATGGGACCTATAAATTCACCCGAGGACACACATGTGATTTTTCAATCAACTTTGGTGCACGGGAGCATGTGCTTGTAGTTCAAATTTGAATTATGCACATTAAATGATCAGAAACTCAATTAATGTATAAAAAAGGCCAAACGAACCCGGAATAATTCCAAAATTTAACAGGCCACTCATATAGTTCTATGTTTCCTCTGTAAAGAAAATCTGGGGGGAGGCAGCGTATATTGTTTCACACACAAAGGTATAAAGAAATAAAGAAATAAATAAATTAGCATACCAATTTAATTCTTGGGTTCTTATTATTTATGCCACTAGTTTTGTATCACTACTCAGTTTTTCCATTAAAGTTACAACTACTCAAAAAATGCCATCGATCCGTGAGATGCCTGCTCAAAAATGCAATTAGATATCTAAAAAATGCCATCGTTAAGTTAGATGTTTGCTTAGAAATGCCACTAGACATTGTTATTTTCATGTCAAACCCGTTGACCATGTTACATGACAAAAATAAGACGATTCTCACAATGATAAGTTAATGGTGTCCAACACAACACACCCCTCAAATAAAACTAAGCACCCTGGAATTCTTTGACAAAACTAAGCACCCTAATATTCTTTGACAACTAAACTGCTGGCTATTTGATGTTGGCCATATATATTGTACATATATAATCTGAAGAAACGAGTGGTAGTACTATACCAACTAAAAGATGAAATGTATGAAATATAACAACAAGAAACATAACATAGTTCTGCTGGGGGCTCAGCACAACACACCCCTCAAATTAAACTAAGCACACCTGAAATTAAACTATGCAACTAATCCGGTAGACACTGCATTAGAACCACCATGAGCAACGACACTGCCACCTTACTAAGAGTCCTCGTCCACGTCCTCGACTTCGTCCTTGTCCCTCTTCCTCTTGGCCGATACTTCTTTGCTTGAACCGCACACTTGGCTCTTGCTCTTCATCCAACCCTTGTAGGTATTGAACAAAGGTAGCCATCCATTGCAGCGTAGTGGATGTGGTCTATATCTAGTACATTCCACTGCCATGCATGACGATGAAACGTGTAGGGAGGTTTCTCTAGTTTACCGTACGAAGGATGAACCATGGCTCCTGCCAGGGTCAGCATTGAAGGCTGACCATGGGAGGGCAGCAGCCGATTCTTCTGGAGGTCGAAGGGGATGCCTACAACGAGGCCTATCTGACCCAGGACTCTTTTGTTGTTCGTAAAGTCTATAGTAACGAATTTAACTAGGCCGCCCTTGAGGAAGTTCTCAAATTCCTCGCACCCAACGTCGGCATGGCATATGTGGTAAACCAAGCATAAGTCATGCACGCAAACCTAGATCACAGCGGGCTTCTTCTTCTCTTCCTCCTTTAGATCCTTCTCTTGTCCCAGGACTGTGTGTACTCAACATCTATCCTAGTGACCCACTCATCATTTGAGTTTTCGAACATGCGACAGAAGCGAGTAAGGCATCCTTTCACCGTCGCGGAAGAACGCGTGTAGATGACGTCGAACTCATCGCCGGTGATGGTTTTAACCTTGTACTCACCGCCGATCATGGAGATTTGGGACGCCATGAATTTGGGAGGAGGGTTAGATTAGTAGAACTGCCGTAATGTCAAAGGACGAGACGACTAGGAGCGAACTGCCGTAATGTTAAAGGACATCCAGGGACGAGTAGGAGCGAACTGCCAGTGGTTTTTCGATTGTAAAAATGCTGAGTGGGGCGTGCAAACGGCAGGATAGCGGCTTGCCAGTTGGATAAATGGATTCATGCACAGTGCTATGGGGGCCCAATTAGATGTCATGTCTACTCGACACCCAATTAAATGGATTTCGATGTGATGTCAAGCGTCGGGAAAATTACAGGTGATACGAAGCTTTCCATTCTCCCATGATACGGGCTTCTGACAGCCCTTGGATCTGAGATCGAACGGTTGCATGGCGTGATTCTAGACCTACGGGTGAATATCCTATCCTGGAGGGTTATTCTGCAAATTTTCAGCAACTTAGCATGCGATCGTTTGATCTTAGATCCAAGGGCTGCCAGCAGCCCGTATCATGGTCGCGCCGCCTACCACGGCCGTCGCCTGGCTCGCGCGGTCGCGCCCTTGGAGATTTAACACGGTGCATTAGGCTATCTGATGTTGGCATGTCATACATAGTCATCACTTAGTCACTCGTACTACAACAAGGTTAGCTATAAGGTTGGCTATAAGAGTTTTTTTTTTACTTCTCTCTATCTCTTTCTTCGTAGTATTATTGCATTTGCCAAGGAGTGACCTCTTTCAATGAAATGGTGCTTAGATGAGGTGCTAAGGGCATTAAATGGCTTAGCAATCAAGTCTCCAATGCATAGGTGCTTAGTTTTTTGTTGCTAAGTTTGCTTCATTTAATAAACTATAGACTCAAAATTGTCTTTTCACCTAGGTACACGCGCTTAGCACCATTTCTTCCTTGGGTCACCAAACTAGTCTCTCTCTTCTTAATTAACTTGCCACATCAGACTTTATGCCTATGTGGCAAGCTTAGCACCCGTAGGAGCAAGTAAGTACTCCATCCGTTCCAAAATAGATGACTCAACTTTGTACTAACTTAACTTTAAGTTAGTACAAAGTCTTAACTTTAAGTTAGTAAAAAGTTGGGTCATCTATTTTGGAACGGAGGGAGTACAATAGTGAGCTATAAGCCCGCTTGACATGGCATTTTTGCATATGTGGAGGAAAGAGGCAAGGAAAAAGTGGAGGAGTGGGCTCTCATGCAAGAGCCAACCTCTACATGGTGGAGCATTGGGAGAGGTACCTGTATGGAGGTGGTCAGGAATCAGGAGACTCACGCCGGTCGTAGCGCCATAGTTAAAATGATAATGGCAAGTCAAATCATGAGGCCCCACCTGTAAAGCAGTAACTCGCTGTCAAATCACATAGCCCTACGTTTGCAGCAGCCTACTCCCTCATCTTCTTGCGTCTCTGTCGAACCGACTAGCCGGAACTGCCCCGCCTACCGCGCAGGAAAAGCCCCGCCCTCGGCTTTTAGATAGTATAGTATACTAATTTTGTATCCATGGATTGCGCCATGGAGCAAAGCCTCAAGAAAACGGCGGTACACATGTACGGAGTATACAGCATGCCCGTCGCGTTCGCGTCGCACCCCAGACGGTCGGTCGGTCTGGCACGCCGCTCTCCGAATGGAATGCGCATCATATTGTGTTTGCACACAAATGTGGGACCGCAATTGAGAACCGACCATAGGCACACTCCCCGGCCTTGCAATTTGGGTGAGTTAATAGAAGTGAGAGATGAGCGATAGTACTACTAGAGAAGTGTTGTAGGAGTACATACGTTGGTACCTGGACGATCCCTGTAAGACACAGAAGACCAGTTCGTCCATGCATGTGACCAGACTCTAGCAGACATGCCTGGATTGGCTATCGTCTACATATCGTGCATGCTATGTTGTACAGGGCTGTAGTTCTGGTGAGAAATCTGAAAAAAGGTTTCTTGTCATCTCGCAAAATTAGGTGTCATGTGCTTCGGATCACTGAGAGGGTTAAACAGCGAAAAATGAGTTGGGCTAGTCATTGGGGGCACATGCACGAAGACTACTCGGCTGCCATCTAGGTCAAGCCGGCTATGTTAATTAGGACATCTATCGACGGACCCCTTTTCTACGAGTTTATCTTTAATTTGAGCTTTGATCCTCGTCTAGTTTGTCCGTCGGGATTCATCTTGTCTCCTTTGGGCAGTGAGGTTATGATTTCTTGTCATCTGGCATTTTTTCATGTTATGTGTTATAATCCGGTGCTTCAGATCAAAATGACGACAACTGCGCCTCCGGGGCATGTGCATGAAGACTTCTCGACAGTCATTGCCGAGGTCAAGCCGGCTTCGGCCGGGAGACAAAAGAAAACTAGTACTCCACTATATAGGCAGGAGCCTCCGCGCTTGCTTGCTAGTGTTGCTCTCTTCACACTGTCTCGTTCTCTCCAGATCTAAACACGACAGCGGTGGCCACACTCTCTCCCTCTGCTCACCGCTGGTCACAGATCTAGCCGGATCCTCTCCGTTGGGGAAGGAGAGAAGGTGCAACGTTCACGCGGTCGTCCTCGGCGACGGCTCTTGCCCACTGCCGGCACGTCCCGATCAGCGTGCCTTGCCGTTCTCTCCCAAGCATCGCTGGCGAGGGAGGGCCTCCCACCACTTCTTCCTCGCTGCCGTAGTGTGGGCAGATCCGGCCTCCCGCCGCCCACCTAGCGACATCCCGGCGACCCTCAGGTATAACTTCCTTCGAAACCGGCCTTGCTCTACGTCCTGAGCTCCTGACGTTGCTGCATTTGTATCTTTTACTATTTCTCAGGCCCCCTCGTAGATAGGATCGTTCGGCTGTTCGAAAACCACCTAATTTTTTACTGTTAAGAGGTAAAACTAGTTCATGCACTCGAATCTAGTACTACTTGGTTCAAACAAGGAAGAAATGGGGTGGGGGTGCGGGAAGATTTGTTACCTGAATCTAGGACTTGGTCGAAAGAGCAAATAATGGGGGCGAAAAGTAGCAGAGACTGGCTATCCAATTGGTCTCTAGGTCTAATAGGGAAATAAAGGGAACGCAGTACAAACTCAATATAAACCCGATCTATTGGTTGAAAAAGGAAAGAAAGTGGGGACTGGGGGACAAGTCAACGGAGTAAGTCCAGCACTAGATTTGCTAGCCTCACACGGTATAAGGTGGCTATATACCGAACAAAAATGGGACCAGCCGAGATATCCTCTTCTGATGTTTGTTGCCCCGAGCCGCTCTTATGTAATGCCACTAGTAAAATGTAGCAGTGGCACTGTTAAAAGTAAGGACACGTTAAACCAATGTTGTTTTCAATGTAATGCCTCCAGTAATATGAATCAATGGCACCTTTTTTCATGTCCTGCTAAATTTCCCATTAAGATAAGTTGCTTCTTTTCGTTAGAGATGCAACTGTCCTGGTCCTCCTACTCTCTCGTGCCCAAATACCGACTCTGTAGCAGTTGTTGATGTAATGTTAATAGTAAAATGAAGCAATGGCACCATTAAAGTAATGCCGTATTTAACGGTTGTCATAGTTAATCCTAATGCCCACACTAATATCTAGCAATGCTGCTAGAAATTGCTACTGTCCTTGTACGATTGCCATTCAGATAAGGAACATGCTTTTTTTCATTTGATGCATGTTTCATCACTTGTTAGTCACCCTCCTTTCCACCTTTTTTGTGCAAACAGAGATATACATTTCACGCTTGATCTTAGTTGAACTGCACAAATGATATCCAAATTATATTTGAACATTGCAGGAGCTTCAAGACCAACCTTGATGTTGCTCAATTTTATTGCAACTCATGAAGAAGAAGCTCTGTGGGTTTCGTTTTCTGATGGAAATGGAACCGGGGCTGGAGCCCTTTTCTTAAAAAAAGAAGAAGAAGCTGCTAGCTCATGGGACATTGCTTCATTTTAGGTGAACTGCACCAAAAGGTCCCATGAATTGAATCATCCATGTTGGTGACTGGTGTCATCCCTTCTACGATGGCATTGACTGCAGATATGGTTCCCATCACGAGGTATGTTCCTTTTTGGTATGACCGTTTGCCAAAGATCCTGCATGTTGATCCTGCTCTTGTGCTACTGTTTTGGCACTACCATGATAAAGCAGTAATGTTATTATTTTGCACCTTAATCTAGTGGCACTATTAATTTGAGGCAATGTTTTGGCACCGCTAGTGCCACTGTTTTTTTTATATATCGAAAGAGGGGTTCCCTCCGATTTCATTAAAGAAACCCAACCATAGAGAACCATTATCCGACAACATCTGAGTGTAAACGGGCAGTTATGCAACTACTACTAGAACAGACTGAGTACTAGTAGGAGACAAGTTTGCCACATAAGCAAGGCAGGTAGGGGGACGCAGCACCTGCTCAACCAAGTTTGGATTACAACCCAAATGCTACCACAGAAACATCAAGGGGAAGATAGGGACTGAAAGAGCCAGCTTCAGCATCCCAGTCTAAGCACCCCCGGCCTTCATCCTTGCGACCCACGGTACACCTCATTTGCCACTTGCTCGACCCTAGTGTCACTGATAAAATGAAGTAATAATACAATTAAAATAGCGCGAGTGTCCTCTCTATCATTTCATTTCCAATGTAGATAAAGAAAGTGCTTCTCTTTGTTAATGTATGTTTCATCAACTAGTCCCATTGTTAATGTTTAAGCGTTTCTGCAAACTGGGGTGCTTAATTTTAGGTGACCTGCACAAAAAGAGAGATTTGAATGTCTCAAGGCCCCTCCTTGTACTACCGTTGTACACTGATGTTCATCACTGGCAGAAGGTGTATCGGGGAGACTTGGGACGATCTCGCCCTCGCAGCATGGCATACTATGATACTATCGCAATATTCTCTTCTATTTATTTTGCATGTTTCATCAACTAGTGCCACTATAATGTAATCACGCTTTTTCATTATCTGTGCAAACAAGGTTATTCAGCTGCATTTTGGTGGAACTGCACAAATGTGCGGATGGAACCGGCATATATGCAGAGTGCGAGGTGTGCCAAGTAAAAATTACCGACACCAACCATGCTCCATGCACGCATTGGCATCCACCACCACCAATGGGATGTGTGGTGCTCTCTGTGGACGGATCTTTCTCAGCGGCAAATCCTCTAACCAAATACTAGTAGCTTATATTGGCAGTTTTCTAGGGAGTACTTTTTCTGAAAGAAGCACCAATCTATTTTTCTTTATTTGTACACAGTGTCACAAGTTTGACCGAAAGGTCCAGAGCTATTTAAGGGTGATTGGCGTAGTACTCGAAGACTGATTGTAAGCATGATTTTCATTATCTGTCACACTGATTGTAAGCATGAGCAGGTGGAAGATTATGTTAGTGCGAAGCTTACCTTAAACCCTACCGCCGCCGTTGAAACGAGGCGAGCGTCGAGGGAACCGTGGAGAATGGCGGGGAAGCGATGTCGCGCCATCCGGCCTCCTCTTGCGGTGGGAGAATGAATACTCCTATGGCTCCGGCTGGCTCTGCACCCTCACGAACGACATACCGTACTTGATCGATTCGTTATCCTCTAGGTGCTCGACCTTCGACCTGTACACCCACCACCTCCGCCTGACTTTAGCCTCGGGCGAATCTGTCTGCTCCATCGCCCAAAGGAAATACTGGATGAACTCGAAGGACTGCGGCGTGGCTGCCGCCGAGGAGTACATGTACATCGCCGCCCTCATCACCTCCGTCTCGCTCTTTCGCATACATTGCCACATGGCCCTCACCGTCCTCGAAATCTTCCACTCATTGTCAAACCAAGTAAGGATCTCCTTCACCCTGGCTAACTTTGCCTGGTCGCCGCCGGCGATCTGCCTGATTCGCTGCTGCATCCTCTCCATGAAAGTCCTTCTGAGTGGTCCGGTGCTAGCTTTGGAAGATGGGAGGAGAGATGGTGGTCTTGCAATAGAGAAGAGGGAGAGGCGACATGGTGGTTTTGGAATGGAGACGATGGAGAGGAGAGGAGGTGGTTTTGCAATGGAGAAGAGGGAGCGGCGACACGGTGGTTTTGGAATGGAGATGATGGAGAGGAGAGGAGGTGGTTTTGCAATGGAGAAGAGGGAGAGGTGAGACGGTGGTTTTTGAATGGAGATGATGGAGAGGAGAGGAGGTGGTTTTGCAATGGAGAAGAGGGAGAGGAGCGTGCGGCAGCGATTTAGGATTGGACAAGAGGGCCAGCGCGCTGTGACTGGATCAAAATCAAAATCAATTTACCCTTCAATAAGAAAGCGACCCCACATTAACTAGTCTCCCTTTTATTCTGGGTCATAATTGACCATGATTTTCACAAATAAAATATATGTTATATGTTGCAAAAATAATATAATTTGAAACTACATTCAGATACGAACCAAACGATACAATTTTTGGTGACATGCATTCACATTTTGCTTGTCAAATACAATACGTGGTCAAACTTTGACCCAAAATACGCAAAACAAAAAAAATACTTCCAAGACCAGCGCCGCTCTTCCGCTCTTCTCCTCTTAAACCACCGCCGCTCCTCTCCTGTTCCAATCTAAATCCAGCGCCGCTCCTCTCCTCTTCCATTTCAAAACCACCGCCCCTCCTCTCCTGTTCCAATCCAAAACCAGCGTCACTCCTCTCCCGTTCAAATCCAAAACCAGCGCTGCTCCTCTCCTCTTCCATTCAAAAACCACCTCCGGCGAGTGAAGGTGATGTGGAGAAGTAGATCGATGGAGAAGTACAACCAATACATGAGGATCGCAGATGGCGACCATGTGAAGCTACCTAGGATGTTGGAGATCCAGTCTTGGTTTGAGAAGAAGGACCAACTAGCGGCAATGGCGACATCCATGGCCAAATATCTACAACAGAGCGAAAAGGCGGCGATACTCCCGGAGGGAGTCGCGCGGGAGTACATAGAGCTTCTCCTCTGGGCCATGGAGCAAACAGATTCACCGAATCTGATCGTGAGGGAGCGGTGGTCGGAGTATCGATCCCAGATGGAGCATCCACCAGAAGTTGAAGGATCAAGCATCTACAAGGGGTCGTGCCAGAGCGAGACAGTGGAGTCTTCGTCGACCGAACCCAACTGCAGGAGGAGAAAAACAGTTGGCCCGACGACGCTTCCCTGCCATCCTCTCCCTCGCCGTTCACATCATCTCATGGGGCGGCTGTCTGCCGCCGAGGAATAGGAGGGACTGCCCCCCCAGCCCAATAGTCGGGCAGGTTGTGAATTGTCAGGAGGAGCTTAGGGTTGTCAGTATTTGCAGGTTGTGAATTGTGTTTTGTGTTGTGTATTTTGAGAGTACTTTCAGATATGAATGTCTTTTGAATTTCAGATTTGCAGTATTGAGCATACGAAGTATTTTATGAATTCTAGAGATCTATTTTTAGTACGTAAAAATTGTAGTTTCATAGGAGTATAAAAGTGCAGACAATGTGATTCTCAGAGAAGAAACTGCAAGTTTCAGTTTCAGATAAGAAACTCCAAGTTCAGTTTCAGATAAGAAACTGCAACTTTTAGAGGCAGAGCATTTACATTAACACGGCCTTTTAAAACAGTGTTAACATCATGTTGGAAGTTTTATTCATGGTCGAAACTGGAACTACCAGCCAGTTAACATCATGCTGATCAACATTCATGCATAGCACATCTTCATATGATGCACAGTCAAAAACATATGCTATTTTCAAAATTCCCACACAATGTCGAGTGTGCAAAAAACAGGGAAAACGAGGGACGAAGTTTTGGCAAGTGTTGGACGTGGTGTGCGTAGATGACAATTGGGACCCACATGTCAATAAAGGCAGAGGCAAAAAAATTGGAGATATTTTCTCTACACAGGTGGAATCGAACCCGGGCGGAACAGCTGTCAGGTAGTGTCACTCGACCACTAGGCTAGTTCAGTTGTTTCGTTACTAATAAGGCACTTCCTCAGGTGGTCGGATATCCTCCTGCGCCTTTGTGCGCTCGCGGCGACGCCACTGTCTGCCGTTGTGAACATGCTGAACAAATGAGCGGAATCTGGAGAGGACAGTACGTGGAGAGGCAGACAGTCGGGACCCACCAGGTCTATGGCCATACTCAAGCAAGTGCCTCATCGAAAAAATACTTCCTCCTGATGCTATACTGACGTTGGGGCAGCAAGTATCATTTATTATCACTAGGGCAGCAAGTATTAGCTGGGTTTTTCGCTGCCCTGTCTAGGCTTTCTTTTTAAACACGTGCAGCCCACGACCTCGGATGGGAGGTCCATAGGCCTGTTTGTATTTTCTTGAGGGCCGTCATGTTTCGACCGTCCTATGGACCTCCCATCCGAGGTTTTATTTTTCCTGAAACATCGGCAGCCCAATTTATGTTTTTTTTGAAGAAAACGCAGAGGTCTGTTCTATTTTTCTATATAAGAATAGGAACGTCTGGTCCAACTTACGTTTCCCTTCTAACTATATTATATATATTTAAATTATTTTATATGTTATTATACATTATTGTTATTGTCATCATATATTTAACAGATACTTACATATGTAAGAAAACAATATGCCACATCTTATTAACTTATAAAAATAATTTCTTAACAATAAAATCCAGGATTTTTTTGGCAACGAAAATCCTGGTGATTGTGTACAAAAGCTTGGTAAGATTTAAGGACCAATGTAATAATAAATCACTTATTATTTAAATATACATATATAACAAAATTCTCAGCCCCTGTTTATTTTTTGATAACATTGTTCCGCCCACCCCAACATTATAATAAGAATCAGCCCAGCAAAATCGTGTATTTAGAGAAAGTGCAAATGGCCTGTAATTTTTTAGGAAAACATAAATGGGCCGCATGGACACTACATGGTTTGTTCACCCAGCCCAGCTAATGGACTGTAATTCAAAAAAAGATCAAAAAAAGACTGTAAATTCTGAAAAAATGGGTTGAATACGTGCCACATTTTTGGAGGCTGAAATGTTGGCCAATAGGTCGAAGCCAACGCAAGTCGTTGTCAACTTAGTGAACAAATGATTCTGACATCGTTAGCCGTTGGATTAACATCCAACGACCGGCATCCATCTTCAATCTCTCGTCTTCTTCCTCCAGCGCCGCCGGGACCACCTGCTCCCGCCTCCTGCTGCTAGCAGCTCTGCTGAGCACGCTTCGCTGTGAAGCGCTACTCCATCGTTGGCTAGGCCATCCCTCCACCCCTCCACACCTCCTGTTCTTATCCACCAACTGCCGAACCACACTGCACCCGAACCAGCTAACCCTCATACATCTCTCCGTCTGCAACTCTACTCCCGCGTCTTCCCATGTCCAGCTCGTTGTTGTCCGGGGCCTCGCCGTCATCCACCACCTTGGATGCGCTCGGCGCGGAGTGGTCAAAGTGGTCAACGAACGACACCATCGGAAGTAGACTGTGCGTGGAGAGGCTGACAGCTGGGTCCACGGCCGCATGCAAGGAAATGCCTCCTTATTACGTGCCAAATAATGATTCCTCCACCTGACAGCTGGGACCCACCCGAAGGGCCTCTGTATTTCATGAAAGAAACGTTCCCACCGCTGACAAGTCGGACCCACCAGCTATATCTTCGCACGCAAGGAAGTGCCTCCTTATTACGCACAAAAAAATGAATACCCGCCTGCTAGCTGGGACCCACAATAGTGGGAGGGTGACTTGTGGGCCAACTAAGTTGACGGGGACGGAGGGCTTTGTCAACTTAGTCAATACGAATGATTCTAGCTCTAGTGACCGTACGATATCCATCCAACGGCCGTAGTGCTTCTTCAACCTCTGGTCTTCTTGCTCCAGCCGCCCAAACCAGCGCCGGCCTTGCCTCGTGCTCCTGCCTCCCGTGGCCGGCTGCGGTGCCACGGAGGCCTCACCGCACCCTACTACTCCGACCGCTGGCCAGGCCATCCCTCTACTCACCCACACCCCGTGTTATTCTGCGGCGACGGCAGCCTCACACCGCAGCAAACCCTCATACTCCTCTATGCGTGGGCATCCACTGTCGCATCTTCCCCGGCTCCGCATCATCCCCTTCCTAGGTCTCGCCATCGTCCACCGCCCTGGTGCTCTTGGCACGACGTGGTCAACGTGGTCAAGGAATGGCTTCCATCGGACGTGGACTGTACGTGGAGAGGCTGACAGCTGGGTCCACGGCCACAGCAAGGAAGTGCCTCCTTATTACGCGGAAAATAATGATTCCTCCACCTGACAGCAGGGACCCACCGGACAGGCAACCGTATTTCATGAAAAAAATGTTTCACCCCTGACTGCTGGGACCTACCAGCTACATCTTCGCATGCAAGGAAGTGCGTCCTGGAAAAAAAAACGATTTGCCCCTGACTTCTGGGACCCACCAGCTACATCTTCGCACGCAAGGAAGTGCCTGACAGTCGGGACCCACCTGGTCGAAGCGTACGTAGTGTTGTCATTCTGGTCGCGAATGTGTACGTACATACTTGTCAATGTAGAGGCGTGCATGTGTCGTAGTAGAGGCGTGCACGTAGCATGTATACGTACATACAACGGCTAGGGTGCAAGAAAGTAAATACGGCCACGTACGTACATACGGGCGGGGTCTCGAACGCCTACTCGTGCGTACGTACGGCCAAGGCTCGTGTACATGGCTGGGTCGGAACGGAAAAACTGCGTCGTCATCGTGTTCATGGGGAGGCAACGGAATGCGTCGTGTTCATCGGAGGCAACGGAAGGCGTGGGAGCCAACCGGCTTGGACGGAACAGCCGATGGAAACGAGGCCTGGCGTACCACTGAACAGAGGAAACGGCTTTGTGTTCGACCGGCCACGCTCAAAACAGGATCCTGTTCATCGGGAGGGGTCTGGCGTACCGCAAAACGGAGGAAACAGACCTCCTACGGTCGAAACAGGGTCCTGTTGATCGGGAGGGGTGTGGCGTACCGCAAAACGGAGGAAATGGACTTGTGTTGGAGCGCTATGGTTGAAACGGGGGTCCTATTCATCGGGAGGGGTGTGCCGTACCGCAAAACGGGACTCCATGGGATACTGTTCATCTCCACCGTCGACCCCATCCAGCCTCCACGGGCTACTGTTCATCCACCGTCGACCTCCTCCAGCCTCCACCTGCGACTGTTCATCCACGGGCTCCTGTTCATCCAGCCTCCAGTGCGCGCTACTCCACCGGCTATTGTTCAACCAGCCCTCTCCACGGGCTCCTGTTCAACCACCCCTCCACGGGCTACTGTTCATCCAGCCCTCCATCGTCTACTGTTCATCCAGCCCTCCACGGGGTGGTCCTATTCATCTAGCCCTCCACGGGGTCCTGTTCATCTAGCCCCAACCGGCTAGATCGTTCGGGGTCCTGTTCATCCAGACGCAACACCACGGGGTCCTGTTCATCCACCCCCACCGGGAACTGTTCATCCAAACCCCCCCCCAGCAACGCTCACTGTTCATCCAGAGGCAGCATCGATCGGCTTCAGTTAGCAGCAGTAGCGAAGGAATCGCTCGATCGGGTTCAGTTAACACCCATCGATCGATCGCTCGGGTTCAGTAACGTGTATCCTGCAGTGCAATCGCTCGGGTTCAGTTAGAGCCCAACGCCTCGCTCGGGTTCAATTAGAGCCCAACGCCTCGCACCCACGCGCGTGCGTGTACGAGAGAAATGCACATCGCTCGGCCCCGACCACCCACCGTAACCGGGAACACCCCGATATTTTCCTCGCCCTCACTTCTACCACGGTTTTTTCCGTCATGGACGGCCCAAAGAATGTCATGCAGCCGCGTCTCCGGTCCACCCAGGACGAAAAGCCCATTTTCTGCCATGATTTTTTGTCATAGAAGTAGGAGCCCACCACATCTATGATGATACCGGGTTTTGTCACAATTATCGTCATAGAAGTGTCATAAGTATGACGGAAAAAAATTCGTTCGGCCCAAAATGTCACGGATGTGTCTTTTTTTGTAGTGCTCGCCGCCTTGCAGAGACCTCGAAAGATCTCTCACGGGGAGGAGAGGGCTCCCAAGAGCGCCCTAGCCGCACAGGCGAGTGCTCCCTGGAGCGCCCTAGCCGCGGAGGCGAGGGCTCCCAGGAGCGCCCTAGCCACGGAGGCAAACATGCCGAGCTGGCGGCACTGGAGTCGTTATCCCTCGACGACATGCCCGATCAGCTCAATAAGCAGGAGGAGTTCATCAACGACTTGCTGGAGCTTCTGAAGGAGAGACTCGACGAGATGCCCGATGAGCTCAATGAACAGGGGGAGTTGACCACCGGCTTGGTGATGCTGCTGAAGAAGAGCATTGCCTAGGATAAGAAGGCGACCAGCGAAATCCTGCAACTTCAGGAGGACAAGGCGAAGCTCTGCGATGAGCTCGACCTGCTGAAAGAGGAGAACGTCGGCTGGAAGAAGCTACATGAGAAGAGTAGTTCCTCGATGAAGATGTTGCAAGCCCTCATCATGGAACAGAAGAAGGAGTTGGCGAAGCTCTGCATCGAGCACCCGGCTGCTGTCACGGTACGTAATGCGGTTGTGGAACATATAATGAAGGCTCGTGTCGAGAAATCCCGTGTCATGGACAGGATGAAGAAGATGGTGGAGAAGATGCGCAAGGAGATGCAGGGCTTCGAGGCGATGAAGAAGCAGTTACGACTCCGCAGCCAGCAACCCTTCATGTAGTAGAGAGCAGCGCCCCAGACTTGTGTGTGCGTCTTCCTTCTTTTTTGGGGGTGATAATCTTCCTTCTTCTTTTGCTCCTGTGTTTCTTCTTTTGCTTCGGGTGTTTTAACGCACATTTCACGTTCTCTGCGAGGCATGAATAGAACAATGGTAATGATGAGTGGCGCTGTGGGATCGATGACTAGCAAATTAGATCATTTTTATCGCCATATGGCACTGGGTTGCCGTGTTTCGTACTCCTCCGTTGTACTAGTACTCTAGTGGAAAACTTTAGTATACCGCACGGTTCTTTGCTCCTCCTCAGGTCGTCGGCAACATTTATACAAGCAGTCAAATCACAAGGCTCCGCCTTCCAGCAGTAATGAGCCATCAAATTACAAAGGCCCTCGCCTCTCGTGAAACAGACCAAGCGAGACTGCCCCACCCTCTAGCCTTTTAAAAAATGTATACTTTTGTACAGTAGTAGTATCGATGGATTGCGCCATGGAGCAAAACTAACAAGATGAAATTAAAGAAAAAGGTGGTACATATAGAGAGCGCTCATCGCCAAATTATGCATATAGTACTATTAAAAAAGCTAGTACGTCACTACTGGAGGATGCTGCTAACGCGACACTATGATCAGAAACCCTCTCACAAAACTGTGTGCGATGCATCAATCACAAATGGGGATGTAAAAAACGTCAAAAAAGGTGCAAAACGTTTGCAATGGAGGATGCATCAAACACGGTTCAGATTTTAGTTGGATGTGCGATCCAGGGCATACGGTTCAGTCCAATGAACTGTTTCTCATGAGGCGGAATAAATGAAACGGGTAGCCTGATGAAGGCGTGTGCGATATAGAGCATACGGTTCACTCGGATGAACTGTTTGTGATTAGGCAACACAAAAGAAACGGGCAGCCAGATGAAGGTGTGTGCGATATACAGCATACGGTTCACTCGGATAAACTGTTTGTGATTAGGCAACACAAAAGAAACGGTCAGCCAGATCAAGAGGTGTGTGATTGAGGGCATACGCTTCAGACGGATTAACTATTTGTGATTAGGAAACAGAATAGAAACGGGTAAGCCAGATCAAAGTGTCTGCGATTGATGGCATACACTTCACATGGATGAACTGTTTGCGATTAGCCACAACAAACTGAAACAGTTAGTGTGACGCCCCCGATTTGACCGTACACTAATCATACACGCAAATGTGTACGATCAAGATCAAGGACTCACGGGAAGATATCACAACACAACTCTAGACACAAATTAAAATAATACAAGCTTTATATTACAAGCCAGGGGCCTCGAGGGCTCGAATACATAAGCTCGAAAACACAAGACTCAGCGGAAGCAACAATATCTGAGTACAGACATAAGTTAGACAAGTTTGCCATAAGAAGGCTGCACAAAAGCATCTACGATCGAAAAGGCAAGGATCCTGCCTGGGAGACTCCTAACTACTCCTGGTCGTCGGCGGCCTCCACGTAGTAGTAGGCACCCTCGGGGTTGTAGTAGTCGTCGGTGGTGTCGTCTGGATCCTGGGCTTCACCATCTGGTTGCGACATCTGAGAAGAATGGAAGAAGGGGAAAATAGGAAGCAAAGCAACCATGAGTACTCATCCGAAGTACTCAGCAAGCAAGGATCTACACTACATATGCAACATTATCAAAGAAAGGCTGTATATGTGGACTGGGCTGCAGAAATGCCAGAATAAGAGGGGGAGAAGCTAGTCCTATCAAAGACTAGCATCTTCTGGAAACCACCATCTTGCAGCAACAGGAGGGAGTAGAGTAGCATAAAGTAAAGTAGTAGAAGTGTTATCAACCTCGGACAGTGATCCTTTCTCGACTCCCTGCGAGAAAGCAATCCCAGAGCCATACTATCCAGTTCTCATCTCCATGTCTCATCTCAAGTATCTAGTTCTAGTTGTATCGATCGGGATACAACTCCAAGTGTCCGTTACCGTAGGACAGGCTATCGATAGATGTTTTCTTCCCTGCAGGGGTCCACCAACTTACCCACCACGCTCGATTAACTCCGGCCGGACACACTTTCCTGGGTCATGCTCGGCCTCGGCCAAACAATACGCCGCAACCTGACCTAGGCTTAATAGAGAGGTCAGCAAGCGGGACTAAACCTATGCCCCTAGGGGTCATGGGCCATCGCCCCAGGAACTCCTGCACGTTGCGTACGCGGCCTGTGAGCAGACCTAGCTACCTCCCTAAAAATGCAGGAGTTTACCAGTCCAACCCGGCGCGCGCCACTCAGTCGCTGACGTCTATTAAGCTTCGGCTGATGTATACGATGAAGAACGCCCATACTATGCCCACGTGATGGTTAGTGCTATCAGGCCAGAGGCCCCTCGGATCAAATATCCAAATCGTAGTGGATTAGGAGCACGCGGTAACAAGCAGAGCCTCACGAAAGATGTGACCCCGTTGCCCGTCTCGAGGACTTGCGGCAAGGGCTAAGAATGCCCGGTCACGCCTCGTAAGTATCTCGCGGGCACCTTCCCGGTCAACCCGACTCCACATCACTCGCGGGTACCCCTCAGGGTCGACCCGCCTTTCCATGTAACATCTGTAAAGTCCAAGTATCCGTGTGTCCAAACATCAAGGGGAAAACCCAAGGAATCACCCCCGGCGAATTCCACTTGATGTAATCATCAAGGTGAATGTAAGAGGGACCACCCTCGAGGTTCACACTTGAGGGGTTGCACGACAGAGTCGTCTCGGAAGTGGTTAAGGAGGAAATCACCCTCGATGACCACGACCGAATAGCTACACTACAGGGTTAACATCAGAAGTGCTCAAGAGGTCTCACCCTCAGCACTCGATAATAACCGTGCAGTTTCGAGCAACTAAGGGGGAAAGTGATGTGCGGTGTCGGGGCCTGGTCTTCGATCCCGTTGATCAGGTCTTCAATGATGAAGCAGGGCCAACAAGGACAAGGTGTGGGTCACTGATGGATCACTAACCAACCTATACTAAGCAGTTTAGGATAAGCAGGTAGGGTACAATGAGTAGGTTACAAAAGCAGGCTATGCATCAGAATAGGAGCAAACAATAACAGTAGCAAAATCTAATGCAAGCATGAGAGAATGGAATGGGCGATATCGGGATGATCAAAGGGGGGCTTGCCTGGTTGCTCTGGAAAGGTGGGGTCGTCGTCGACGTAGTCGATCACAGGGGCAACATTGGTCTCGGGGTCTACCGGAGAGAAGAGGGGGAAGAAATAGTAAATATAAAGCAAACATAGCATCACAAAGAAAAACGTGGCAATATGCTATGCCGGGTGTGACCTAACGTATGGCTACACGATATAGTTGAAGGGGGAATTCAACCGGGAATGTTTTCCCGGTTCCGGACCTGTGTCAGACAGATGACCGGAGGGAGAAAGTTCCATGTTAAGATAGTTAGAGGCATCTGACAGGTAAACGGACCGCACACTCGGATTCGTCTCGTCGTTCTGAGCAACTTTCATGTACAAAGTTTTTCGATCCGAGCTATGGTTTATTTTCTATGAATTTCTAAAGATTTAATGATTTTCTGAAATTTCTGGATTAATATTAATTTCGAAATATTAAACACCTAAATTACTTTTCTCACCAAGGGCTACCCTAGCCAGAACGTATTACAGGTGGGGCCCGCATGTCATTGTCAGCTGGTTAACCAAACCTTATCTGTTGGAATAGTGAAGTGGACCCACACGTCATTGACACAGAACTTCATTTAGACTAATACTAAAACTACAGGGACATGGCCCACGGGTCAGTGACTAGTTACTGGCACATTTAGCACTAAAAGTAATTAGGCAGAGGGGGTTAGTGAAAAGCGAGATTAGCCACTAATTAAACGGGTCAGCCCCACCTGGCAGGGGCACACCCATGCTCCAGTGGCTTGGCACGCGCGCGGCACAGAGGCGCGCGGCGGCCATGGCCAGTAGGCCGTGCGGGCGGGAGGGCTGGCAGCTGGAGGGGGCGGCAGGGGCCGGAGGCGCGGGGCGGCGGCGGCCGGAGGCTGGCGGGGTAAGCTGCAGGCGACGGAGGGGGCGGCCGGAATGCGTGGGCGCGACGAGCGGTACGGGCGGCGGGAGGTGCGAACGGGCGTAAAGCAGCGACGGCGAGCGCGTGCCCTGGCGGGCATAGAAAACGGCGGCGTGGTTCGGGACTCGCCGTCCGGTGGCCAAACCGCACGCGGTTGGCCGCGTTCGAACGTGGGGTCGAGCCGCGTCCAGGGCGATGAAGGGAGGCGCGGGGGTGGTCGAGCGCGTCGAGGACAACAACGCCCAGCGGCAGTTGAAGGCGGCGCTCGGTACCGCAGTCCTGCCGGAGGTAGAGGCGAGCGTGCGCGGGGCTGTGCGAGGGGCGTGGCCGGGTCGCGCAACGCGAGCGGCGACCATGGGGGAGTACGGGAGCAGAGAGGGGGAAGGAGAGGGGAGGCGCAGCCGGCGCGGCGGCTCACCGCGAAGCTGTAGGGAGGGGCAGTGGGCTCGAGGCGGCTTGGGGTGGTCCGGCGAGGGAGAGGACGAGGCGGACGACAGCAACGGGGACGAGGCAGTCCGGCGACGGTGCGGTCGCGGACGAGGCGGCGTCAGAACGGTCGGCGACATCGGAGCCGCATCCCCCCTGATCAAGACGGGATCGAGCAGAGGAGGGGGGTCCGGCGATGGGGCGGCCGGTGATGGAGGCGGCGGGCGGCGGCGGGGTCCCAATCCAGATCGGGATCGTGGGAGGAGTGACGAGGGAGAGCGTGAAACGGGGAAGGGGAGGAGTTGACCGATAGGGGGAGTGGGGTACGTGGCTAGGGTTTGCTCGGGGTGAGGGGATAAGGGGAAAGGTGGGCCGGTCGGCTTGGTTGGCCCAGGGGTAGTGGGGGTGGTCTTCTTCTAATTAAAACTGCCCCACAGTTTTCTTTTAAATTACAAAACTAAAAGAGTTTTGTTAGAAATGTGAGTTGTCCAATAAAACAAGCACATTATTTCTAGGAGTCACAAAAAGTTCGAGGCCAAACGAAGTTGCCTAACCATTTTTAGAAATTGAAAAGGCCAATTTTAAATGCTGCTGGACCACAAAATAATTTCCAAGGGCACTTTGGGAATCCAAAAGAGGTTGGCTCCAACATGACAAATATCCAGGGATTATTTGCCACACTTTGAACATTTGAGCTTTCATGTTTGGCAAATTTGAATTTTTGACTTTGAATTTGAGTTTGAACATGAACAGTGATTTGGATTAAGTAAGGATTAGCAACAGTAACATGATGACATGGACCATTAGCAGAAGGTTACTGTAGCGTAATTATCCGGGCGTCACAATTCTCCTCCGCTACAAGAAATCTCGTCCCGAGATTTAAGGGGTGGAGTAAGGGGGAAAGACTCGGGAAGGACGGAGCTCAACAAAAGATAGGTACGCGGGGACGATGTCAGTGAACGTGGCATAAAGGCATCTCTCGAGTTGAAACTCAAGAAAGTCAACAAGAGAAAGGTGAGGTGCATTAAGGAGCTTCAACACGGTAGACAACCGTTCGTTTCCAGAAACAGAGGGTGAAAGAGGTTCGGAGCTATGGGAATAAGTATTGCGTCTGATAACAGAATAGATCGTCTCTCGGAAGGTGGCTCGTGATTTACATACGAAGCCAAGCCCGAGGGACAACTTTGGAAAACAGGGATGTACCAGAGTCAGGTTTCGATCCTATGGAATTGTGGGTTATGGGCCCACCATGTGGGTTAAAAGTAGAAAGGGGGCCAATAGCAAGGCATGTCAGATGATAGACTGTCATTTATGTTGTCAACAACGTTGGTACCAAGGGCGAGGGACAGAGAGAACTATGTTCCTGCTCGTTGAATGAGGCGGACCAATAGGCAAAGTTCTCGTCCATCGGTGGTTACCGGAATGTCAACAACAATAATAACAAGGTCTTAAAGACAAATTGTACACCGAGGTGTTTTCATAAGCAGGGAACTATTACTACTTAGATCTCATAAACCACAAGAAAGTTTAAACAAAACAGTGGAAAAGAAAAGGTGATCATTAGATTAATCAGAACATTGGAAAGGAAAATGTGTTTACACACAAGAATTGGGAGTATATCCTTCCCAGGGAAGGGCGGGGCATGATATACATGATAGGACAGCAAGTTCAAAAGTATTTAGACAAATGGACGAGGGATGAATCATGATATTACCCATACAATCGTGTTTGGATAATAGATCAAGAAACATTCGACAAGGTGCTTCCAATGTTCTTGTTGATATCCGGAATACCTCAGTCATGCTTCGAGGTAGCATCAACATGGTGTTCCAAGTAAGGGTTGGACTTGAAGATCACAAGAAATACTCAAGGAACAATTGCAGGAATAGCAAGGAGTCCATGGTATAACCAAGACATGATCAAACATGTGTTGGAAAGAAGACAAGGGGGTTGTCGATGATAACTCAAATCATCGAAGGTCAAGGATGGTATTTCTCACCATGAATTCAATTGTCATTTCAACAAAAATCAAAATGTTGATGTTGATCATGACGCATTCGTCGAGAGGCTCTATGAAGATGCCATCAAGGAGCGATGCCATCAAGCAACAAGAAGGAACAAGTGAAAGGCTATTGGAACCACGGATACGACACAAGCTCGAAATCAAGCTTGTTGTTCGAGGTGAAATGATAAGATGAGGAAGATCGACGTAAGCTTAGCTCGTCGTTGGAAGTTGCTCCGGGGAGAAGGACTGGGTAGCACAGTTAAAAATTGCTCGGTAATGATATAGCCGATCAGGATAGGAATGATGTGATGGAGTATCATTCCAATGAGAATTCACAAGAGGTAGTGCAATGACACAATATCCTCGAGATAACAGGGGGCAATACTCGAGGTAGATCAAAATAGAGGTTGGACAGATGAAATGATCTGCCGAAGACAAGTATTTTAACTTGTCCGGGAAATGGAATCAAGGAGAAAATATGGTTGGAACCACGATTGCAAAGAATCAATTTAAGGATGCAAGATGAGCTTATACCAAGGGAACATTTAATTATAAGAGAAGCTTCCATGATAAGATCTACATCGTGTCTATGGGCATGAACACAAAGTTCAAGGTCGACTCCCACTTCTTCAATGCATAACCTCTCATTTACTTCTCGCTTTTGACGAAGTTGTAGTGTAGAAATTTTTATCCGGCGTAACACCAGTAGAGTATGACCCATAGAAATTTCCGGGTTCACACACATTAGGGAAAACATTAGTTCAACCCGTCGGGGCATCTTAGGAACCTTTGCAAAAACTTTAGAGGTTATTAACTCAAGCTCGGAAGCAGAGCATGGTTGACAAAGCAGAGAATACAATTTACCAAAGGCAATGTGTATCAGGGGAAGGGCGCACAAAATTTTGAATATGAAGGAAACTGCCGGAAAAATAATCCAACAAAGGATTCAACGGTCCTCAATGGATCTGATTTGAGTATCAGTACTCAATCAGAAGAAGGAAAGAATGCAAAGGCAATGGATTATAGAAACATCTGAATAATTCAATGCTTAATGCAAACAAATTATGATTTCCAAATTAGAAGATCAGAAGCAGACACTCTGATCAAAAGACAAGTAAGTTGAATAGATATAGATCGACAATCAATTAAGGTTTGGTTTGCCGAGAACGAGCTCATGTCCGGAGTGACGTTTGAGCCGGAAAGATCATCTAAAAGGATCAAATGATGATTGCGCGCATTCGCTCACATGTTGAATCAATAGGAACAAAATGACGGTGTCAAATGATACTAATGAATATTGCTAGACATATGAGAAGCATCCATAATGTAAGCAGACAAGTAATTGCCGAGCAATAGTTTGAAGAGGATTCTCGGAAGATCGAATAGTATTTCAGAGAATCTTATGAATCATACGAACAACTCGGGATGAACGGATACTAAATAAGTGCGAGGAATTATCCGTAGGGGTATTCATGTGGTAAAGAACTGCAAGGCACTAAGCTCAATGGATTCTCGAGGCAACGGAGAGTATTTTAGGGCATCTTTTAAAAAAAAGAGCAACACGGAATGATTGTATGAATGACAATTGTATGTAGTTATCCATAAGGATATATAGGTGGTAGGATATTTCAAAAGCGACAGGCACAAAGTCTCAAGAGAACATCATAGAGTATCTTCGGAGTCTTCTAGTGCAGCAGGCAATCATCTGTAATGAAGGGGCTCTCCGGGAGGAAGTGGTTACGAGATCCTAGAGTCAGAGTTAGTAAAATCTTTAACCCGAATAGACAAGAGATCAGAGTACCAGAGTATAGACAAGGAGTAAAAGACCCTAATACCACCCAATGGAGACGTGAGCCCATAAGACACACAGCCATGTTAATAAAAGTTTTTTGTAGTGACTAGACTCGACTTCGGCCAAGGAGTTGGAAATGGGGCTACCTACAGGCAGTCAGCTCTGATACCAACTTGTGACGCCCTCGATTCAATCGTACACTAATCATACACGCAAATGTGTACGATCAAGATCAAGGACTCACGGGAAGATATCACAACACAACTCTAGACACAAATAAAAATAATACAAGCTTTATATTACAAGCCAGGGGCCTCGAGGGCTCGAATACATAAGCTCGAAAACACAAGAGTCAGCGGAAGCAACAATATCTAAGTACAGACATAAGTTAGACAAGTTTGCCTTAATAAGGCTAGCACAAAAGCATCTACGATCGAAAAGGCAAGGCCTCCTGCCTGGGAGACTCCTAGCTACTCCTGGTCGTCGGCGGCCTCCACATAGTAGTATGGACCCTCAGGGTTGTAGTAGTCGTCGGTGGTGTCGTCTGGATCCTGGGCTTCACCATCTGGTTGCGACATCCGAGAAGAATGGAAGAAGGGGAAAAGAGGAAGCAAAAAAGCGTGAGTACTCATCCGAAGTACTCAGCAAGCAAGGATCTACACTACATATGCAACATTACCAAAGAAAGGCTATATATGTGGACTGGGCTGCAGAAATGCCAGAATAAGAGGGGAAGAAGCTAGTCCTATCAAAGACTAGCATATTCTGGAAACCACCATCTTGCAGCAACAGGAGGGAGTAAAGTAGCATAAAGTAAAGTAGTAGAAGTGTTATAAACCTCGGCCAGAGATCCTTTCTCGACTCCCTGCGAGAAAGCAGTCCCAGAGCCATACTATCCAGTTCTCATCTCCATGTCTCATCTCAAGTATCCAGTTCTAGTTGTATCGATCGGGATACAACTCCAAGTGTCTGTTACTGTAGGACAGGATATCGATAGATGTTTTCTTCGCTGCAGGGGTGCACCAACTTACCCACCACGCTCAATTAACTCCGGCCGGACACACTTTCCTGGGTCATGCCTGGCCTCGGCCAAACAATACGCTGCAACCCGACCTAGGCTTAATAGAGAGGTCAGCACGCCGGACTAAACCTATGCCCCTAGGGGTCATGGGCCATCGCCCCAGGAACTCCTGCACGTTGCGTACGCGGCCGGTGAGCAGACCTAGCTACCTCCCTAAAAGGCAGGAGCTTACCAGTCCAACCCGGCGCGCGCCGCTCATTCACTGACGTCTATTAAGCTTCGGCTGATGTATACGACATAGAACGCCCATACTATGCCCACGTGATGGTTAGTGCTATCAGGCCAGAGGCCCCTCGAATCAAATATCCAAATCGTAGTGGATTAGAAGTACGCGGTAACAAGCAGAGACTCACGAAAGATGTGACCCCGTTGCCCCGTCTCAAGGACTTGCGGCAAGGGCTAATATTGCCCGGCCACGCCTCGTAAGTATCTCGCGGGCACCTTCCCGGTCAACCCGACTCCACATCACTCGCGGGTACCCCTCAGGGTCGACCCGCCTTTCCAAGTAACATCTGTAAAGTCCAAGTATCCGTGTGTCCAAACATCAAGGGGAAAACCCGAGGAATCAGCCCCGGCAAATTCCACTCGATGTAATCATCAAGGTCAACGTAAGAGGGACCACCCTCGAGGTTCACACTTGAGGGGTTGCACGACAGAGTCGTATCGGAAGTGGTTAAGGAGGAAATCACACTCGATGACCACGACCGAATAGCTACACTACTGGGTTAACATCAGAAGTGCTGAAGAGGTCTCACCCTCGGCACTCGATAATAATCGTGCAGTGTCGAGCAACTAAGGGGGAAAGTGATGTGCGGTGCCGGGGCCTGGTCTTCGATCCCGTTGATCGGGTCTTCAATGATGAAGCAAGTTCAACAAGGACAAGGTGGGGGTCACTGATGGATCACTAAGCAACCTATACTAAGCAGTTTAGGATAAGCAGGTAGGCTACAATGAGCAGGTTACAAAAGCAGGCTATGCATCAGAATAGGAGCAAACAATAACAGTAGCAAAATCTAATGCAAGCATGAGAGAATGGAATGGGCGATATCGGGATGATCAAAGGGGAGCTTGCCTGGTTGCTCTGGCAAGGAGGGGTCATCGTCGACGTAGTCGATCACAGGGGCAGCATCGGTCTCGGGGTCTACCGGAGAGAAGAGGGGGAAGAAATTGTAAATATAAAGCAAACATAGCATCACAAAGTATAACGTGGAAATATGATGTGCCGGGTGTGACCTGACGTATGGCTACACGATATAGGTGAAGGGGGAATTCAACCGGGAATGTTTTCCCGGTTCCGGACCTGTGTCAGACAGATGACCGGAGGGGGAAAGTTCCATGTTCAGATAGTAAGAGGCATCTGACAGGTAAATGGGCCGCAGGTTCGGATTCGTCTCGTCGTTCTGAGCAACTTTCATGTACAAAGTTTTTCAATCCGAGCTACGGTTTATTTTCTATGACTTTCTAAAGATTTAATGATTTTCTGAAATTTCTGGATTAATATTAATTTCGAAATATTAAACACCTGAATTACTTTTCTCACCAAGGGCTACCCTAGCCAGAACGTATTATAGGTGGGGCTACGTACAGTCAGCAGCAAAGTTAGCTGTTAACTGAGTCAACATTGAACAGTGAGATGGGCCCGCATGTCATTGTCAGCGGGTTAACCAAACCTTATCTGTTGGAATAGTGAAGTGGACCCACACGTCATTGACACAGAACTTAATTTAGACTAATACTAAAACTATAGCGGCATGGCCCACGGGTCAGTGACTAGTTACTGGCACATTTAGCACTAAAAGTAATTAGGCAGAGGGGGTTAGTGAAAAGCGAGATTAGCCACTAATTAAACGGGTCGGCCCCACCTGGCAGGGGCACACCCGTGCTCCAGTGGCTGGGCTCACGCGCGGCACAGAGGCATGCGGCGGCCATGGCCAGTAGGCCGTGCGGGCGGGAAGGCAGGCGGCTGGAGGGGGCGGCAGGGGCCGGAGGCGCGGGGAGGCGGCGGCCGGAGGTTGGCGGGGCAAGCTGCAGGCGGTGGAGGTGGGTGGCCGGAACGCATGGGCGCGACGAGCGATACAGGAGGCGGGGGGTGCGAACGGGCGTAAAGCAGCGACGGCGAGCGCGTGCCCTGGTGGGCACAGAAAACGGCGGCGGGGTTCGGGACTCTCCGTCCGGTGGCCAAACCGCACGCGGTTGGCCGCATTCAAACGTGGGGTCGAGCCGCGTCCAGGGGCGATGAAGGGAGGCGCGGGGGTGGCCGAGTGCGTCGAGGACGACAACGCCCAGCGGCAGTTGCGGGCGGCGCTCGGTACCGCAGTCCTGCGGGATGCAGAGGCGAGCGTGCGTGGTGCTGTGCGAGGGGCGTGGCCGGGTCGCGCAGCGCGAGCGGCGACCACGGGGGAGTACGGGAGCAGAGAGGGGGAAGGAGAGGGGAGGCGCAGCCGGCGCGGCGGCTCACCGCGAAGCTGTAGGGAGGGGCAGTGAGCTCGAGGCGGCTTGGGGTGGTCCGGCTAGGGAGAGACGAGGCGGACGACGGGGACGAGGTAGTCCGGTGACGGCGCGATCGCGGACGAGGCGGCATCAGAGCGGTCGGCGACATCGGAGCCGCATCCCCCCTGATCCAGACGGGATCAAGCAGAGGAGGGGGGGTCCGGTGATGGGGCGGCCGGTGATGGAGGCGGCGGGCGGCGGAGGGGTCCCGATCCAGATCGGGATCATGGGAGGAGTGACGAGGGAGAGGGTGAAACGGGGAAGGGGAGGAGTGGCCTGAGAGGGGGAGTGGGGTACGTGGCTAGGGTTTGCTCGGGGTGAGGGGATAAGGGGAAAGGTGGGCCGGTCGGCTTGGTTGGCCCAGGGGCAGTGGGGGTGGTTTTCTTCTAATTAAAAATGCCCCACGATTTTCTTTTAAATTACAAAACTAAAAGAATTTTGTTAGAAAAGTGAGTTGTCCAATAAAACAAGCACATTATTTCTAGGAGTCACAAAAAGTTGAGGCCAAAAGAAGTTGCCTAACCATTTTTAGAAATTTAAAAGGCCAATTTTAAATGATGTTGGACCACTAAATAATTTCCAAGGGCACTTTGGGAATCCAAAAGAGGTTGGCTCCCACATGACAAATATCCAGGGATTATTTGCCACACTTTGAACATTTTAGCTTTCATGTTTGGCAAATTTGAATTTTTGACTTTGAATTTGAGTTTGAACATGAACAGTGATTTGGATTAAGTGAGGATTAGCAACAAGAACATGATGACATGGCACCATTAGCAGATGGTTACTGTAGCGTAATTATCCCGGTGTCACAGTTAGATAGATCAACGTGTGTGCGCTAGACGGGCACACCCATTCCAATTAAACGACGTGTGCTGACATTGCCTATTGCGGTGCACCCTATGGTGCAAATGCCACCCTTTGGCTTCTGCAGTTTCCCAGATGAGATTCATCTGTCTATTTACTGTGTATGATGCTACTTTCCAAAGGTTTTTGATGCTGCATGTGAAACTTGGTGCTGTTGTGTAATGGCGTAACTGAGTGCCGAAGCTATCTGATATAATTCGATTATGAAATCTTGGTTGCTTTTATACAGATATGAAATATCTAGCGTGTTTTATAAGAAATATCAGTTTGATTAGTACATGGATTATAAATAATAGGCTAATTACCCTGCTTATTGGGGTTTTCTATGCTAACGGTTACTCAGACAGCACCGTGGGTGATGAACTCAAACAACCCGCACGGTTTCTAGAAAGTAGGCATGTTCGATCAACTAACAATCACACGCGACTTCCGGCAGCGAACTGTTTGCGTTAGGCCACCTTGCACAAACATTTCCACACAAAGAACTGTGTGGGATGTACATACCTACGGAAATGATTTTCTGGGATTCACCGTGTGGGATTTACATACCTACAGAAATGATTTCTTGGATTCACCGTGTGGGATGTACATACCTACGGGAATGATTTATGGGATTCACCGTGTGGGATGTACATACCTACGGAAATGATTTCTGGGATTCGCCGTGTGGGATGTACATACCTACGGAAATGATTTCTGGGATTCACCGTGTGGGATGTACATACCTACGGAAATGATTGGGTTTCGATGCCTCACCCAATCGCACACGGCCCCAGCCTGGGTCCCAGGAGGGCCTATCCCCGACGATTTTTGGGTCATGTGGGAAGGACACCCTATCGCACACACTCACTTGGCGACGGTTCCAAATGTCGTCTCGGAAAGGGGTTTTAAACCGTTTGTTTAGGACGTCGCTATACCAGTGCATGCTTAAATGGGGTGCTAAATTCTATTAAAGAAATTAGCATACCTATTTAATTCTTGGGTTCTTATTATTTATGCCACTAGTTGTGTATCACTACTCAGTTTTGCCATTAGAAGTTACAACTACTCAAAAATGCCATCGATCCGTGAGATGCTTGCTCAAAAATGCAATTAGATATCTCAAAAATGCCATCGTTTTGTTAGATGTTTGCTCAAAAATGCCATTAGACATTGTTATTTTCACGTCAAACCCGTTGACCATGTTATATGACAAAAAATAAGCCGATTCTCACAATGATAAGTGTGGCCCCACTTGTCAGGAGTAACCAAGCGAATAATTTTACAGGAAAATAAGAACGCTATTGGGATCAAGTAGGCCCCACACTTTATTGTATTGTAGTGAGATAGAGGGAGAGCTGGCATGTTGGTCCATTGGTATTTATGTCATTATAACATGGCAAAAGAGATTTGAGTCACAATAATGGTGTCCAGCACAACACACCCCTCAAATAAAACTAAGCACCCTGAAATTCTTTGACAACTAAACTGATGGCTATATGGTGTTGGCCATATATAGTGTACATATATAATATGAAGAAATGAGTGGTAGTACTGTACCAACTAAAAGATGAACTGTAAGAAATACTAGCCTGTACGTACTGAAGAGTTAAAGTAGCGAGAAGGAACATAACATAGTTCTACTGGGGGCTCAGCACAACACACCCCTCAAATAAAACTAAGCACCCCTGAAATTAAACTAAGCAACTAATCTGGTAGACACTGCATTAGAACCACCATGAGCAACGACACTGCCACCTTACTCAGACTCCTCGTCCACGTTCTCGACTTCGTCCTTGTCCCTATTCCATTTGGCCGATACTTCTTTGCTTGAACCGCACACTTGGCTCTTGCTCTTCATCCAACCCTTGTAGATATTGAAACAAAGGTAGGCATCCATTGCAGCGTACTGGATGTAGTCTATATCTAGTACATTCTACTGCCATGCATGACGATGAAAATTGGGCAAAGGTTTCTTCAGTTTACCGTACGAAGGATGAACCATGGCTCCTGCCAGGGTCAGCATTGAAGGCTGATCATGGGAGGACTCCAGCCCATTCTTCTGGAGGTCGAAGGGCTCGCCTACAATGAGGCCTATCCGATCTAGCACTGTTCTGTCGTTCGTAAAGTCTACAGTAATGAATTTGACTAGGCCGCCCGCGAGGAAGTACTTAAATTCTTCGCACTCAACGTCGGCATGGCATATGTGGTAGAGCAAGCACAAGTTATGCATGCAAACCTGGATCACGGCGGGCTTCATCTTCTCTTCCTCCTTTAGATTCTTCTCTTTGTCCAGGGCTGTGGTGTACTCAACATCTAGCCCAGTGGCCCACTCATCATTTGACTTTTCGAACATGCGTTTGAAGCAAGCAAGGCATCCTTTTACCGCCGCGGAAGAACGGGTGTAGATGATGCCGAACTCATCACCGGTGATGGTTCTAACCTTGTACTCACCGCCGATCATGGAGATTTGGGAAGCCATGGATTTGGGGGGAGGGTTAGGATTAGTGGAACTGCCGTAATGTGAAAGGACAGGACGACTAGGAGCAAACTACCGTAATGTTAAAGGACGTCCGGGGACGAGTAGGAGCGAACTGCTAGCGGTTTTTTGATTGTAAAAATGCTGAGTGGGGTGTGCGAACGGCAGGGTAGTTGCTTGCCTGGTGGATAAATGGATTCATGCACAGTACTATTGGGGCCCAATTAGATCTCATGTCTACTCGATGCCCAATTAAATGGCTTCATGCATCTGCATGTTCGCACGTCAAGCGTGTTGAAAATTACAGGTGATACGAAGCTTTCCATGCTCCCATGATACGGGCTTCCAGGAGCCCTTGGATCTGAGATCGAACGGTTGCATGGCGTGATTCTAGATCTATGGGTGAATATCCTATCCTGGAGGGTTATTCTGCAAAGTTTCAGCAACTTAGCATGTGACCGTTCGATCTATGATCCAAGGGCTGCCAGCAGCCCGTATCATGGTCGCGCCTACCACGACCATCGCCTCGCTCGCGCGGTCATGCCCTTGGAGATTTCACATGGTGCGTTAGGCTATCTGATGTTGGCATGTCATACATAGTCATCACGTAGTCACTCATACAACAAGGTTAGCTATAAGGTTGGCTATAAGAGCATTTTTTACTTCTCCCTATCTCTTTCTTCGTAGTATATATTGCATTTGCCAAGGAGTGACCTCTTCCAATGAAATGGTGCTTAGATGAGGTGCTAAGGGCATTGAATGGCTTAGCAACTCAAGTCCCCAATGCATAGGTGCTTAGTTTTTTGTTGCTAAGCTTGCTTCATTTAATTAGCTATAGACTCAAAATTGTGTTTTCACCTAGGTACACGTGCTTAGCAACGTTTCTTCCTGGGGTCACCAAACTATTCTCTCTCTTCTTAATTAACTTGCCACGTCAGACTTTATGCCTATGTGGCAGGCTTAGCACATGTACGAGCAAGTACAATAGTGGGCTATAAGCCCGCTTACATGGCATTTTTGCATATGTGGAGGAGAGAGGCAAGGAAAAAGTGGAGGAGTGGGCTCTCATGCAAGAGCCAGCCTCTACACGTGCTCCTAGACAAAAGCATTTAACACAAGGAAAGAGATAGAGAGAAAGTGAGAAAAACCTTATAGCCAACCCTATTGTATGACTAATAAATAATACTACTAACTTTTGATGGCATGGCATGTTTATATACTCATGCAACACTAGCAGCTGGCTATACTATTAACCATGCTCTACATGGTGCAGCATTGGGAGAGGCACTTGTATACCATGGAGGTGGCCAGGAATCAGGAGACTCATTCCGGTCGTAGCGCCGCAGTTAAAATGATAATGGCAAGTCAAATCATGGGGCCCCACCTGTCCAGCAGTAACTCGCTATCAAATCACCCGCCGGTGGTCGTTACTACTGGCGGGATCTAGACTGGCCTCATAGATCAATACTAGTCCCTTTTGCGTACTTTGTCCTCACTCGTGCACACCTGGGAGCAACTTCCCGGTCGGTCACCCATCCTGAAATTACTCCAAGCTGAGCACGCTTGACTTTGGAGTTATGTCCGAATGGCCTTCCAGAAAAAGAAGGAATTCTTATTGATATGAGTAGTCTATCATCCCTATTAAGCCAGCCTATCACATACACCGCCACTCAGAGGAACCGACATCCTCGTCGGGCCACAGGAACGTTCCCTCTTGGCACATACGTCTGTGCATCCAGTCTGATACATGTGCCATGCCGTGTGCCATGACGGGTCACAAACGTCATGAACAACATGACCGCGCACCTGTCCGCAAACATCCGTGTAACCGCGAGGGTCAGCTCTGATACCAACTTGTAACGCCCCGGACACACCCGCCGGTGGTCATTACTCCTGGTGGGATCTGACTGGCCTCACAGATCAATACTAGTCCTTTCTGCACACTTTGTCCTCACTCGTGCGCACCTGGGAGCAACTTCCCGGTCTGTCACCCATCCTGAAATTACTCCAAGCTAAGCACGCTTAACTTTGGAGTTCTGTCCGAATGGGCTTCCGGAAAAGAAGGAATTCCTTCTTGATATGAGTAGTCTATCATCCCTACTAAGCCAGGCTATCACATAATCCCTCATCTTCTCGCGTCTCTGTCAACCGACTAGGCGGAACTACCCCACCTACCGCGCGGGCAAAGCCTCGCCCTCGACTTTTAAATAGTACAGTATAATTTTGTATCCATGGATTGCGCCATGCAGCAAAGCCTCAAGAAAACAGCGATACACATGTACGGAGTATACAGCACGCGCACCCGTCGCATTCGCGTCGTACCCCAGACGGTCAGTCGGTCTGGCACGCACGTCATATTGCGTTTGCACACACATGTGGGACTGCAATTGAGAACCGACCATCGGCACACTCCCCGGCCCCGCAAGTCGGGTGAGTTAATAGAAGAGAGAGACGAGCGATAGTACTGGAGCAATGTTGTACAGACGTCGGTGCCTGGATGATCCCTGCATGACACGAAAGGTCAGTTCGTCCATGCATGTGACGAGACTCCAGCAGACACGGCTGGATTGGCTATCGTCTACATATCGTGGAGGCTGTGTTGTACAGGGCTGTAGTTCTGATGAGAAATCTAAAAATAGGTTTCTTGTCATCTCGCAATATTAGGTGGCATGTGCTTCGGATCACTGCGAGGGTTAAACAGCGACAACTGAGTTCCTCCAAGGCGCTGGTCATTGGGGACACATGCACAAAGACTCCTCGGCTGCCATCTAGGTCAAGCCGGCTATGTTAATTAGGACATCTATCGATGGACCCCTTTTCTACGAGTTTATCTTTCATTTGAGCGTTGATCCTCGTCCAGTTTGTCCGTCGGGATTCATGATGTCTCCTAGGGGCAGTGAGGTTATGGTTTCTTGTCATGTGGCATTTTTTCGTGTTATATGTTAATCCGGTGCTTCAGATCAAAATGATGACAACTGCGCCTCCGGGGCCCGTGCATGAATACTTCTCGACAGTCATTGACGAGGTCAAGCCGGCTCCGGTAGACAAAAGAAAACTACTCCACTATATAGGCAGGAGCCTCCGCGCTTGCTTGCTAGTGTTGCTCTCTTCACACTGTCTCGTCCTCTCTAGATCTAAACACGACAGTGGTGGCACACTCTCTCTCTGCTCACCGTTGTTCACAGATCCAGCTGGTTCCTCTCTGACGGGGAAGGTGAGAAGGTGCAATGTTCATGCGGTCGTCCTCAGCGATGGCTCTTACCCACTGTCGGCGCATCCCGATCAACGTGCCTTGTCGTTCTCGCCCATGCACCGCCAGCTAGGGAGGGCCTCTGACCCCTTCTTCCTCGCTGTCGTAGTGTGGGCAGATCCAACCTCTAGCCGCCTACCTAGCAACATCCCGACGACCCTCAGGTATAACTTCCTTCGAAACCGGCCTTGCTCTACTTCCCCAACTCCAGACATCGCTGCATTTGTATCTTTTACTATTTCTCAGGCCCCCTCGTAGATAGGATCGATCGGCTGTTTGAAAGCCACCTAAATTTGTACTGTTAAGAGGTAAAACTAGTTCATGCACTCGAATCTAGTACTACTTGGTTCAAACAAGGAAGAAATGGGGTGGGGGTGGGGGAAGATTTGTTACCTGAATCTAGGACTTGGTCGAAAGAGGAAATAATGGGGGCAAAAAGTAGCAGGGACTGGCTATCCAACTGGTCTCTTGGTCTAATAGGGAAATAAAGGGTAATGCAGTACAAACTCAATATAAACCTGATCTATTGGTTGAAAAAGGAAAGAAAGTGGGGACTCGGGGACAAGTCAACAGAGTATGTCCGGCACTAGATTTGCTAGCCTCACACAGTAAAGGTGGCTATACCGAACAAAAATGGGACCAACCCAAATATCATGTTCTGATGTGTGTTGCCCCGAGCCCCTCTTTTGTAATGCCACTGGTAAAATGTAGCAGTCGCACTGTTAAAAGTAAGGACATGTTAAACCAATGTTGTTTTCAATGTAATGCCTCCAGTAATATGAATCAATTGCACTGTTTCATGTCCTGCTAAATTTCCCATTAAGATAAGTTGCTTCCATTCATTAGAAATGCAACTGTCCTGGTCCACCTACTCTCCCGTGCCCAAATACCAACTCTGTAGCAGCTGTTAATGTAATGTTGCTGGTAAAATGAAGCAATGGTACCATTAAAGTAATGTCGTATAACGGTTGTCATAGTTAATCCTAATGCCCACACTAATATCTAGCAATACTGCTAGAAATTGCTACTGTCCTTGTACGATTGCCATTCAAATAAGGAACATGCTTTTTTTCATTTGATGCATGTTTCATCACTTGTTAGTCACCCTCCTTTCCACCTTTTTTGTGCAAACAGAGATATACATTTCACGCTTGATCTTAGTTGAACTACACAAATGATATCCAAATTATAGTTGAACATTCCACGAGCTTCACAACCAACCTTGATGTTGCTCAATTTTATTGCAAGTAATGAAGAAGAAGCTCTGTTGGTTTCGTTTTCTGATGGAAATGGAACTGGGGCAGGATCCCTTTTCTTAAAAACATGAAGAAGAAGCTGCTAGCTCATGGGGCATTGCTTCATTTTAGGTGAGCTGCACCAAAAGGTCCCATGAATTGAATCATCCATGTTGGTGACTGGTGTCATCCCTTCTACGATGGTGTTGACTGCAGATATGGTTCCCATCATGAGGTATGTTCCTTTTTGGTCCGACCGCTTGCCAAAGATCCTGCATGTTGAGTCTGCTCTTGTGCTACTGTTTTGTCACTGCCATGATAAAGTAGTAATGTTATTATTTTGCACCTTAATATAGTGGCACCACTTAATTTGAGGCAATGTTTTGGCACCGCTAGTGCCACTGATTTTCTTATATATCGAAAGAGTGAGTTTCTTCTGATTTCATTAAAGAAACCCAACCATAGAAAACCATTATCCGACAACATCTCAGTGTAAATGGGCAGTTATGCAACTACTACTAGAACGGGCCGAGTACTAGCAGGAGACAAGTTCGCCACATAAGCTAGGCAGGTAGGGGGACGCAGCACCAGCTCGGCCAAGTTTGGATTACAACCCAAATGCTACCACAGAAACATCAGGGGGGAAGACAGGGACTAAAAGAGCCAGCTTCAGCATCCCGGTCTAAGCACCCCCGGCCTCCATCCTTGCGACGCACGGTACACCTTGTTTGCCACCTGCTCGACCCTAGTGCCACTGATAAAATGAAGTAATAATACAGTTAAAATAGAGCGAGTGTCCTCTCTATCATTTCATTTCCAATGTAGATATAGAAAGTGCTTCTCTTTGTTAGTATATGTTTCATCAAGTAGTCCCATTGTTAATGTTTAAGCGTTTCTGCAAACAGGGGTGCTTAATTTTAGTTGATCTGCACAAAAATAGAGATTGGAATGTCTCAAGGCCCCTCCTTGTACTACCACTGTACACTGATGTTCATCACTGGCAGAAGGTGTATCGGGGAGGCTTGGGTCGATTTCCAGTATGAGGCCTACCGTATGAGGCGTCGTAGGGCCCATCTCGCCCTCGCGGTATGGCATACTATGATAGCATCGCAATATTTTCTCCTATTTATTAGTGTATGTTTCATCAACTAGTGCCACTATAATGTAATCATGCTTTTTCATTATCTGTGCAAACAGGGTTATTCAGTTGCATTTTGGTGGAACTGCACAAATGTACGGCTGGAACCGGCATATATGCAGAGTGCAAGGTGTGCCAAGTATAAAATACCGACACCAACCATGCTCCATGCACGCATTGGCATCCACCACCACCAGTGGGATGTGTGGCACTCTCTATGGATGGATCTTTCTTGGCAGCTGATACGTCTCCGTCGTATCAACTTTTCCAAACACTTTTGCCCTTGTTTTTGACTCTAACTTGCATGATTTGAATGGAACTAACCCGGACTGACGCTGTTTTCAGCAGAATTGCCATGGTGTTATTTATGTGCAGAAACAAAAGTTCTCGGAATGACCTGAAACTCCATGGAGGTTATTTTTGGAAATAATAAAAAATATTGGCGAAAGAATCAAGGCCAGGGGGCGCACACCCTGTCCACGAGGGTGGGGGCGCGCCTGCCCCCCTGGGCACGCTCCCCTGCCTCGTGGGCCCCCTGGAGCTCCACCGACCTCAACTCCAACTCCATATATTCGTGTTCAGGGAGAAAAAAATCAGAGAGAAAGATTCATCGCGTTTTACGATATGGAGCCGCCGCCAAGCCCTAAACTCTCTCGGGAGGGCTGATCTGGAGTCCGTTCGGGGCTCGGGAGAGGGGAATCCGTCGCCGTCGTCATCATCAACCATCCTCCATCACCAATTTCATGATGCTCACCGCCGTGCGTGAGTAATTCCATCGTAGGCTTGCTGGACGGTGATGGGTTGGATGAGATTTATGATGTAATCGAGTTAGTTTTGTTAGGGTTTGATCCCTAGTATCCACTATGTTCTGAGATTGATGTTGCTATGACTTTGCTATCCTTAATGCTTGTCACTAGGGCCCGAGTGCATTGATTTCAGATCTGAACCTATTATGTTTTCATGAATATATGTGAGTTCTTGATCCTATCTTGCAAGTCTATAGTCACCTAATATGTGTTATGATCTGGCAACCCCGAAGTGACAATAATCGGGACCACTCCCGGTGATGACCGTAGTTTGAGGAGTTCATGTATTCACTATGTGTTAATGCTTTGGTCCGGTACTGTCACAGCCCTAGCATTAGCCTTGCTTGTCATTGCATCATCATCTTGCATCATGTTTAAATTTCTCAGAAACATGAAATGGGGATGATTCAAAACCCCCAGCACCACCTAAACCAACTAGGGTTACTAAATAATTTTCTCAATGAACCTGAAATGCCCTTCTAAAATGTTCATCATCTTTGCCTTGGTCCAGAACCTCTGACAAAAATGGTGCACAATTTTCTAGGACACATAAGGTCACCGAATTAAATCATATGCTATTTGCAATTGGGCATTTAAATGCTATATATTATTTTAAGTGCTCAATTAATTCTGAACTTAAGTGATGGTTGTTAGGAATAATCCAAACAGAGCCCACAACTATCTTCAGGATTTTTGGAAACGTTTTGGTATTTTTAATAAAGCTCAGAAGTTGCAGAAGAAAACAGAAAACTGAGAGAGAGGGAAACTCACCTGGCAACCCACCAGCCTGCCCACCTGGCGGCCCAGCACTGTGCTGGCCCGTGCCAGCTAGCTGCTTCGTCCCCGCCAGGTAGGCAGGGTGGTGAAGCAGGCGTGCACAGCTCGCCACCGAGCCAGCTGCTTGCCGCCCGCGCCCCTGGACACCTGGGCGAGCTCCACGTCGCCGCCCCGACCCCGTGGACACCTCGCTCACTCCTCTGTCTCTCTCCCTCGCTCTCACCCACCATGGCCGACGCTGCCGCAGCCACACCATCGTAGTTCTCGCGTCCACCGTCGTCCTCGGGACGCCCCGCCGTGTCCACGAGCTCCGCCACCGTCCTCTCCGTCGAGCAGACCGAGCCCCGAGCGCTCGTTCGCCCTGAAGCCACCGCACCGACCTCATCTTCACCGCCCGTCGCCGGAGATCCACTTCACCGCCCCACTTGCTCCGGCTCGTCCCCGACTCCTCCGACCCGCTCGTCCGACGCGCCGTGAGCCCTGCTACCTCTTCCTCCGTTCCGTTTGCCTTCTCGTGCACCACAGTGACTACACCGAGCTCGCTCGCACGCGTCGCCGCCTCTACACATCGCCATCATGGCCATAGCCATGCTGGCTTGATTCCGAGCACGCCATCGCGTTCGCCGCAGCCCAAGCAGCCTGTAGCACTGCTCCTTGCACCTCGTCGTGCCTCCCAGCGACGAGTCCGAGCTCGTCCGAGCTCCGGCTGCCGCCAAACTCGTCACCGGCGTCGTTTCTGGCGACCCCGAGCCCAACCACTAGCACCACCCGCCGCGGCTCGCTCCCAGCTACGCGTAGAGCCCTTCCGCGCGTTGTTTGGCCGCCCTTAGCTCAAATCCGAGTCGCGCCGCCGTCGTTCTAGTCGCCGCCGGCCAGACTCCGGCGACTGCCGATGTGGCACATCATTAGCAGCTAACCCCACTAATAAATCCCACTCTCTAGACACTGACAGTGGGCCCTGCTGCCAATTAAGCCGTTGTTTAGTTTTAAGTTAGATTAATTAACAAAACCAGCGGACCGACGCGTCAGGGTTGCCTGGCTGACGTGGTCGTTGACCAGGCCCACCTGCCAGTGACACTAACCAGCCTCTCTCACTAACGTGTGGACCCCACACGTCAGGTTTGACCTGGACTAGCGCCGTTGACCTATTGACGTCATGGTTATGTCATGCTAACGCAGTAAATAATTTTTGTATTTAAAATAATTCAGAAATTCCAGAAAATAGTGCTAACTTCTAAAATCCATAGAAATTCAACCATAACTCAGAATGAAATAAGTTATATATGAAAAATGATCAGAAAAATCCAATCTATCCATCTGTACTGAATTCATGCATGTTAGAGAATCTTAACTTGGCTGTTTAGGTCAAACATGTTAATGCACTTATATGAACGCATAACTTGAGTTTGTATTTGAATTTTTAGTTCAAATAAGCTCAAACCCATCTGATTGTAGTTGCATTAGCCCAACACACTCATATTGCCATGTCATGATCATGCATCATATTGTGCATTGCATTGATTGTGTTTCCTCTCTGTTGCCGGTATTTGTTCCCCCTCTGTAGACGTTGATCCGGCGATGAGTTCGATGACACCGATGAAGAGCTATACTATCTTCAGAAGTGCCAGGAAAGCCAAACCCCCTTGTTCATTCCGATACAATACCACTCTCTCGCTCCTGCTCTCTTTTACTGCATTAGGACAACAACGATTCAACTGTTACATGCTGCGGTAGTTGAACCCCTTTTCCTCTGCATGACCTGTCATTGCCACAGTAAATAGATGAAACCCACTAGCATGAGTAGGAGTTGTTTGAGCCCTGATGTGCCTACTCATACATGCTTATTTGTCATGCCTGCTCCTGGTTAGAGTTGAGTCAGGTCTGATTCATCGGGTATGAATTGGAATGGTGATGAACATGTCCTACTGTGTGTGAGCTAAGTGTGTGAACACGATTTGGTAAAGGTAGCAGTGAGAGGCCATGTAGGAGTACATGGTGGGTTGTCTCATTGAAATCGTCCTTAGGAACTGAGTTCTGTGTTTGTGGTCCATGAACAGCTACTACCACGCGTTGGGCCCGAAACCAATGGACCCTCTCGGCTTCTTAACCACCCTTGTCCTCTGTCCAGGAGTTGCAAGTAGTTTCTGGTGTTTGTAGTTTGCTGGAGGTCGTGGGCAGCGCTGACCCAAGGGGTGGGTTGTGATGCGGTAGGCACGTGGTCGGGTATGCCGGGCGCCCGTTTGGTGTCTCGGGAACCCTGCACACATCGTTTGGGGCAGTGAGCGAAACCCCGGCCGGATCTCCTCGCGGATGGAACCCGAATAGGCGATAAACCTGGACTGGAGACTTGTGTGGTTAGTCAGGTCGTGGCTGACTCCCTCGCCAGGCTTCCGCTTGAAGGTTGCCGTGATACACGACGTGTACATGGTGGTAAGTGGCGAGAGCGTGTGTGAAGAAGTACACCCCTGCCGGGTTATAAATGATCTATTCGAATAGCCGTGTCCGCGGTAAAGGGCTTCTGGGTTGCCTGTATAGTTCATAGACAAGTGAAAGTGGATACTCTAAAACTCGCAAGATAAGCGTGAGTGCTATGGATGGCCTTCTCGTAGGGAGACGGAAGCGGATCCATAGTGGTGTATTGATATGGTGAATATGTCGACTCGTCTGCGCCACCTCAAAAGAGTTACTTGCAGTCATAGTCTAGGATAGCCACTGAGTCAAAGCTGGCTTTCTGCAGTCAAACTCCACCACCCCCTTTGTTGATACTGATGCATATGTAGCTAGTTCTGATGTAAGTCTTGCTGGGTACATTTGTACTCACGTTTGCTTATTTTATGTTTTGCAGAGAGACTTCAGTCTCACTAGTAGTTCCGCCTGGACTTCGACATTTAGCTTGTTACCTCAGCTACGATCTTGTACCCTTGGGAGGGTCTTGTAGATAGTCAGGCTTCTCAGCCTTTTTCATTTGTAGTTGTCTGTACTCAGACAAGTTAAGGTTCCGCATGTGCTTGTTGCTTGTATGCTCTGTATGTTGGGTCGTGAGACCCATGTTTGTAATACTTGGCTCCTCAGAGCCTAATGAATAATACTCTGAGTCGTAGAGTCTTGTTGTGATGCCATGTTGTATTTGCACATATCGAGCATATTGTGTGTATGATTGAAATGCTTGGTATGTGTGGGATACGACAATCTAGTTGTTTATCCTTGGTAGCCTCTCTGATCGGGAAATCTAGTCTGGTGCTTCCACTGAGACTTGGTAGTCCGCTACAGCCCGGTTTACCGGAGTCCTGCTAGCCCAGCACTACTGCTCCGGAACACCTAGACTGACCGGCATGTGATTCACTTCGTTCCTGTGTCTGTCCCTTCGGGGAAATGTCACGCGGTGACATCAGGAGTCCTGCCTAGCCTGCTACAGCCCGGTTCACCGGAGTCCTGTTAGCCCAGTGCTACAGCCCGGATTCGCACGCTGCTGACCGACATGCTCGATGTTGATTCATGTATGCATGTCCCCGTAAGTTAGTGCCACTTTGGGTTCGCGACTAGTCATGTCGACCCGGGTTCTCTGTCATATGGATGCTAGGAACTCTATCATATACGTGAGCCAAAAGGCGCAAACGGTCCCGGGCCATGGTAAGGCAACACCCGTGGGAATACCGTGCGTGAGGCCGCAAAGTGATATGAGGTGTTACCGGCTCGATCGATGTGACTTGGAATCGGGGTCCTGACAGCTTGGTATCAGAGCCTAATTGCGTGTAGGATTACCAAGCCAAACTGGTCGAAGTTGAGTCTAGAAATGCTTAGTTATATGTAGGGGAATTGATTGTGGGAGGGAACGTAAGGCTCTTTTTACTCCTTTACCTTATGCCCTTCTGATCTGAGTCAACCTCTTCTTTTCTACGGGGATTAAGAACTAGGCCTTCTCATCTATCTATTAGGATGACGAGTTACTATGATAGAGACTTATAGGATTGTTGGTTCCAGGCCTCAATTCAGTTTCTACTACTTTTAGTATGTTGTGAGTTGAACCAGAACCTTGATGTGATGATGTTAAGTGGTTATGCCACCATTTTTGTAGAATGTCCCAAATCTTTTTGAGCATTTACAGTCGTTATGTTGTCCGAGTCATCCCAGGTTTCTAGATAGTCTGATGCACTTGCAATCATTCCTCTATGTTCCTGATGTCCATTTGGGCCAGATTAATCACACTAATCGGTAAGTTGAGGTACTCTATTGCCTCGGCATATATGTTGGAGCTATTATTATGACCCTAGGTGTTTTAGGGAGTCACCTATTAATCTAGCCATGATTAGTGTTCCCAATATGATGATTCTGGCCGTCATTCTCGAAAGCATCCCGTGATGCCATTTAGTAGTAGGTATTCTACTCCTGGGTTCTTGACCCAAGATTCACTCCACTTACCTCGTGTTGATAGTGTTGCTCGTACCTTTAGGATGTTAGTAACCTTTGCGATAGTCCTCAAGGTCCGTGGTAAGTCCTTCTTCCAATACCATGAACTACTTATGGCAGAAGTTCCTTGTTGAACCAAAACATCACAATAAGAGTGCTCTTGATGAGTTCTCCATTCTGCATTGTGATTCTGCCAGTCCTACCTTTCTGCATGGATTATCTGGAAGAAATATGTTGAACTTGTTTGACATACTAAATCTATGCATCCGCAACTCAGAAAACCATATGTTCCTTTGAGTTGTCTCTCTTTAGTTGCATTCTGACCTCTGTCTATCAATTGATAGTCAGGACTAGTTGTGCATTCGTGTTATCGATGCCTATTACTCTTGTGTTTTGTCAAGCCATTCTATCTCGGAATGACTAGGAGAAACAAACTCCAGCACCTCATCTATTTCTTGGACTGGTTAAAGCAGTTGTATTCCGCAGATAAGAATGCCAATCTAGCTTCTAATCTTTTCTACCCTGGAGTATTGCCATCTTATGTCAAGAGTGTCATGGGAATTGCACAACCTCTTATGAATTCTTGATGCAGTGATACTTCTCGCCATCATTATTCATTCATCGGTCCCGTGTTGTCGCAACCGGAATGCCGACAAGTGAATAGTAATGTGTGAAATCAATACTCCTAGCAACCCCCTTGCTTGGTAGTTAAAGGACAATAATTTCATTCTTAGTATGTTGGTTACTGAATCACCATCCTGAGATTCATCATGCTACCTAGTCCATTTTTGTTGGTGCACTCCTCGATCGATGAGTTAGGATTTTGTCAAACCTTTGCTCTTTTGATCACATCGTCTTGCCTTGAAAAGCAAGATTGTTCTCGAGCTTAGTAACATATCGATGGTTCGTGATTTTCCGAATATCTTCTCGGAAGTGTTACCAGGTTGTCACCTGACCGCTATGTTGAGTTCGTGATCAAGTTGGTTTTCCTCTAAACCACCCTTTCTCCAAGAATCTGTGTTGGATACCCATGAGCTAGTTGGTTAAACTAAACAACAACTTGGAGAGTTGGAAGATAAAAAGCTTGCCTAACTTAGTTCGTTCCAAAGGGATATCCTTGTGTTTGTGTGTTAGTTGAAGAAAGATGATATCTTCATCGATTGGTCCCTGTGATCAGTTGTTGGACCTATTGTCTTATCAAAACTTTGATTTGAGTATGGGCTATCACCAAATCAAATCAGAACCAACGATGTTCATAATGTTGTCTTACTCGTGGTTGATCCCTCGAGCATACACCATTACATCTTTTGGTCTGACCAATGCTATCACCGTGTTCACTTGTTGCTGGAAGTCCAGTGATATGGAAATTCTGAAGAGTTGCTATTGAGCCCATCAGCAGCATCTTGTCTCCTCCATGATTCATGTTGAACATCAAGCTAGTGTTGGAAACTTTTTGTAAGCATTATCTTCATGTCCCGTTCATGAATACATGTTGGTGTAAGAGGTGACTTTCTCCAAGTTCACGTGCATTAGGTGCAAGTTGCCGCCGTGAATTTAAGAAAGATTATTTTTGCTTTCTCCGGAATCATCCCAAGTCAGTCATGCATGTGCGAAGTATTCCATGGTTTGATAGGCTCGCTACCTCCACTCTATGTGTAATTCCTAGCACCCCAAGCCACTGATTGACTTGTTCAAGGAAAAGAAGTCTAGCACGCGTAAAGACTTTGAAACCCTTGATGATGGATCCTAACCTGAACTTGATAGTGTTTTATTATAAGACTTCTACGTGGTCATGCTTCTCTGGGACAGCATGCTCACATGTATGTAGCAGAACCAGCTCATGTTTTGGAGCTTGTTATCGTAGTTCATTCCCGAGAATCTCGCAACGTCATCTCGTCGATTTGTGTTGCAAACTTTCTTTTCCGGACATGATGTCTGAAATATTCCGTTACCAACCGAATCTGAATCTCAGGCAGATATGATGGTTGGAACTTTTCCAAGATCTATGATGTAGGTCCCGACAAGGTTGATGTTGGCTGACACACCTAGCCAGAAGATATATTATTGTAGCTTCTTGATTAAGCAATTTTACCATTTTCTCCATGGGGATTTCGTATGATTTATACTAAACGTTGATCCTTATGGGTGTTTGTGCCTCCGAAGTCAGACCTTTAATTGATGTTCCAGATACCGAATGATATTGAGTTAAGCTGGTACATCAAGGAGAACATTGGGAGCGGAGTGCTAAATCTCTCGGTCGATCATCCAGATTTCGTTCCCTTGGCCTCGGTAAGGTGATATCTGAGAAGATGTTATCTTCCTTTGCATCTGCAGCGTCCATCACTATTCATCATGGTAGTTTGTTGTGTTGCCAGGATCCTTGACACGGATGTTGGTAGAACCTTGATGAATATGGAAATGCTTAAAGTCTTGAGAGCACGCGCAAGCAAAATCATCCCTTGCGTTGTCTTCAACAAGGTAGTCCACATCATCCATTCTAGCCCGAGTGTGTCGTTCTCCCGAACTCCGTCAAACGATCACTCGTAAATTACCTCAGGCTGGTGAGAAGAGTTCCAATGATCTATGTATCAAAAGTAATTCTTTTTTCCACCTAAGGGAATACCTCTATAAGTCATCTCCCCTAAGATGTCTCGTTATGGTATCATGGGCAAATTAACTCCTCGCTACCTTGAAACCCCCTCACCATCTATTTAAGCGTGGAATTGTTGCCTACCAAGTCGAACTTTTGCCATCTGTTTCTTCCATCCCTCTTGATGTGTGTTTGTGTCTCAACTCGAGAGAGTTACTGTGTCTCATCCCGTGAGTTGATCGTGAATCGCTCGATCTTCGAGGAGATCGTTTCCTGTAGAATCTCTTTTTGTCGTCATCGAGTTGAATGAAGATTTCTAAAGCAATGACATCAAGGTCAATTTGAAGCAATGAATCAACATCCTCGAGAGGAGCAATTGGATCATGAAGATTGTGTTAGCTTTGTGTCCCCTCTATCTTCCTACATCACGTCTTGAATCTCGATACGAGATTCTTGTTTAGTGGGGGTGAGCTGTCATAGCCCTAGCATTAGCCTTGCTTGTCATTGCATCATCATCTTGCATCATGTTTAAATTTCTCGGAAACTTGAAATGGGGATGATTCAAAACCCCCAGCACCACCTAAACCAACTAGGGTTACTAAATAATTTTCTCAATGCACCTGAAATGCCCTTCTAAAATGTTCATCATCTTTGCCTTGGTCCAGAACCTCTGACAAAAATGGTGCACAATTTTCTAGGACACATAAGGTCACTGAACTAAATCATATGTTATTTGCAATTGGGCATTTAAATGCTATATATTATTTTAAGTGCTCAATTAATTCTGAACTTAAGTGAGGGTTGTTAGGAATAATCCAAACAGAGCCCACAACTATCTTCAGGATTTTTGGAAACATTTTGGTATTTTTAATAAAGCTCAGAAGTTGCAAAAAAATAGAAAAAAAACAAAAACAGAAAACTGAGAGAGAGGGAAACTCACATGGCAACCCACCAGCCGGCCCACCTGGCGGCCCAGCACTATGATGCGCCAGCCGGCTGCTTCGTCCCAGCCAGGCAGGCAGGGAGGTGAAGCCGGCGTGCACAGCTCGCCACCGCACCAGCTGCTTGCCGCCCGCGCCCCTGGACACCTGGGCGAGATCCACGTCGCCGCCCCGACCCCGTGGTACCTCGCTCACTCCTCTGTCTCTGTCCCTCGCTCTCTCCCACCATGGCCGACGCTGCCGCAGCCACGCCATCATAGTTCTCACGTCCACCGTCGTCATCGCGCTGCCCCGCCGTGTCCACGAGCTCCGCCACCATCCTCTCCGTCGAGCAGACCGAGCCCCGAGCGCTCGTTCGCCCTGAAGCCACCGCACTGACCTCATCTTCACCGCCCGTCGCCGGAGATCCACTTCGCCGCCCCGCTTGCTCCAGCTCGTCCCCGACTCCTCCGACCCGCTCGTCCGACGCGCCGTGAGCCCTGCTACCTCCTCCTCCTCTCCGTTTGCCTTCTCATGCACCACAGCGACTACACCGAGCTCGCCCGCACGCGTCGCCGCCTCTACACGTCGCCGTCGTGGCCATAGCCACGCTGGCTCGATTCTGAGCACGCCATCTGTGATGCCCCTGATTTGACTGTACACTAATCATGCACGCAAATGTGTACGATCAAGATCAGGGACTCACGGGAAGATATCACAACACAACTCTAAAACATAAATAAGTCATACAAGCATTATAATACAAGCCAGGGGCCTCGAGGGCTCGAATACAAGTGCTCGATCATAGACGAGTCAGCGGAAGCAACAATATCTGAGTACAGACATAAGTTAAACAGATTTGCCTTAAGAAGGCTAGCACAAAAGTAGCAACAATCGAAAAGGCAAGGCCTCCTGCCTGGGACCTCCCAACTACTCCTCGAAGCCGAACTCCATGTAGCATCATCCTCGGGATCTCTAGCTCCTGGACTGCAGCATCTGGTTGCGACAATCCGGTATAGAAAAAGGGAAAAGAGGGAGAAAAGCAACCGTGAGTACTCATCCAAAGTACTCGCAAGCAAGGAGCTACACTACATATGCATGGGTATATGTGTAAAGGGCCATATCAGTGGACTGAACTGCAGAATGCCAGAATAAAAGGGGGATAGCTAGTCCTGTCGAAGACTACGCTTCTGGACATCTCCATCTTGCAGCATGTAGAAGAGAGTAGATTGAAGTCCTCCAAGTAGCATCGCATAGCATAATCCTACCCGGCGATCCCCTCCTCGTCGCCCTGTTAGAGAGCGATCACCAGGTTGTATTTGGCACTTGGAAGGGTGTATTTTATTCAGTATCCAGTTCTAGTTGTCATAAGGTCAAGGTACAACTCCGGGTCGTCCTTTTACCAAGGGACACGGCTATTCGAATAGATAAACTTCCCTGCAGGGGTGCACCACATAACCCAACACGCTCGATCTTATTTGGCCGGACACACTTTCTGGGTCATGCCCGGCCTCGGAAGATCAACACGTCGCAGCCCCACCTAAGCACAACAGAGAGGTCAGCACGCCGGTCTAACCCTATGCGCACAGGGGACTGGGCCCATCGCCCTATGCACACCTACACGTTGCGTACGCGGCCGGAAGCAGACCTAGCCTAGTGGCGTTCCAGTCCAATCCGGCGCGCGCCACTCAGTTGCTGACGTCACGAAGGCTTCAGCTGATACCACGACGCCGGGATACCCATAACTACTCCCGCGTAGATGGTTAGTGCGTATAGACCAAATGGCCAGACTCAGATCAAATACCAAGATCTCGTTAAGCGTGTTAAGTATCCGCGAACGCCGACCAGGGCCAGGCCCACCTCTCACCTAGGCGGTCTCAACCTGCCCTGTCGCTCCGCCACAAGTAACAGTCGGGGGCCGTCAGGAACCCAGGCCCACCTCTACCGGGGTGGAGCCACCTGTCCTTTCAGCCCCCTCATCAGAATCACTTGCGGGTACTCACCGAGCCGACCAGACTTTAGTCACCACATGTGTCATGTATATAGTATATAAGTATATACCCGTGATCACCTCCGAGGTGATCACGGCCCGATAGTATAGCACAGCAGACGGACAAGAATGTAGGGCCACTGATGGAAAACTAGCATCCTATACTAGGCATGTAGGATTGCAGGTAAAGGTAACAACAGTAGTAGCAAGGATAGGCTATGCATCAGGATAGGATATCGAAAAGCAGTAACATGCTACACTACTCTAATGCAAGCAGTATAGAGAAGAATAGGCAATATCTGGTGATCAAGGGGGGGGCTTGCCTGGTTGCTCAGACAAGAAGGAGGGGTCATCGGTGACGTAGTCGACCACAGGGGCATCAGCATCGTCACGGGGTCTACCGAAGAGAAGAGGGGGGAGAAACAGTAAATACATAGCAAGCAAGTGCATAACACGACAACAGGTAGAGCTAGACGTGTCCTAACGCGGTATGAGGTGATACCGGTGAAGGGGGGAAACATCCGGGAAAATATCCCCGGTGTTTCACATTTTCGGACAGACGAACCGGAGGTGAAATGTTGCAGGTGCAATAGGTTAGGGATGTGTGGTGGACGAACGGGCTGCGTATCCGGATTCGTCTCGTCGTTCTGAGCAACTTTCATGTACAAAGTATTTCCATCCGGGTTACGGATTATTTTATATGATTTTCTAAAGATTTAATCATTTTCTGAATTTTAATTAATTATTTAATTCAACCTTATCCAAAACAGTGTTGCGATGACATCAGCATGACATCATGCTGACGTCAGCAGTCATCTGACACGTGGGTCCCACATGTCATAGACTGATTAGGGTAATTAGGGTTAACTAATTAATTAACTATTAATTAAACTAATTAATTAAATTAGATTAATCTAAACAGGGTTAATTAACTAATTAATTAATTACTTTTCTTTTTATTTTTATTTATTTATTAATTTTTATTAATTAAGTTATTATTATTATTATTAATATTATTATTTATTTATTATTTATTATTATTAATTTTTTATATATAATTTTCTTTAATTCTTTTTTTTTAAACGTTCAGGGGCGTGGGCCCTTGTGTCATTGGCCCAAAGGCCATAGCAGGCATGGGCGCTAACGGGCATAGCCTCGAACGGGCGCTGGCCCGCGGGGGCGGCTGGCGGGCGCGGGCGCCGGTGTGCCGGCGAGCTGGGCGCGCGGGCCGGCGAACGGCGGGGAGCTCCGGTGGAGCAGCGGCAGGGCCATCGTGGGGGGGGGGGAAGCGGGGCGACGGTGCGGGGGGGTGAGCGCCGGAGGCGGACGCGTGCACGGCGGTAGGTGAGCGACGAGAGCGGGGCTGGCGGGTGCAGAGGGGCGTCGGGGGCAAGCACGCACGGCGCAGGGCGCGGTCGGGCGGCCGTGTACGGCGAGGCGACGACGGGGAACGGCTCGGGCGCGATGGCCATCCAGAGGAGGCGCGACGAGCGCGGGGAGGCCGCGAGCGAGCACGGCCTCGGACGCGCGGTGACAGGGGAAGAGGGGAGAGGAGGAGGGCGCTCACGGCGGGGCTGTAGGGACGGGGCAGCATGCTCGAGGTGGGGGGACGGGGACGGCGCGGATGGAGTGGAGGCACGCCCGCGAGGGAGCTCCGGCGAGGTCCTCGGGCGAGGGCGTCGGGACGGCGATGAGGCATGGCCGTGGCTTCTGGTGGTGTCGCGCGAGGGAGAGGAGGGCGAGGAGGTAACGGCGACGGCGATCCGGGGTGATGGCGTCGACGGGGTCGGGGCGGCACCGAGCGGCGGCAGCGGGGGCGAGGTGAGGCAGCGGCGGCGGGGTCGAGCCCTCCCCGATCCAGATCGAGGGGAGAGGGGAGTGAACGTGGGGGAGGGCGAGTGGGGAGGTGGAGGTTGTCGGTGGGGAGTGGGGGGGCTGGAGTGGATAAGGGGACGGCTGGTGGGCCGGTTTGGGCCGGCCGGCTAGCTGGGCTGGGAGGCCCAGTGGGGGGGGGCAGGCCTCTTTTCTTTATTTTGTTTTATTTTTTTTGTTTGTGTTTTCTTTTATTTATTTTCCTTTACTGTTTTATTTTATTTCTTTAATAGTTATAGTTTTATAATAAGTTAAAGCCCACACCTAAATCGGAGTTGTAAAAAGTTTTTAGAGACTAAATAAACTAGTTTAATATTTGTTTATATTTAATAACACTTATATAATTGTTTTTGCTACTGTTTTATTCATCTCATAGTATTTAAACATTTTATAAAGGTGTGGTTTCTCTACCATAATTATCTGTGCAATATTTGGTTCACTCCGAACATTTTTGTTTCAATGTTTGAAAACTTTTGTTGTTTGCCATATTTTGAATTGATTTTTGAATCGGGTTTGAACTAACGAAGGATTAGAAACAGTAACGGAGGTGACATGGCATCATTAGCAGAGTTTTACTGTAGCTTGATTATCCGGGCGTCACAATTCTCCTCCACTACAAGAAATCTCGTCCCGAGATTTAAGAGGGAAGTAAAGGGGGAAGGTTCGGGTTACGAAATTCTAGGGAGCGTTCTTGGTCTTGGTTGTTCTTCTCGAAGAGGTTGATCCATTACGTTGATGTCTTCATTCTGCTGTTTCAGGTCATCATGATAAAGTTGTCGTCCTTTCTTCGGGAACTCCATCGTACTTACGACAGAGTAAGGGGGGTATTCTGGAAGAACGGACTTCTGCAGGGTTTACTATCTGGTCAACATCATCGGGGAAAGTGGCAGAAAGTATCTCTCGAATTGCAACTTAAGAAATTATCGAGAGCAAAGTAAGAAGATACAAAAATAGAAGTTTTCAAGCGCATAGGCAATCGTTCGTCGCCTGAAACAAATTGTTGAAGGGGATTAGAGCAATGTGAACAAGCATTGCATCTAATACGAGTATAGATCACTAGGCAGGTGGCCCGTGAATTACATACAAAGTCAAGAGCGAGGAATAACTCTAACAACACGGTGTACAGGAGAGTCAGTTTTCGATCCTGTGGAACTGTGGGTTATGGGCCCACCATGTGGGTTAAAAGTAGGAAGGGCGGTGACATCTTGCACGATCATGATAGCAAGGCATGTCAGAGGGTAGCCTGTCAGTTATATGTCAGCAACATCGTCGGTACCAAGGGTGAGGGACCAAGAGAACCATTTTCCTGCTCATTGAAACGAGGCGGACCATTAGGCAAAGTTCTCGTCCATCGGTGGTTACCGAAATGTCACCAACAATAATAACAGGGTCTTACTGTGTAACACCCTGGGAATCATGCTACAGTAACTCCCTGTGATTAAGCTAATCATATTGCTAAACAGGGCTAGATCACATTTGAACCACACCCTTGTCAAACTCCTAGTTCAAACTTCAATTAAATTTAAAAGTGGAAAATAAAAGTTTTCAAAAATTCAAACAAAAATGTTCAGTGGGTTCTAAATAATACACTGGTAATTATGGAGGAGAAATCGCATTTTTATAAAATGTCTAAATACTTTTAAATGAAATAAAACAAAAAAGGAAATAAACAAATAAAAGGAAAACAGAAAACAGATCCCAGAAAGAAAAAAAAAGGAAAAAGGGAAAAGACCCCCCTCCCCGCTGGGCCTCGGCCCAGCTGGCCGTCGACCCACCCTAGCCGGCCCACTCCCCCTCCCCGGTCGGGTCTCTGTTCCCCCGACCCCGTCGCTACAGGAGGCTGGTCGCCGCCGGACCCCCCCTCGCCGGCGATGAACCCCGCGAGAGGATAAGGCTGCCACGCCTCGACTCCTCGATCCCCTCTCCAATCCCCCTGGCGTCCCCATCCATTCCCCTCCTCCTCGCTCGCTCTCTTCCCTCCTCTGTCGTCCGAACGCCATCGCCGTGCCGTCACCGTGCTCGTGGCCACAAGCCTCCCCGGCGCTCGGGAGGATGTCGAGGAGCACCGCCGTCCTCTTCTGCACCGTATGCAAGCGCTAGGTTGAGCCGGAGTGCCTCGAGACGTCGCCGCCGGCCTTCTTCCCCAACCACGGCCGTCGTCGTCCACCTCATCGATCTGCCTCGCCGGACCACCCCGCGCCCGCTTAGCACCTCTGCAGACCCCCCCTGTGAGCATCTCTCTCCTTCCCCTCACTCAACGCGCTCGATTGCGAGCTCTAGCAGCTGATCCGCCATCGGCCGAAAGCTTGCTCCGCCGCTCACCTCGCCGTTGCGGCCACAGCTCACGCAGCTGGCGTTTGAGCACGCCGTCGTGCTCAACATCTCCGTAGGAAGCCGTAGCACCCACTAGCTCTTTCCCGCATGCCCCCTGCGTCTTTCCCGTCAGTGCCGTGCTCTGGTCGCCGCCTCGGCTCATCGCCGGTGCCATTTCCGACCACCTCGGCACCTGCCGCTTGCCGCGCCCGATGCGCGCGAGCGTCAGCTCGTCATAGGACCTAACCGCGCTCCAAATGGGCCACCGTGGGCGAAACCCGAGCTCACCCGCGCATCGCCGCCGCGTTGGAGCTCGCCGGAGCCCCTCTCCGGTGCCCTGCCGACGTGGCCGGCCGGGCCCCACCCCTGGGTCACTGCCAGTGGCCCCCACGGGCCCCAGTTGACTGGGTTGACCCAGTCAACTGCTGACTGGGCAGGCCCAGTCACTGACATGCGGGCCCCGCCGCAGAAATTAAAAAAATAAAAGAAAAGGAAAATGTTTTATAAATAAAAATAATTAGTTTAGCTAAACACTCACTGACATGTGGGGCCCATCCCTCTAATTATACTGTTAGATTAGTTTAATTAAGTATTAGACTAACAGAGGCTGACATGTGGGTCCCACTGGACCCATCTGTCTGGTTTGACTGGTCAGCCGACCTGTAGACTTGCTGACGTCAGCATTGCCTCATGCTGACGTCATAATTCATTTTTCTTAATATAAATAATTCCAGAAATTCAAATAAACTTTGAAAATTCATATCTTTTAAACCGTAACTCGGATGAAAATGTTTTCTATATGAAAGTTGCTCAGAACGACGAGACGAATCCAAATACGTCGTCCGTTCGTCCACCACACCTCCCTAACCTATCGAACTAGCAACTTTCCCCCTCCGGTCCGTCTGTCCGAAAACGTGAAACATCGGGAATACCTCCCGGATGTTCCCCCCCTTCACCGGTACCACCTACTGTCGCGTTAGGACACCCCTAGCACCGCTCACTGTCATGTCACGCATCGTCATGCTTATGTTTGCATTGTATTTACTGTTTCTTCCCCCTCTTCTCTCCGGTAGACTACGAGACCGACACTGCTGCTGCCCAGTTCGACTACGGAGTCGACGACCCCTCCTACTTGCCAGAGCAACCAGGCAAGCCCCCCCCCCTTGATCACCAGATATCGCCTACTCTCCTCTATACTGCTTGCATTAGAGTAGTGTAGCATGTTACTGCTTTTCGATATCCTATTCTGATGCATAGCCTATCCTTGCTACTACTGTTGATACCTTTACCTGCAATCCTACATGCTTAGTATAGGATGCTAGATTTCCATCAGTGGCCCTACATTCTTGTCCGTCTGCTGTGCTACACTATCGGGCCGTGATCACCTGGGCGGTGATCGCGGGTATATACTTATATACCATATACATGACACATGTGATGACTAAAGTCGGGTCGGCTCGTAGGAGTACCCGCAAGTGGATCTTTGTGGCGGAGCGACAGGGCGGGTTGAGACTGCCTAGGTAAGAGGTGGGCCTGGCCCTGGTCGGCGTTCGCGGATACTTAACACGCTTAACGAGATCTTGGTATTTGATCTGAGTCTGGCCATTTGGTCTATACGCACTAGCCATCTACGCGGGAGTAGTTATGGGTATCCCGGCGTCGTGGTATCAGCCGAAGCTCTTTTGACGTCAGCGACTGAGTGGCGCGCGCCGTGTTGGACCGCTTTGATGTAACCGCCGTGATCGTGTGGGTTGCTAGGTCTGCTCGCGGCCGCGTTCGCAACGTGCAGGTGTGCATAGGGCGATGGGCCCAGACCCCTGCGCGCTTAGGATTAGACCGGCGTGCTAACCGCTCTGTTGTGCTTAGGTGGGGCTGCGACGCGTTGATCTTACGAGGCCGGGCATGACCCAGAAAAGTGTGTCCGGCCAATTGGGATCGAGCGTGTTGGGTTATGTGGTGCACCCCTGCAGGGAAGTTTATCTATTTGAATAGCCGTGTCCCTCGGTAAAAGGACGACCCGGAGTTGTACCTTGAGCTTATGACAACTAGAACTGGATACTGAATAAAATACACCCTTCCAAGTGCCAGATACATCCCGGTGATCGCTCTCTAACAGGGCGACGAGGAGGGGATTGCCGGGTAGGATTATGCTATGCGATGCTACTTGGAGGACTTCAATCTACACTCTTCTTTATGCTGCAAGATGGAGATGTCCAGAAGCGTAGTCTTCGACAGGACTAGCTATCCCCCTCTTATTCCGGCATTCTGCAGTTCAGTCCACTGATATGCCTCTTTACACATATACCCATGCATATGTAGTGTAGCTCCTTGCTTGCGAGTACTTTGGATGAGTACTCACGGTTGCTTCTCTCCCTCTTTTTCCCCCTTTCCTTTCTATCTGGTTGTCGCAACCAGATGTTGGAGTCCAGGAGCCAGACGCCACCGTCGACGACGACTCCCACGGCACTGGAGGTGCCTACTACTACGTGCAGGCCGCTGACGACGACCAGGAGTAGTTAGGAGGTCCTAGGCAGGAGGCCTTGCCTCTTCGATCGTTGCTGCTTTTGTACTAGCCTTCTTAAGGCAAAACTTGTTTAACTTATGTCTGTACTCAGATATTGTTGCTTCCGCTGACTCGTCTATGATCGAGCACTTGTATTCGAGCCCTCGAGGCCCCTGGCTTGTATTATAATGCTTGTATGACTTATTTATGTTTTAGAGTTGTGTTGTGATATCTTCCCGTGAGTCCCTGATCATGATCGTACACATTTGCGTGCATGATTAGTGTACGGTCAAATCGGGGGCGTCACAAGTTGGTATCAGAGCCGACTGCCAGTAGGAATCCCCCTTTCCACACTCCTTGGCCGAAGTCGAGTCTAGACATTACAAAACTTTTACTAATATGGCTGTGTGTCTTACGGGCCCACGTCGCCATTGGGTGGTACTAGTATCTTTTACTCCTCGACCTTTACTCTGGGACTCTGATCTCTCTTCTATTCGGGTTAAGTGAATTTTACTAAATCTAACATTAGGATCTCGTTATCACTTTCACCCGGAGAGCCCCTTATTACTGATGATCGTCTGCTGCACGTGAAGACCCTGAAGATACTCTCCGCTGATAACCCGAGAACTTGTGTTCATCACTTTTGCAATTCCCTTTCATCGATAAACTCCTATGGATAACCACGTATACTCGCCACTCATACAATGTTTCCCAGTTGATCTTGTTATTACAAGATACCCCGAAATTCTCTCTGTTGTTCCGAGAATCCTTTGAGCTTACTGCCTTGCGGTTCTTTGTCACCTGAATACCCCTACGGATAATTCTCGCACTTACCGAGTATCCGGTCATCCCCAGTTGATTCAAGTATTCCACAATAGTCTTCAAAATACTATTCGATCTTCCTAAAATCCTCAGGAGCCTATTGCTCTTGAAATTCTTGTTTGCTTGCATTATGGTTAATCCCATAAGTCTCGTAATCTTATTGGCATCTCTTGTCATTATCATTTTGAGTCCGTTGATTCAAATTGTTGCGAATGCTCGCAATCCTCAATCATATCCTAGAATTCATTCTTCCGGCTCAGACGTCATTTAAAACGTGAGCTGGATCTCGACCTATCAAATTGCCATCGATTGTACCCCTAAGCCTACTCAACTTATCCATCCTTGATCAGAGCGTTGCTTCTGACCCCCTGATTTGGAAATCGTAATTCTTGTGCTTTTGAACTTTCAGTTAGTCAGTTGTTTCTATAATCAGATCTCCTTGCATTCTTCTTCCTCTGGTTGAGTATCGATGCTCACATCAGATCCCTTGTGGACCATCGGTTCCTTTGTTGGATTTTATCCGACAGTGTCCTTCATATTGAATAACCTTGTGAGCCTTTCCATGGGTGTATAATGCATTTGGTAAATAGTATCATCTGTTTTTGAATAATGCTCTTCTTTCGAGCTTGTAATATTTACTCTGAAGTTTGTGGTATATGTTCCTAAGATGCCTTGATGGGTTGAACCTATGCCTTTCATAATATGTGTGAACTCGAAAATTTTCATGAGTCATACTCTTCTGGTATTTTGCCAGATAAAATTTCAACACTACAACTTCTTTGAAAAATGAGAAGTAAATGAAAGGTTATGCATTGGAGAAGTGGGAGTCGACCTTGAACTTTGCGTTCATGCCCATGGACACGGTGTAGATCTTATCATTAAAGCTTTTCTTAAATTAATTATTCCCTTGGTATAAGTTCGTCTTATATATGGGATCTGACATTTTGCAATCGTGGTTCCAACCATATTCTCTTTTAAATACCATTTCTCGTGCAAGTTTAAGCACTTGTCTTCTGCAGAGCAATACCCCAGTCCAACCTCTACTTTGGTTTGTCGTCGAGTATTACCCCCCTGGTATCTCGAGATTATCACGGAACTGCATAACTTATTATGAGTTCTCCATCAAGTATTACATTCTCATTTATTCCAATTTTTCACGGGCTCCGAGTTATTAAACACTCAAGGACATCGATAAATGAATCGAATCCGCACTACGGTTCAACAACTTTTAGTAAAGTTCCTTACCTACGAGTTTGTACCCGATCGCGTCATTCCTAGCCTGTTTGGCTATATCATTATCTTGATGATTTTAACTGTGCTACCTGGTCCTTATTCCCGGAGCACCACTTTCGACGATGAGCTAAGCTTACGTCGATTTTCCTTGTCATATCGTTTCACCTCGAACAACAAACTTGCCCCGAGTTTGTGTAGTATCCGTGGCTCCAATAATCTTTTGTTGCATCAGTCCTTTTGCTTGATGCAGTCGCTGATCAATTGCTTCTTCGTGGATCCCCTCGATAACAAAATGTCGTGATCACCATCAACATTCTGAGCTCTTCCAAGATATCTATCGAATTCTGGATGAGAAATACCATCCTTGCCCTCGATGATTTGTTTTATCATCGACCATTTTATTGCCTTCCATTCAACACAAACTTGTGCGTGTTTTGTGTTGTACCTTGATTTCCCTGCTATCTAGCTTATGATATGTTCTACCCTGGAGTATTACCAAATTTTACGTCAAGTATGTCGTAAGAATTTCACCACCTCGTATGACATCTCGGTACAGTGATACTTCTCCCCATCACCATTCTTTCTTGGTCCCCGTGTTGTTTCTAAAAGGAATACCGACCAATGATCTGTGATGTGTAAATTCTAAACTTCTAGCAACCCTATTGCTTTGAAGTTATTGGTCTATAGCTTCATTCTACGTCTATGGCTTAATGAATCATCATTCGAACATTGATTGTGCTACCTAGCCCATATTTCGGGTGCACATTTCAACCAATGTTTAACTGTGTATGTTTTCCTCGAGCATACATCATTAAGTCATTCGATCTAGTTAATGTTATCTCCTTGTTCACATAGTGGTGGAAATCCATCTTTTGGAAATCTCAATGGATTGTCGCTGAGTCAAGCAGTCACCTCCTCACCTCTCCTTGATTTAATTATGAACCCTTGTTCGGAACTCGCTTCCATAGCTCATCTCCCGAGAATCTTCGATGTCGTTTCGACAATTTGTGTTGCACCTTTTCTTCTCAGGCCTCCTAAGTCTGAGTTATCCTGACACCAATCAGATCTGAATCTCGGTCAGATATGATGGTTGGAACATATTTCCAAGAGTTATAACATTGGCCTATTTATGACCCGGTAAGGTGATGATACCCAGCACACCTGGCGGGAGGCCCTATTGTTATAAGTTTTTCCCAAGGACAAGCAGAGTATCATATCCATGACAGGATAGAAAGTAGAAAACCATTTAGGTAAGGGGAGAGGAATTTCATGACATAACCCATACAGCGGTGTTTGGATAATTGAGCAAGAAACATCGAGTATTGGGCTTCAAATGTTCTTGTTGAAAATCGGAGTACCATAGACATGCTTTGAGATAGCATTGACATGGTCAACAGGTGAAGATCAGAATTTTGAAACAAAAAGGATCCATCAGGAACAACTTATAGAATAAGTCTTACAATTTCCTCACGGAAGAATAGATAACCTTGCTGAAAGGAAAGCTTATAACAATAGGTCCTCCGGCCAGGTGTGTTCGGCATGTCATCACCTTACCGGGTCATAAATAGGCCAATGTTATAACTCTTGGAAATATGTTCCAACCATCATATCTGACCGAGATTCAGATTTGATTGGTGTCAGGATAACTCAGACTCAGGATGCCTGAGAAGAAAGGTGCAACACCAATTGACGAGATGACATTGTAAGATTCTCGGGAAACGAACTATGGAAGCGAGTTCCGAAACAAGAGTCCATCAGTATACCAACGAGAGGATGAGGAGGTGGCTGATTGTCTCAGCGACAATCCATTGAGATTTCCGAAATGTGGATTTCCACCGCTATGTGAACAAGGAGATAACATTAACTAGATCGAATGACTTAATGATGTATGCTCGAGGAAAACATACACAGTTAAACATTGGTTGAAATGTGCACCCGAAATATGGGCTAGGTAGCACAATCAATGTTCGAATGATGATTCATTAAGCCATAGACGTAGAATGAAGCTATAGACCCAATAACTCCAAAGCAATAGGGCTGCTAGAAGTTTAGAATTTACACATCACAGACCATTGGTCGGTATTCCTTTTAGAAACAACACGGGGACCAAGAAAGAATGGTGATGGGGAGAAGTATCACTGTACCAAGATGTCATACGAGGTGGTGAAATTCTTACAACATACTTGACGTAAAATTAGGTAATACTCTAGGGTAGATCATATCATAAGCTAGATAGCAGGGAAATCAAGGTACAACACAAAACACGCACAAGTTTGTGTTGAATGGAAGGCAATAAAATGGTCGATGATAAAACAAATCATCGAGGGCAAGGATGGTATTTCTCATCCAGAATTCGATAGATATCTTGGAAGAGCTCAGAATGTTGATGATGTTCACGACACATTTGTAGCGAGAATTTATGAAGAGGTAATCGATCGGCGATGTCATCCAGTCAAAGGAATGATGAAGCGAAAAGTTATTGGAACCAGGGGTACGACACAAACTTGAAATCAAGCTTGTTGTTCAAGGCGAACTAATATGACGAGGAAGATCGACGTAAGCTTAGCTCATCATCGAAAGTTGTGTTCCGGGAAGGACCGGGTAGCACAGTTAAAAAGTTTGCACGATAATGATATAGCCGATAAGGCTAGGAATGACTTGAAGGATTATTAAACTCGTAAGCAACAAGAATTACTTAGAGTTATTGAATCAGAGTGCGGAATCAATTCGCTTATCGGTGTTCTCGAGTGACTAATAACTCACAGCCCGTGGAAAATTGGAATCAGTGAGAATGTAGCACTTGATGAAAAACTCATAAGAAGTTATGCAGTTCCATGATAATCTCGAGATACCAGGGGGTAATACTCGATGACAAACCAAAGTAGAGGTTGGGCTGGGGTATTGCTCTGCAGAAGACAAGTGCCCAACTTGTACGAGAAATGGTGTTTAAAGGAGAACATGGTCGGAACCACGATTGCAAAAGGCCAAATCCCAGATATAAGATGAACTTATACCAAGGGAATAATTAATTTAAGAAAAGCTTTAATGATAAGATCTACATCATGTCCTTGGGCATGAACGCAAAGTTCAAGGTCGACTCCCACTTCTTCAATGCATAACCTTTCATTCACTTCTCGCGTTTGATGAAGTTGTAGTGTTGAAAATTTTTATCTGGCAAAATACCAGAAGAGTATGACTCATGAAAACTTCCGAGTTCACACATATTATGGAAGGCATAGGTTCAACCCATCAGGGCATCTTAGGAACATATACCACAAACTTCGGAGTAAATAATACAAGCTCGAAAGTAGAGCATGGTTCACAAAGCAGAGGATACAATTTACCAAAGGCATCATGTATCCGAGGAAAAGCTCACAAGCTTATTTAATATGGAGGACATTGTCGGATAAAATCCAACAAAGGAACCGATGGTCCACAAGGGATCTGATGTGAGCATCGGTACTCAACCAGAGGAAGAAAGAATGCAAGGAGATCCGATTATAGAAACAACTGACTAACTCAAAAGCTCAAATGCAAAGGAATTATGAATTCCAAGACAAGGGATCAGAAGCAATGCTCTGATTAGGGATGGATAAGTCGAGTAAACTTACGGGCACAATCGATGGCAAATTTGATTGGTCGAGATCCAGCTCATGTTAAAAATGACGTTTGAGCCAGAAGGGAGAATCCTAGGATCTGATTGAGGATTGTGAGCATTCGCAATATTTTGAATCAACAGACTCAAAATGATAATGACAAGGAATGACTATAAGATTACGAGACTTATGGGATTATCCATAATGCAAGCAAGCAAGAATTTCAAGAGCAATAGGCTCCTGAGGATTTTCGGAAGATCGAATGGTATTCTGAACACTTTTGTGATATACTTGAATTCAACTGGGGATGAGCGGATACTCGGTAAGTGCGAGAATTATCCGTAGGGGTATTCAGGTGTCAAAGAACAGCATAGCAGTAAGCTTAAAGGATTCTTGGAACAACAGAGAGCATTACGGGGTATCTTGTAGTAACAAGATCAACTGGGAAACATTGTATGAATTGCGAGTATACGTGGTTATCCATAGGAGTTCATCGATGAAAGGGAATTGTAAAAGCGATGAACACAAGTTCTCGGGTTATCAACGGAGAGTATCTTTAGGGTCTTCACGTGCAGCAGACGATCATCAGTAATAAGGGCTCTCCGGGTGAAAGCAATAACGAGATCCTAATGTTAGATTTAGCAAAACTCACTTAACCCGAATAGAAGAGAGATCAGAGTCCCAGAGTATAGACAAGGAGTAAAAGATCCTAATACCACCCAATGGCGATGTGGGCCCGTAAGACACACAGCCATATTAGTAAAAGTTTTTGCAATGTCTAGACTCGACTTCGGCCAAGGAGTGTGGAAAGGGGGATTCCTACAGGCAGTCGGCTCTGATACCAACTTGTGACGCCCCTGATTTGACCGTACACTAATCATGCACGCAAATGTGCACGATCAAGATCAGGGACTCATGGGAAGATATCACAACACAACTCTAAAACATAAATAAGTCATACAAGCATTATAATACAAGCCAGGGGCCTCGAGGGCTCGAATACAAGTGCTCGATCATAGACGAGTCAGCGGAAGCAACAATATCTGAGTACAGACATAAGTTAAACAGATTTGCCTTAAGAAGGCTAGCACAAAAGTAGCAACGATCGAAAAGGCAAGGCCTCCTGCCTGGGACCTCCCAACTACTCCTCGAAGCCGAACTCCATGTAGCATCATCCTCGGGATCTCTAGCTCCTGGACTGCAGCATCTGGTTGCGACAATCCGGTATAGAAAAAGGGAAAAGAGGGAGAAAAGCAACCGTGAGTACTCATCCAAAGTACTCGCAAGCAAGGAGCTACACTACATATGCATGGGTATATGTGTAAAGGGCCATATCAGTGGACTGAACTGCAGAATGCCAGAATAAAAGGGGGATAGCTAGTCCTGTCGAAGACTACGCTTCTGGACATCTCCATCTTGCAGCATGTAGAAGAGAGTAGATTGAAGTCCTCCAAGTAGCATCGCATAGCATAATCCTACCCGGCGATCCCCTCCTCGTCGCCCTGTTAGAGAGCGATCACCGGGTTGTATCTGGCACTTGGAAGGGTGTATTTTATTCAGTATCCAGTTCTAGTTGTCATAAGGTCAAGGTACAACTCCGGGTCGTCCTTTTACCGAGGGACACGGCTATTCGAATAGATAAACTTCCCTGCAGGGGTGCACCACATAACCCAACACGCTCGATCTTATTTGGCCGGACACACTTTTCTGGGTCATGCCCGGCCTCGGAAGATCAACACGTCGCAGCCCCACCTAAGCACAACAGAGAGGTCAGCACGCCGGTCTAACCCTATGCGCGCAGGGGTCTAGGCCCATCGCCCTATGCACACCTGCACGTTGCGTACGCGGCCGGAAGCAGACCTAGCCTAGTGGCGTTCCAGTCCAATCCGGCGCGCGCCACTCAGTCGCTGACTACACGAAGGCTTCGGCTGATACCACGACGCCGGGATACCCATAACTACTCCCGCGTAGATGGTTAGTGCGTATAGACCAAATGGCCAGACTCAGATCAAATACCAAGATCTCGTTAAGCGTGTTAAGTATCCGCGAACGCCGACCAGGGCCAGGCCCACCTCTCACCTAGGCGGTCTCAACCTGCCCTGTCGCTCCGCCACAAGTAACAGTCGGGGGCCGTCAGGAACCCAGGCCCACCTCTACCGGGGTGGAGCCACCTGTCCTTTCAGCCCCCTCATCAGAATCACTTGCGGGTACTCACCGAGCCGACCCGACTTTAGTCACCACATGTGTCATGTATATAGTATATAAGTATATACCCGTGATCACCGCCCAGGTGATCACGACCCGATAGTATAGCACAGCAGACGGACAAGAATGTAGGGCCACTGATGGAAAACTAGCATCCTATACTAAGCATGTAGGATTGCAGGTAAAGGTAACAACAGTAGTAGCAAGGATAGGCTATGCATCAGGATAGGATATCGAAAAGCAGTAACATGCTACACTACTCTAATGCAAGCAGTATAGAGAAGAATAGGCGATATCTGGTGATCAAGGGGGGGCTTGCCTGGTTGCTCAGACAAGAAGGAGGGGTCATCGGTGACGTAGTCGACCACAGGGGCATCAGCATCGTCACGGGGTCTACCGAAGAGAAGAGGGGGGAGAAACAGTAAATACATAGCAAGCAAGTGCATAACAGGACAACAGGTAGAGCTAGACGTGTCCTAACGCGGTATGAGGTGATACCGGTGAAGGGGGGAAACATCCGGGATAATATCCCCGGTGTTTCACGTTTTCGGACAGACGAACCGCAGGTGAAATGTTGCAGGTTCAATAGGTTAGGGATGTGTGGTGGACGAACGGGCTGCGTATCCGGATTCGTCTCGTCGTTCTGAGCAACTTTCATGTACAAAGTATTTCCATCCGGGTTACGGATTATTTTATATGATTTTCTAAAGATTTAATCATTTTCTGAATTTTAATTAATTATTTAATTCAACCTTATCCAAAACAGTGTTGCGATGACATCAGCATGACATCATGCTGACGTCAGCAGTCATCTGACACGTGGGTCCCACATGTCATAGACTGATTAGGGTAATTAGGGTTAACTAATTAATTAACTATTAATTAAACTAATTAATTAAATTAGATTAATCTAAACAGGGTTAATTAACTAATTAATTAATTACTTTTATTTTTATTTTTATTTTTTATTTTTATTTTTATTTATTTATTAATTTTTATTAATTAAGTTATTATTATTATTATTATTTATTATTATTATTATTTTATATAATTTTCTTTAATTCTTTTTTTTAAACGTTCAGGGGCGTGGGCCCTTGTGTCATTGGCCCAAAGGCCATAGCAGGCATGGGCGCTAACGGGCATAGCCCCGAACGGGCGCTGGCCCGCGGGGGCGCATCCGACGGGGCGGCTGGCGGGCGCGGGCGCCGGTGTGCCGGCGAGCTGGGCGCGCGGGCCGGCGAACGGCGGGGAGCTCCGGTGGAGCAGCGGCAGGGCCATCGTGGGGGGGAAGCGGGGCGACGGTGCGGGGTGGTGAGCGCCGGAGGCGGACGCGTGCACGGCGGTAGGTGAGCGACGAGAGCGGGGCTGGCGGGTGCAGAGGGGCGTCGGGGGCAAGCACGCACGGCGCAGGGCGCGGTTGGGCGGCCGTGTACGGCGAGGCGACGACGGGGAACGGCTCGGGCGCGATGGCCATCCAGAGGAGGCGCGACGAGCCCGGGGAGGCCGCGAGCGAGCACGGCCTCGGACGCGCGGTGACAGGGGAAGAGGGGAGAGGAGGAGGGCGCTCACGGCGGGGCTGTAGGGACGGGGCAGCATGCTCGAGGTGGGGGGACGGGGACGGCGCGGACGGAGTGGAGGCAGGCCGGCGAGGGAGCTCCGGCGAGGTCCTCGGGCGAGGGCGTCGGGACGGCGATGAGGCATGGCCGCGGCTTCTGGTGGTGTCGCGCGAGGGAGAGGAGGGCGAGGAGGTAACGGCGACGGCGATCCGGGGTGATGGCGTCGACGGGGTCGGGGCGGCACCGGGCGGCGGCAGCGGGGGCGAGGTAAGGCAGCGGCGGCGGGGTCGAGCCCTCCCCGATCCAGATCGAGGGGAGAGGGGAGTGAACGTGGGGGAGGGCGAGTGGGGAGGTGGAGGTTGTCGGTGGGGAGTGGGGGGGGCTGGAGTGGATAAGGGGACGGCTGGTGGGCCGGTTTGGGCCGGCCGGTTAGCTGGGCTGGGAGGCCCAGTGGGGGGGGGGGCAGGCCTCTTTTCTTTATTTTGTTTTGTTTTTTTGTTTGTGTTTTCTTTTATTTATTTTCCTTTACTGTTTTATTTTATTTCTTTAATAGTTATAGTTTTATAATAAGTTAAAGCCCACACCTAAATCAGAGTTGTAAAAAGTTTTTAGTGACTAAATAAACTAGTTTAATATTTGTTTATATTTAATAACACTTATATAATTGTTTTTGCTACTGTTTTATTCATCTCATAGTATTTAAACATTTTATAAAGGTGTGGTTTCTCTACCATAATTATCTGTGCAATATTTGGTTCACTCCGAACATTTTTGTTTCAATGTTTGAAAACTTTTGTTGTTTGCCATATTTTGAATTGATTTTTGAATCGGTTTTGAACTAACGAAGGATTAGAAACAGTAACGGAGGTGACGTGGCATCATTAGCAGAGTTTTACTGTAGCTTGATTATCCGGGCGTCACACCATCGCATTCGCTGCAGCCCAAGCAGCCCGTAGCACTACTCCTTGCACCTCGCCGTGCCTCCCAGCGACGAGTCCAAGCTCGTCTGAGCTCCGGCTGCCGCCAAACTCGTCGCCGGCGTCGTTTCCGGCGACCCCGAGCCCAACCACTAGCACCACCCGCCGCGGCTCGCTCCCAGCTACGCGTAGAGCCCTTCCGCGCGTTGTTTGGCCGCCCTTAGCTCAAATCCGAGTCGCGCCACCATCGTTCTAGTCGCCGCCGGCCAGACTCCGGCGACTAACGACGTGGCACATCATTAGCAGGTAACCCCACTAATAAATCCCACTCTCTAGACACTAACAGTGGGCCCTGCTACCAATTAAGCCGTTGTTTAGTTTTAAGTTAGATTAATTAACAAAACCAGCGGACCCACGCGTCAGGGTTGACTGGCTGACGTGGCCTTTGACCAGGCCCACCTGCCAGCGACACTAACCAGCCTCTGTCACTAACGTGTGGACCCCACACGTCAGGTTTGACCTGGACTAGCGCCGTTGACCTACTGACGTCATGGTTATGTCATGCTGACGCAGTAAATAATCTTTGTATTTAAAATAATTCAGAAATTCCAGAAAATAGTGCTAACTTCTAAAATCCATAGAAATTCAACCATAACTCAGAATGAAATAAGTTATATATGAAAAATGATCAGAAAAATCCAATCTATCCATCTGTACTGAATTCATGCATGTTAGAGCAACTTAACTTGTCTGTTTAGGTCAAACATGTTAATGCACTTATATGAACCCATAACTTGAGTTTGTATTTGAATTTTTAGTTCAAATAAGCTCAAACCCATCTGATTGTAGTTGCATTAGCCCAACACACTCATATTGCCATGTCATCATCATGCATCATATTGTGCATTGCATTGATTGTGTTTCCTCTCTGTTGCCGGTATTTGTTCCCCCTCTGTAGACGTTGATCCGGCGATGAGTTCGATGACACCGATGAAGAGCTATACTATCTTCAGAAGTGCCAGGCAAGCAAAACCCCCTTGTTCATTCTGATACAATCCCACTCTCTCGCTCCTACTCTCTTTTACTGCATTAGGACAACAACGATTCAACTGTTACATGCTGCGGTAGTTGAACCCCTTTTCCTCTGCATGACCTGTCATTGCCACAGTAAATAGATGAAACCCACTAGCATGAGTAGGAGTTGTTTGAGCCCTGATGTGCCTACTCATACATGCTTGTTTGTCATGCCTGCTACTGCTTAGAGTTGAGTCAGGTCTGATTCATCGGGAATGAATTGGAATGGTGATGAACATGTCCTACTATGTGTGAGCTAACTGTGTGAACACGATTTGGTAAAGGTAGCGGTGAGAGGCCATGTAGGAGTACATGGTGGGTTGTCTCATTGAAACCGTCCTTAGGAATTGACTTATGTGTTTGTGATCCATGAACAGCTACTACCACGCGTTGGGCCCGAAGCCAATGGACCCTCTCGGCTTCTTAACCACCCTTGTCCTATGTCTAGGAGTTGCAAGTAGTTTCTGGTGTTTGTAGTATGCTGGAGGCCGTGCGCAGCGCTGACCCGAGGTGTGGGCTGTGATGCGGTAGGCACGTGGCCGGGTATGCCGGGCGCCCGTTTGGTGTCTCGGGAACCCTGCACACATTGTTTGGGGCTGTGAGCGAAACCCCGGCCTGATCTCCTCGTGGATGGAACCCGAATAGGCGATAAACCTGGACTAGAGACTTGTGTGGTTAGTCAGGTCATGGCCGACTCCCTCGCCAGGCTTCCGCTTGAAGGTTGCCGAGATACACGACGTGTACATGGTGGTAAGTGGCGAGAGCGTGTGTGAAGAAGTACACCCCTGCAGGGTTATAAATGATCTATTCGAATAGCCATGTCCGCGGTAAAGGACTTCTGGGTTCCCTGTACAATTCATAGACAAGTGAAAGTGGATACTCTAAAACTCGCAAGATAAGCGTGAGTGTTATGGATGGCCTTCTCGTAGGGAGACGGAAGCCGATCCATAGTGGTGTATTGATATGGTGAATATATGTACTCGTGTGCGCCACCTCAAAAGAGTTACTTGCGGTCATAGTCTAGGATAGCCACTGAGTGAAAGCTGGCTTTCTGCAGTCAAACTCCACCACCCCCTTTGTTGATACTGATGCATATGTAGCTAGTTCTGATGTAAGTCTTGCTGGGTACATTTGTACTCATGTTTGCTTACTTTATGTTTTGCAGAGAGACTTCAGTCTCACTAGTAGTTCCGCGTGGACTTCGACATTTAGCTTGTTACCTCAGCTACGATCTTGTACCCTTGGGAGGGTCTTGTAGATAGTCAGGCTTCTCAGCCTTCTTCATTTGTAGTTGTCTGTACTCAGACAAGTTAAGCTTCCGCATGTGCTTGTTGCTTGTATGCTCCGTGTGTTGGGTCGTGAGACCCATGTTTGTAATACTTGGCTCCTCGGAGCCTAATGAATAATCTTCTGAGTCGTAGAGTCTTGTTGTGATGCCATGTTGTATTTGCACATATCGAGCATATTGTGCGTATGATTGAATTGCTTGGTATGTGTGGGATCCAACAATCTAGTTGTTTATCCTTGGTAGCCTCTCTGATGGGGAAATGTAGTCTGGTGCTGCCACTGAGCCTTGGTAGTCCGCTACAGCCCGGTTTACTGGAGTCCTGCTAGCCCAGCACTACTGCTTCGGAACACCTAGACTGGCCGGCATGTGATTCACTTCGTTCATGTGTCTGTCCCTTCGGGGAAATGTCACGCGGTGACATCCGAAGTCCTGCCTAGCCTGCTACAACCCGGTTCACCGGAGTCCTATTAGCCCAGTGCTACAGCCCGGATTCGCACGCTGCTGACCGACATGCTCGATGTTGATTCATGTATGCCTGTCCCCGTAAGTTAGTGCCACTTTGGGTTCACGACTAGTCATGTCGGCCCGGGTTCTCTGTCATATGGATGCTAGCGACACTATCATATACGTGAGCCAAAAGGCGCAAACGGTCCCAGGCCATGGTAAGGCGACACCCGTGGGAATACCGTGCATGAGGCCGCAAAGTGATGTGAGGTGTTACCAGCTAGATCGATGTGACATGGAATCGGGGTCCTGACAGGTACTCTATTAAAAGGAGGCCTTAATATCCCTTAGATTCCGCTAGGACGCCGCTGCCACGGGAGGGTAGGACAAAAGACGTCATGCAAGTTCTTTTCCACAAGCACGTATGACTATATTCGGAATACATGCCTACGTTACATTGATTGAATTGGAGCTAGTTCTGTGTCACCCTATGTTATGACTGTTACATGATGAACCGCATCCGGCATAATTCTCCATCACCGATCAAATGCCTACGAGCTTTTCACATATTGTTCTTCGGTTGTTTACTTTTCCGGTGCTACTGTTACAATCACTACAAAGCCCAAAAATATTACTTTTGCTACCGTTGCCGTTATTTCCATATTACTTTGCTACTAAATACTTTGCTGCAGATACTAAGTTATCCAGGTGTGGTTGAATTGACAACTCAACTGCTAATACTTGAGAATATTCTTTTGCTCCCCTTGTGTCGAATCTATGAATTTGGGTTGAATACTCTACCCTCGAAAACTGTTGCGATCCCCTATACTTGTGGGTTATCAAGACCATTTTCTGGCGCCGTTGCCGGAGTAACTTGGGATTTATATCTGCTGGTCACTATGAAGAACTTGAAAGACGCGAAAACAAAAATTTATCCCTCAACTACGAGGGGAGGTAAGCAACTGCCATCTAGCTCTGCACTTGATTCACCTTCTGTTTTGAGTAAGCTTGCGACACCTAAACCTGCTTCTGCTATTAATTCTGATATGTCGCATGTTATTGATGATGTCACTTCTGCTATGCATGATACTTATGATGAAACTACTTCTATGCTTGATACTACAGTGCCACTTGGTGAATTTCTTGATGAACAACTTGCTAGGGCTAGGGAGAATGAAATTATTGAAACTAATAATATTGAAGAAAGTGATGATGAAGACTCTCCTAATAAATTTGAATTGCCTGTTGTGCCTGAGGGCTATGTTATGGATGAAGAAACTGCTACAGGCTTTGTTGCTTGCAATGATAGAAGTGATCTTAAGAAATTATTGGCTAAGCTTAAACAAAAAACTCTGAATGCTAGAATGAAATATGATCCTGCTTATGCTACTTCACCTATCTTTGTTACCGATAAGGATTATGAATCCTCGATTGATCCTGATATAATTACTTTGGTTGAATCTGATCCTTTCTATGACTATGAATCTGAAACTATTGTGGCACATCTTACTAAATTAAATGATATAGCGACCCTATTCACTAATGATGAGAGAACCCGCTACTTTTATATCCTTAAAATATTTCCGTTCTCATTAAAGGGTGATGCTAACATATGGTTCAACTCTCTTGATCCTGGTTGTGTGCGTAGTCCCCAGGATATGATTTATTACTTCTCCGCTAAATATTTCCCCGCTCATAAGAAACAAGCTGCTTTAAGGGATATATATAATTTTGTGCAAATTGAAGAAGAGAGTCTCCCACAAGCTTGGGGGAGGCTTCTCCAATTACTTAATGCTTTGCTGATCATCCTCTTAAGAAAAATGAAATACTTGATATCTTTTATAATGGACTAACCGATGCTTCCAGAGACCACCTGGATAGTTGTGCTGGTTCTATTTTCAGGGAAAAAACACCAGATGAAGCTGAAATTCTGTTGAATAATATGTTGACTAATGAAAATAATTGGACACTTCCTGAGCCAATTCCCTAACCAACTCCTAAGCCAACTCCGAAGAAAAGAGGTGTTTTATTTCTCAGTCCTGAAGATATGCAAGAGGCAAATAAATCTTTGAAAGAAAAGGGTATTAAAGCTGAAGATGTTAAGAATTTACCTCCTATTGAAGAAATACATGGTCTTAATTTACCGCCTGTTGAAGTAATATATGGTCTTAATTCATCACCTATTGAAGAAACACATGGTCTTGATAACCTGATAGAGGTAGTAAAGGTAAATTCTCTCTATAGATATGATAAAGCTGAAATCTCGCCTACTAATTTTGCTAGCCAATGTTTGGATGAGTATGATAATTTTATGGTTAAGCAAGAAGATTTTAATGCTTATTTTGGTAGACAATTAAAATAAAATGCTTATAGGATTGAACACTTGAGTGATTATATGTCTAGAGTTAAAGGTGAACTTAAACTCATTAGTAAACATGCTTCTATGGTTACCACTCAAGTAGAAAAAGTACTTCAAGCTCAGAATGATTTGCTCAATGAATTGAATAATAAGAATAATGATTTTGCTATTAGAGTGGCTACTAGAACTGGTAAAATGACTCAGGAACCTTTGTATCCTGAAGGCCATCCTAAGAGAATTGAGCAGGATTCTCAAAGAACTAATGTAGATGCACCTAGTCCTTCTAAAAAGAAGAAAAAGAAAAATGATAGGACTTTGCATGCTTCTAGTGAACCTATTGTGGACACACCTGAGAATCTTAATGATATTTCTATTTCTGATGCTGAAACACAATCTGTTAATGATGATGTTCATGTTGATGCTCAACCTAGCAATGATAATGATGTAGAAGCTGAACCTGCTGTTGATCTTGATAACCCACAATCAAAGAATCAACGTTATGATAAGAGAGATTTTGTTGCTAGGAAACACGGTAAAGAAAGGGAACCATGGGTTCAGAAACCCATGCATTTTCCTCTGAAACCGTCCAAGAAAAAGGATGATGAGGATTTTGAGCGCTTTGCTGAAATGATTAGACCTATCTTTTTGCGTATGCGTTTGACTGATATGCTCAAAATGAATCCTTATGCTAAGTATATGAAAGAAATTGTTACTAATAAAAGAACCGGAACCTGAAATCTCCACCATGCTTGCTAATTACACTTTTAAGGGTGGAATACCTAAGAAGTTAGGAGATCCAGGAGTACCCACTATACCATGCTCCATTAAAAGAAATTATGTTAGAACTACCTTATGTGATCTTGGAACTGGTGTTAGTGTTATGCCTCTCTCTTTATATCGTAGACTTGATTTGAATAATTTGACACCTACTGAAATATCTTTGCAAATGGTTGATAAATCAACTGCTATACATGTCGGTATTTGTGAGGACGTGCCTGTTGTGGTTGCAAACCTTACTATTTTAACGGACTTTGTTATTCTTGATATTCCCGAGGACGATAGTATGTTTATTATTCTTGGAAGACCCTTTTTGAATACTGCAGGGGCTGTTATTGATTGCAACAAAGCCAATGTCACTTTTCATGTTAATGGTAATGAGCATACGGTACACTTTCCGAGGAAACAACCTCAAGTCCACAGTATCAATTCTATTGGAAAAATTCCATCGATTATTTTTGGAGGTTTTGAATTTCCTCTTCCTACTGTCAAGAAGAAATATGATATTCTTATTATTGGGGATGTGCATATCCCGGTTGAGGTAACATAGTGTTATTCGAAATTTCTCTGGTTTCATGTTACTCGAAATGAGTTTGTTAAAAAGACCTGATCAACCTTGTCAGTGGATTCCTTTTGATGAGCATGAGCTGGATGAAGTTAGAAAGCACAACCTTCTGTACCCTTCTTTTACTTTCTGTTATTTAGTTGAAATAAAGTAAAATTAGTATTTTCTGTCTGTTTTCTGAATTATCCGTGCAATATAAAAATACCCCGAAAATAAAAGTTCTCCAAATGCCCTGCCAATTTAATAAGATTTTTTCTGGAATATTTGAGAATTTCTGGCACTGAGAACACAGCAGGGGGAGCAAGCACCTGGCCACGAGGGTCTAGGGGGCGCGCCCTGCCTCGTGGGCCCATGGTGGCTCCCCTCCACTTATTCCTGCACCCACACACTTCTTCTTCCTCCCAAAAAAATCACCATCCAGCTCAAGCACGAGTTCTAGCTCATTTTGCTGCGATTTTCGATCTCCTTGCTCAAAGCACCTCTCACAAAACTGCTTTGGGGGATTGTTCCTTGGTATGTGACTCCTCCATTGGTCCAATTAGTTTTTGTTCTAGTGCTTTATTCATTGCAAATTTGTGCTGCCTAGGTGACCATGTTCTTGAGCTTGCATGTCAAATTTATATGGTTCCAAGTAGTTCTAATGCATGATATAGGCTCTAGGCACTTGTAGGAGTAGTTGCTATCAATTTTGTTGAGTTTGGTTCACTTTTATTTGAAGTTACTAAAATTTCAGAAATTTTTCAGAGGAAGAAATATGTTTAGGAAAATGTACCAAGGTGGTTCTTCAAGGAAGCAAGGACCCAGACTTGCAATGCGTGATGCTGATGATGAACCACCAAGGGACGCTCCCGTGCGGCCTTGTGAATGGCCTTCAGAGGACTTCATGGATCAAGTAGGAATTACGGAAGAATTTAACGCATATTTGCGTAACGCTGATCTTGTGAGCTTCGAGGCAGAAAAGTGCCGCCAGTACCACTATCTCACTAGTTCCTTTGTGAGGAGGTTAGAATTTTCATCTTCACGCAATTCTCAAACTGTCCTGTTTGATCTTTATGAAAATTCTTATACTATGGACTTAGAGGATTTTACCATTCCTTGCAAACTTCCACAATGGGGTAGTGCTAGTGAACCTCGCAAAACTGAATTTAGAGATTTTCTTGCTAGTATAGCTGTGGGGGAATCTAGAGACATAGCACAAGCTACCATAGGGAGCCTTCATTTTCCTGCTATACATTATTTTGCTCTCTTCATAGGTAGGTGCATAAATGGTAAGGATGAAGCATGTCACATGTGTGTCCCTGACCTCAGTATTCTCAGGAGTGTTGTGTTAGGAGATAAACATTATAATTTGGGAGCCATTGTTGCACGTAGGTTGCATCATAATAGATTTAATGGAGATTTCTTTGGTGGAATTTATGCGACCCGTATAGCTAATTTTCTTGGTGTAGCCATACGTGAGGATGATATTGAGTTACCTCCTGCTTATTTGGATTATGAGGCTATGGTTCGTCATCATTTTGTTGAGAGGAACAATCAGTTCCTCCAGTACCGACTAATCTTTGACAGACGACGCACCTATCACGTCGCTCTCCCTGCTTCTACTTCCTTTGACTTTCAGGCAAAAGGGAGATATTTTATAACCAGAGAGGAGGCGGAAGAGTATAAGAGGAGGGCTGAGATAGCTCGCCTCCAAGCTGCAGCACATGATGCAATGACCGCTTCATCTCAGTACGACCCCAACTACAACTTTGGATATCCGCCAGGCCATCCGTGGCACTAAACCAACTTAGGCCAAAAGCCTAAGCTTGGGGGAGTACGTATTTCCCACCGACATTACATTCATGTTCACACACTCATTGCTAGATGTCGGTGCTCATACTTTTTCACTATAATATCCATGCTAGTTTATTTTCCTTTTTATGCTTTCTTCTTGTGTGTTTTATAAACCTTAAGAAAAACAAAAAAACAGTTGTAGCTTTTAGCTAGTTTACTTTCTTGCTTGTAGTAACAATTAAAAGAAAACCCAAAAAGATTTCCTGTTCTTCTTTTGCTTGTTGGGAGCTTTCCCATGTAAATAGTTTTATTTCTTTTCTTTTCCTTTCTTTGGGGGTCGAGAGAGAAGACCATAATGAAATTGTTGAGTGGCTCTTATATGCATTATTGTTGATTTAACCAAGAGCCCACATTGCCTTGTCTTCTCCTTTTTATTGAATGCTCGTAGATTCCAGCTTAGTCCAATGCACGTGCACTATTATTATTATTCACATCATTCGGTCGTGCAAGTGAAAGGCAATTATGACGATATATGATGGACTAATTGAGATGGGAGAAGCTGGTATGAACTCGACCTCTCTTGTTTTTGTAAATATGATTAGTTCATCATTCCTAATTCAGCCTATTATGAATGAACATGTTTGCAATGACAATTAGAGATTATAGTTACTTATGCCATGCTTAATTAGCTAGGAGTTTATAATGGTTTACCTTGCGTGCCAACATGCTATTAAAATGGTTGTGATGTGGTATGATGGGGTGGTATCCTCCTTTGAACGATTCGAGTGACTTGACTTGGCACATGTTTACACATGTAGTTGAAACAAATCAACATAGCCTTCACGATATTTATGTTCATGGTGGATTATATCCTACGCATGCTTGCACTCAATGTTTATTAATTTTAATGCATGTTCATGACTGTAGTCGCTCTCAAGTTGGTCGCTTCCCAGTCTTTTGCTAGCCTTCACTTGTACTAAGCAGGAATACTGCTTGTGCATCCAATCCCTTAAACCCCAAAGTTATTCCATATGAGTCCACTATACCTTCCTATATGTGGTATCTACCTGCCATTCCAAGTAAATTTGTATGTGCCAAACTCTAAACCTTCAAATGAAATTCTGTGTTGTATGCTCGAATAGCTCATGTATCAACTAGGGTTGTCCGTATCTTCCATGCTAGGCGGGCTATTCTCAAGAGGAGTGGACTCCGCTCCTCACTCACGAGAAAATGGCTGGTCACTGGGATGCCCAGTCCAATGCTTTGTGCAAATCAAATCAAAATAATTGCAAACAAAACTCCCCCTGGGACTGTTGTTAGTTGGAGGCACTCGTTGTTTCGAGCAAGCCATGGATTGATGCTTGTTGGTGGAGGGGGGGTATAAACTTTACCATTCTGTTTGGGAACCACCTATAATGTGTGTAGCATGGAAGATATCGCCATCTCTCGGTTGTTATGTTGACAATGAAAGTATGCCGCTCAAAATATTATTTATCTCTATTTCAAAAATCGAGCTCTGGCACCTCTACAAATCCCTGATTCCCTCTGCGAGGGGCCTATCTATTTAATTTTATGCTGAGTCATCACCCTCTTATTAGAAAGCACCAGCTGGACAACACCGTTGTCATTTGCATGCATTACTGTTAATTTATATTGGGTATGACTATGACTGGATCTCTTTTACCATGAATTACAATGTTTAGTCAGTCCTTGAGCTTTAGAGGTGCTCTGCATTTATGTTTTGCGGTCTCACAAAGGGCTAGCGAGATACCATCTTGTTATATCATATTATGATTGTTTTGAGAGAGTGTTGTCATCCGAGATTTATTATTATTGCTTGCTAGTTGATTATGCCATTGATATGAGTAAACATGATACCTAAATGTTATTGTGAATGTGGTTAGTCATAATCTTTGCTGAAAACTTGAATGCTGGCTTTACATATTTACAACAACAAGAGCAAACAGAGTTTGTAAAAGTTTTTCTTTATCACTTTAAGTTTGTCAACTGCTTGAGGACAAGCAAAGGTTTAAGCTTGGGGGAGTTCATACGTCTCCCTCGTATCTACTTTTCCAAACACTTTTGCCCTTGTTTTGGACTCTAACTTGCATGATTTGAATGGAACTAACCTGGACTGACGCTGTTTTCAGCAGAATTGCCATGGTGTTATTTATGTGCAGAAACAAAAGTTCTCAGAATGACCTGAAACTCCACGGAGATTATTTTTGGAAATAATAAAAAATATTGACGAAAGAATCAAGGACAGGGGGCCCACACCCTGTCCACGAGGGTGGGGGCGCGCCTGCCCCCCTGGGCGCGCCCCCTGCCTCGTGGGCCCCTTGGAGCTCCACCGACCTCAACTCCAACTCCATATATTCGTGTTCGGGGAGAAAAATCAGAGAGAAAGATTCATCGCGTTTTATGATACGGAGCCGCCGCCAAGCCCTAAACTCTCTCGGGAGGGCTGATCTGGAGTCCGTTCGGGGCTCGGGAGAGGGGAATCCGTCGCCGTCGTCATCATCAACCATCCTCCATCACCAATTTCATGATGCTCACCGCCGTGCGTGAGTAATTCCATCGTAGGCTTGCTGGACGGTGATGGGTTGGATGAGATTTATGATGTAATCGAGTTAGTTTTGTTAGGGTTTGATCCCTAGTATCCACTATGTTCTGAGATTGATGTTGCTATGACTTTGCTATCCTTAATGCTTGTCACTAGGGCCCGAGTGCATTGATTTCAGATCTGAACCTATTATGTTTTCATGAATATATGTGAGTTCTTGATCCTATCTTGCAAGTCTATAGTCACCTACTATGTGTTATGATCCGGCAACCCCGAAGTGACAATAATCGGGACCACTCCCGGTGATGACCGTAGTTTGAGGAGTTCATGTATTCACTATGTGTTAATGCTTTGGTCTGATACTCTATTAAAAGGAGGCCTTAATATCCCTTAGTTTCCGCTAGGACCCCGCTGCCACGGGAGAGTAGGACAAAAGACGTCATGCAAGTTCTTTTCCATAAGCACGTATGACTATATTCGGAATACATGCCTACATTACATTGATTGAATTGGAGCTAGTTCTGTGTCACCCTATGTTATGAATGTTACATGATGAATCGCATCCGGCATAATTCTCCATCACTGATCCAGTGCCTATGAGCTTTTCACATATTGTTCTTCGCTTATTTACTTTTCCGTTGCTACTGTTACAATCACGACAAAACCCAAAAATATTACTTTTGCTACCGTTACCGTTATTTCCATATTACTTTGCTACTAAATACTTTGCTACAGATACTAAGTTATCCAGGTGTGGTTGAATTGACAACTCAACTGCTAATACTTGAGAATATTCTTTGGCTCCCCTTGTGTCGAATCAAAAAATTTGGGTTGAATACTCTACCCTCGAAAACTGTTGCGATCCCCTATACTTGTGGGTTATCAGCAGCAAATCCTCTAACCAAATACTAGTAGCTTATGTTGGAAGTTTTCTAGGGAGTACTCTTTTATGAAAGAAGCACCAATCTATTTCTCTTTATTTGTACACAGTGTCACAACTTTGACCCAGAGGTCCAGAGCTATTTTAGGGTGATTGGCGTAGTACTCGGAGACTGATTGTAAGCATGATTTTCATTAGTCGTCACACTGATTGTAAGCATGAGCAGATGGAAGATTAGATTAGTGCGAAGCTTACCTTCGACCCTACCACCGTTGTTGAAATAAGGCGAGCATCGAGGGAACCGTGGAGAACGGCAGGGAAGTGACGTCGCACCATCCGGCCTCCTCTTGTGGTGGGAGAACGAATACTCCTGTGGCTCCGGCTGGCTCTACACCCACACGAATGGCACACCGTACTTGATCGATTCATTACCCTCTGGATGATCGACCTTCGACCTGTACGCCCACCACCTCCACTTGACTCTCGCCTCGGGCAAATTTGTCTGCTCCATCGCCCAGAGAAGATACTCAATGAAATCGAAGGACTGCGGCATGACTACCGTCAAGGAGTACATCGCCGCCCTCATCGCCGCCGTCTCGCTCTTTTGCATACATTGCCACATGGCCCTCACCGTCCTCGAAATGCCCTACTCATTGTCAAACCAAGTAAGGATCTCCTTCAACCTGGATAACTTTGCCTGGTCGCCGCCGGTGGTCTACTCGATTCGTTGCTACATCCTCTCCATAGATGTCCTCCTGAGAGGTCTGGTGCTAGCTTTGGAAGATGGGAGGAGAGATGGTGGTCTTGCAATAGAGAAGAGGGAGAGGCGAGATGGTGGTTTTGCAATGGAGAAGATGGAGAGGAGAGGGGCAGTTTTGCAATGGAGAAGAGGGAGAGGCGAGACGGTAGATTCGGAATGGAGATGATGGAGAGGAGAGGAGGTGGTTTTGCAATGGAGAAGAGGGAGAGGAGCGTGCGGCAGCGATTTAGGATTGGACGAGAGGGCCGGCGCGCTGTTACTAGATCAAAATCAAAATCAATTTACCCTTCAATTAAGAAAGCGACCCCACATTAAGTAGTCTCCCTTTTATTCTGGGTCATAATTGACCATGATTTTCGCAAATAAAATATATGTTATATGTTGTAAAAATATTATAATTTGAAAGTACATTCAGATACGAACAAAATGATACAATTTTTGGTTACAAGTGTTCACATTTGCTTGTCAAATACAGTACATGGTCAAACTTTGACCCAAAATACACAAAACAAAAACGTACTTCCAAGACTAGTGCCGCTCCTCTCCTCTTAAACCACCGCCACTCCTCTCCTGTTCCAATCTAAATCCAGCGCCGCTCCTCTCCTCTTCCATTTCAACACCACCGCCCCTCCTCTCCTGTTCCAATCCAAAACCGACGCCGCTCCTCTCCCGTTCTAATCCAAAACCAGCACCGCTCCTCTCCTCTTCCATTCAAAAACCACCGCCGGTGGGTGAAGGTGCTGTGGAGAAGTAGATCGATGGAGGAGTACAAACGATATGTGAGGATCGCAGACGGCGACCCTGTGAAGCTAGCTAGGATGTTGGAGATACAGTCTTGGTTTGACAACAAGTACCAAATAGCGGCAATGGCGACATCCATGGCCAAATATCTGCAACAGAGCTAAAAGGCGGCGATACTCCCAAAGGGAGTTGTGCTGGAGTACATAGAGTTGCTCCTTTGGGCCATGGAGCAAACAGATTCACTAAATCTGATCGTGAGGCAGCGGTGGTGGGAGTATCGATCCTAGATGGAGCATCTACCAGAGATTGAAGGATCGAGCATCTATAGGGTGCCGTTTGTGAGGGTGCCGTGCCAGAGCGAGCCGGTGGAGTCTTCGTCGGCCGAACCGAACTACAAGAGGAGAAAAGCAACTGGCCCGACGACGCTTCCCTGCCATCCTCTCCCTCACCGTTCACATCGTCTCATGGGGCGGTTGTCTGCCGCTGAGGAATAGGAGGGGACTGCCCTCCCCCCCCAGCCCAATAGTCGGGTAGGTTGTGAATTGTCATGAGGAGCTTAGGGTTGTCATTATTTGCAGGTTGGGAATTGTGTTTTGTGTTATGTATTTTGAGAGTACTTTCAGATATGAATGTCTTTTGAATTTCAGATTTGCAGTATTGAGTGATAACCCACAAGTATAGGGGATCGCAACAGTTTTCGATGGTAGAGTATTCAACCCAAATTTATAGATTCGACACAAGGGGAGCCAAAGAATATTTGAAGGTATTAGCAGCTGAGTTGTCAACTCAACCACACCTGGAGATTAATTATCTATAGAAAAGTGATCAGTAGCAAAGTGGTTTGATAGTTTTGATAGTAGTGACAGCAACAACGGTAACAGTAACAGTGATAGCAGTAATTTCTAGTAAGTGTAACAGTGATGATAGCAATACTAACACAACAAGATCAATAAGGATAAATTCGTAGGCATTGGATCGGTGACTTGTTGGATGATATTCATCATGTGACAGTTATAACCTAGGGCGATACGACACTAGCTCTAGTTCATCGATATAATGTAGGCATGTATTCCGTAAATAGTCATACGTGCTTTATTAAAAGAACTTGCATGCATCTTTTGTCCTACCCTCCCGTGGCAGCGGGGTCCATATTTGAAACTAAGGGATAAGGCCTCCTTTTAGTAGAGAACCGGAACAAAGCATTAACACATAGTGAATACATGAACTCCTCAAACTACGATCATCACCGAGAGTGGGCCCGGTTGTTGTCACTCCGGGGTTGTCGGATCATAACCATAGTACGTGACTATAACTTGCAAGATCGGATCTAAAACATGGATATAATGATGAATTCATAAACGGTTCAGATATGAGTTCATGGCACCCGGGCCCAAAGTGACAAGCATTAAGCATAGCAAAGTCATAGCAACATCAATTTAAGAACATAGTGGATACTAGGGATCAGGCCCTAACAAAACTAACTCGATTACATGATGACTCTCATCCAACTCCTCACCGACCAGCAAGCCTATGAAGGAATTACTCACTCCCGGTGGGGAGCATCATGGAATTGGTGATGGAGATTGGTTGGTGATGACGAAGAACGAAGATCCCCCTCTCTGGAGCCCCAAACGGACTCCAGATCTGCCCTCCCGAGGAAGAACAGGGCTTGGCAGCGGCTCCGTCTGGTGGATCGCGATAATTCTTTCTCCCTTATTTTTTCTGGAATAGTGTGATTTTATAGTATCAAGGGGGTCATCAGCGAGGCCACCGGGTGGGTACAACCCACCTGGGCGCACCAGGAGAGGGGGGCGCGCCCTGGTGGGTTGTGCCCAACCAGGGGCCCCTCTCTGGTGGGTCTTGGCTCCAAAAATTCTTATTATTGGTATAAAAAATCCTCGCAAAGTTTTGTTCCATTCCGAGAACTTTTATTTCTGCACAAAAACAACACCATGGTAATTCTGCTGAAAACAACATCAGTCCGCGGTTAGTTTCATCCAAATCATGCAAATTAGAGTCCAAACAAGAGGAAAAGCGTGAGAAAAAGTAGATACGTTGGAGACGTATCAACTCCCCCAAGCTTAAACCTTTGCTTGTCCTCAAGAAATTCAGTTGATAAACTGAAAGTGAGAAAGAAAAACTTTTGCGAACTCTTTTGCTCTTGTTTGCATAAATAAGCTTAAACAGCACCCAGGTTTTCAGCCAGCATTATAACTAACCATGTCAACAATAACTCTTAAAGATTATAATGACTCATATCAATAACATAATCAGCTAGCGAGAAATAATGAGATATCTCAAACAGCAACATGTTGTCAAAACAACCATGATATAATATGACAATAGTGGTATCTTGCTAGCCCTTTCGGAGACCGCAAAACATAAATGCAGAGCACCTCCAAAGTTCAAGTAGCAACTAAACATTGTAATTCATGGTAGAAAATATCCAGTCATGATGCACCCAACAATAGCTACACACAATGCATAAATCATGACAGATGTGCTCTACTTAGTTTCTGGCGCTTGTTTTTAGAAGGTGGTGACACAACATAAAAGTAATTAGAAGGTCCCTTCGCAGAGGGAAGCAGTGATTTGCAGAGGTGCCAGAGCTCAATTTTTAAAGCAGAGATAAATGATATTTTGAGACATGCACCCTTCTTATTCACTTCACGACCATCAGTTATCAACATCCTCCATGCTAAGCACGCTAGTGGCGGTTCCCAAGCGGAAAGTAAAGGTTTTGACTCCATTGGGAGTTTTTGTTTGATTATTCAAGAGATGAACCCTTTTCATGTTTGCAGTTTGCGACTGGGCATCCCTATTACCGCCCATTTCCTCCTGCGATGGCGAGTGAATAAACACTTGACCAGAGGATAACCCAATTAGCACGGAAGATATCGACCACCTCCTATCGTTCCATGAACGATCCAGGCACACAAAACGGATAATTTTTTTAGAAGTTTTTAGAGGTGGCACATGCAAATTTACTTAGGACGGCATGGTAATACCGCATATAGGTAGGTATGGTGGACTCATCTGGAATAACTTTGGGTTCAAGGTTTTTGATGTACAAGCAGAATTCCCACTTAGTACAGGCGAATTCTAGCAATTAAGATTGAGAAGCGGCCAGCTAGAGAGCAACAACGATAATAACCATGCATTATGTGCAAGTAACATTGGACACTAGCATGAGTAGGATATGAACACCATGAACATAAATATTATAGAGGCTATGTTGGTTTTGATTCAACTACATGCATGAACATGTACCAAGTCAAGCCACTCGAACATTCAGAGGAGGATACCATATCATCATACTACATCACAATCATTTTAACGCAATGTTGATATCCAAGATAAATCATTATTGACTCCCAGCTCCTTATGCATGGCATGAGAAACTATAATCTCTAATTGTCATTGCAAACATGTTTAATCATAATGGGTTGAAGCCTGGATACTAGGTTAAACATATTTACACAAACAGAACAAGTCGAGTCCATACCAGTTTCTCTTTGCCACGGCCAGTTCATCGAATATCGTCATTATTGCCTTTCACTTGCACGACCGAATGATATGAAAATAATAATAGTGCAAGAGTGCCGTGGACTAAGCTGGGATCTGCAAACATTTTAATCAACAGGAGAAGACAAGGTAAAATGGGTTCTTTATTAGTTCAACAATTATTCATATGAGAGCCACTCAACATTTTCATCGTGGTCTTCTCCTCGGTACAACTCGAATAAAAAGAAAAGAAATTCAGAGAAACACACTGAAATATTTTTGGAGTTTTTTGGTTTTCTTCAACAAGCAAAATAAGAAACAAAAACAAGAAAAACTATTTACATGGGAAAGCTCCCAACAAGCAAAAGAAGAACAAGGAAACCTTTTTGGATTTTCTTTTTAGTACTACTACTAAGCATGCATAGAAAGTAAATTAACTACAACTATTTTTTTGGTTTTTCTAAGGTTTATCAAACACACAAGAAGAAAGGAAGAAAATAAATCTAAGCATGCATGATACAATGAAAAAGTGTGAGCACCAAAAAATAGAATGATATGCATGAACATGAATGTAATGTTGGTGAGAGAGACGTACTCCGCCGAGCTTAGGCTTTTGGCCTATGTTGGTAATCGATCAGTTGCCTGGAGGGTAGTAGTCAGCGTGGTAGCTCATGGAGGCTCTCGGTGTGGATGCCTCGGCCTGCCTGGCTGCCACCACTGCTGCGTTGTGAGCTCGGGCCTCGCTCTCAAGAACAAAATATCTCCCCTTGCTGTGACAATCAAAGAGAGCAGGCGTAGGAAAATATGTGTCCACAACATGTGATTGGTTAAACAACAATATATAAGTGAAGTTATCAGCCCCTCCCTTGAGAATCTTATGCTCCTTTAAGGCATCAAAATCTAAATATCGAGTGGGTAAGATCGGGTCAAAGGGCAAAGGTGAAACACCCATTCCTCGTGCTAAACGTGTGGCATAAATTCCACCATAGAACCAACCACTTTTGGCGTTATGCTGAAGTCTACGTGCAACAATCGCTCCAAGGTTATAATTCCTTTCACCAGAGAGAGCGGTGTGAATGAGGCTCAAGTCTGGCGAGCAAAGTATGCTGTAGTCTTGCTTGCCTACTGTGCATTTCCCTTTAAATAATGCAAAGAACTTAATTGCGGGAAAGTGAATGCTCTTTATTCTTCCTTGTCTCACTCCTCTATTTTCGCCGTAACAAAGGCTAGTCAAGAAGGTCTCATACTCAGCTTTTGATGGCTCATCAAGCGAACCCCAAAATGGAAGTTTGCAATGGTGAGCAAAATTCTCTAGTGAGATAGTAAATGGTTCATCATAAAGCATAAAAGACACCCTAGACTCATGTGGAAAATATTTAAATCCTTTGACAAATGATTCAGTGAGAAGATGGCGTTGTTCACACTTATCTGAAAGGTAGGGACCGAGACCGGCATTGTGAACATATTGCTCAAATTCCTCCTTGATGCCCACCTGCACCATATATTCATCGCAAGGCCATAAGCATGTTTTGGTGGCGGCATCTCGCGTGGAACTTTCACTTGGTTCTACAAAGGACCGACGAGCAGAACTGTCACTAGAAGATTGCCCCGAGGATCGTCTCCTCGAGGAACTCCTTCCAAATAGGTTCATCATGTCCGCGTACAATTTTTCCTATGAACAACAATCTGAATTTTTAGTTCACAAATTTTTTCCAACAGAACTTCACAAAACTAGTAGCAACTACTCATAGGGATAGATAGAGGCCATAGCAAGAATTCAAACTACTTAGAATACTAACAATTGAACATGCAAGCACATCTACAGCAGCACCAAGAGTAGCTATTTATTAAAAGTATAAACCACTAAAACAAAAACTAATTGGACAAATGATGGAGTCACATACCAAGCCACAATCCCCCGAAACAGTTTCGGAAACGGAGCTTCGAGCAAAGAGATCGAAATTCGTGGGTTTGAGCTCAAGATCACGGGAGAGAGAGCAATGGGGATTTTTTTCTGGAGGTAGGTGACAATGTGGGATGAAGAGATAAGTGAGGGGGTCCACGTGGGGACCACAACCCACCAGGGCGCGCCTGGGGGCTCTGGCGCGCCCAGGTGGGTTGTGCCCACCTGGTGCACCTCCCTCTGGTAATTTTTGCACCAAAAATTCTTAAATATTCAGGAAAAATCATATAAAATTTTCAGGGCATTCTAAGAACTTTTATTTTTGGGTCATTTTTTATTGCACGGGAAGTTCAGAAAACAAAAAAACATGGCATTTTATTTTATTTAACTAATAAAGACAAAAGAAAAATTAGGGACAGAAGGTAGTGCTTACTAAATTCATCAACTTCATACCGTTCAAAAATGATCCATTAATAAGGTTGATCAGGTCTTATTAACAACCACCACTAGTAGAAAAAGGGTCAAATGTGAAGCACATTAGTCCCGGTTTGTAACAGAACCGGCACTAATGTGATCATTAGTGCCGGTTCAAACGGCTAGGCGGGCGGAGATCTATAGTACCGGTTCGTGGCGAACCTATAGTACCGGTTCATCCCACGAACTGGTACTAAAGAGGTTGTGGCCCCACCGTCCCCCTTTAGTGCCGGTTCGTGCTACGAACCGGTACTGAAGAGGTTGTGCCAGGCTGTTTTTAGTCCCACCTCGCTCTCCTAACAAGGTTTTTACCACCTTAAATATGTTACTTCTCAAACTATCACAAGCACTTGGTCTTCATTGAACTCTATGTGTAGAATTTGTGGCCGCAACATGAGTCTTCACCGGTTTACAAACCGTTGAGGACTCATATTGACAATTCAGATTGTACACAAAAAGATCATTGATGATCAAAGTATTTTTGATGTATTTCTCTGTAAAAAATATAAGATCATGATCTAAATACTCTTATAGTTTCTTTACAGAGGGGTATATTTTTACATGTTTACACATAGCATTTAGATCAATGTATTTTTGATGTATATTTTTACATGTTTACACAATCTGTTTCGAAGTATTAGGGTTTCGAACGAAAACGCATCTGTTAAAGACAAAGGCATGGTATCATCGTTTCACCCACATAGCATGTGAAAAAAAGTAGAGAGGGTTACGGCAAAAACTAGATGCACTTCGTGTACAAACTGGACAATCTCTTTCGGAGTATCAGGGTTTCGGACGAGAACTCATCTGTTACACAGGCAATTCATTTTTCTAAACTGTCGTGGAATTGTCACGGCAGATGTCCTCGAGCTATGACTTAGTCGTGGAGCCATCGCAGCTAGGAAGCTTGAAGGGGTTAAACGGGACAAGGAACACGAGGGTTATACTGGTTCGGCCCCTTACGGTGAAGGTAAAAGCCTACGTCCAGTTGAGGTGGTATTCATTAGGGTTTCAATGACCAGGGAGCTTAATTGCTATGCCTGGCTCTCGATGAGATCATCCCTGTCCTTAAACCGCCGCCGGGTCGTCCCTTTATATAGAGAAGTTGACGCCCAGCAGCTCTCAGAGTCCCGGCTGGCTCATAAGAGTGTCCGGCTCGGACTCTCAATTATTCCTGCCTTACACTACAAGTTCTACCATAATAGCGGTTGTAACTACGGGCCTTAAGCCACGTCCGGGTCTCAAGCCCATCTTTGGCCTGCCGTCTTCAAGCTTGGCGCCGGGCTTCAGGCGATGACCATTATGAGTAACCCGGCCCTCCGGGCGGGTGACTCTACGGCTTATATCCTCAACATTAGGCCCCAGATTGATTTGAGCCGGCTCATGTCAATCTTCAATCCTTTCGACAGAAAATCTCCGGCTTACAATTGTGTGAAGGCTATAACCCGTCGTGACGTCATCTTCTGGATTTCGGGTAACCCGCCGTGACGTCATCTTCCATTAAGTCCATTTTTTACTCCACCATATCCGCAACGGATCTTATCTTTAACTGTCGTCCCGAAAATCAAGGTGTTTTTATGGAGAGATAACTGCGCCGTGGCCTCCTCGTTTCTCGCGCCCACTTATGAGCCTCACCTTATAAATAGCCCGACCCACGAGTCACGTGCCACTCGTCGCCTTCTTCTTCCTCCTCTCGCCTACTGTGCTGTCGCCCGAGCTCCGCCGCCGCCGCCGCGGGTCTCCTCGTCCTCACCAACTCCGGCCGCTGCATCAACCTGTCGTGTCCAGAGAAAACGGCGGCGACCTCCGCGACTCACCAGCACCCGTAAGCCCTCGCCACTCCATAGAGTAGATCCACATTAGGTTCTTCGTTGTTCTTCCCGTGTTCTTCGCCGTTCCTCGCGAGTTCTCGGTAGATTTCATTTTTACCACCTTTCTTGATCTTTAGACTGTATAGAACTGTTGCGGTAGTTGTTTCACGCCCGTTTCCAATGTACATAGATCCCTTCTCACTGCATAAAGGCTCCGTTCGAACTTATGAACTTCTTCTGCGTCTGTTTTAGGTCTAGAAACTTTTCCTTTCAGTCGACCATTTTGATCCAAAATATTCACTGCGATCTGTGAAACTTGTTTTCACCACACTTAGTAAAAAACTGCATCTGCTGAACTATGGCGGCTTACATTTCCGGCTCAAAGAAGCCACGCGCCGTAAAATTTGCCGGCTCATTTATGATAAAGCTGTAGACAATTTGAATTACTCTCGCTACCTTCAGCGGCTTAGATAACCCGATGTACTTAACCATATGTCATTAGGCCCCTTCATAAGCCGCCATTTCAAACATTGAACTGTAAACTTCCTCCGGCTTATAATTGAACCGGACATGTCCTTTTATCATAGGCTTCCGACTTTCACCATGCCTCCCAAAGCTCCCAAAGCACCCATCACGTGCAACTGGCTGAGGTCCAACGTCACTGATGAAACCTTAGCGGACTTTGTGAAGACGGGCTACCTGCCCAAAAAGGATGTCATGTCTTACCGTGCCCCTAACCCGTAAGAGGAGAGACCGCAACCAAAGGATGGTGAAGTGGTAATATTTGCGGATCACATGATCCGGGGCTTCGCACCGCCAGGCTCAAAATTCTTTAGAGACGTGCTGAGCTTCTTTGATCTGCGGCCACAAGACATAGGACCCAACTCTGTGTCAAATATATGCAACTTCCAAGTGTTCTGCGAAGTCTACCTTGGAGAAGAGCCCAGCCTTCTACTCTTTAGAGAGCTATTCTATTTGAACCGCCAGAATGAGTGCGCCAATGGGCCGAGCCTGGAACTTGGTGGAATCTCCATTCAACGCCGGAGAGACTGCCTCTTTCCTTACGCTGAGCCGCCCAGCCATCCAAAGGACTGGAACTAGACGTGGTTTTACTGCCAGGACACGTCTCCGGCTGACGAGAGCCCTCTGCCCGGCTTTCGTGCCGTGCGTCTGGAACCAAACCACCCTCTGCCCGACAAACTAACTCAGACGGAGCGTCAACCTCTGATCCCCACCATCAACAAGATCAAGGCTCTCCTGGGCAACGACCTCAACGGCATTGATCTGGTCCGGGTTTGGATCTCCTGGCGGGTGATCCCCTTGAGCCGCCGCCCTGGCTTAATGTGTGATTACACGGGCCAGAAGGATGACCCCCTGCGACACAGCCGCAATGATCTTCCTGAAGACGTTGTTGAAGACATGACCAAGGCCCTCTTGAATGAGAGCTTGGCAGACTGCGGGAGGACCGGCTTAAGCCCCTTCTGCAAGACCAACCCGGCCCCAGCGGTAAGCCGCTGATCTAAACATCTTATTTTCCCCTTAGATAGTTTTCATCTGAACCTTAAGAAGGCTTCATTATATTTTTCAGGCTGATGATAAATTATGGAAGGTCAAGTATGACCATGAGGCGGCCAAGAAGGCTAGGAAGGCTAAGAAAGCCGCCAGGAGAGCCGCTCCCCGCAAGAAGGGAAGCAGGCCTACTGCCTCAGAGCTGCTTCAACTAAGTGACAGCTCCGAGTCTGAGGTAACCCCTGAACCTGTAAGCTCTTGTTGTATTCCGCTTTTCTGCTGTCTTTTGGCCACCTTATTAACTTGATTACCCACAGGATGACACCGGAGCAAGTAACCCGGTGACTGAAGAGGTAATGATACTTTCCTCCGACTCGGAGCCCTTGCCAAGGCTGAAAGTCCGAAGAGTAACCCGGAAAGTAAGATTTTCACATCCTTTAGCTTATCAAGATCCTCAATTTCTTTTGAAGCGACAGATTCATGAGAGCCGGCGGCACACCCGGACCAACAAAGACGCAGACCTCTCCTCCAGCTTACCTGAAGCGTCGAGGAAGCGCCGGACCGAGGTTATCTCCCACTTATATCCTTTTCATCCTTTGGCGGGTGTTATACGTCAACCGCCCAATTCTTCTGATTCGAATTATCAGGAAACTTCACCCTCCTCTGGCGACTCTATGCAATCGAACCTGCCGGCTTTCAAGACCGTACCCGGGTAATGATGATCATCTCTTGTTGTGCTTATCTTTACTCATACTTTTGTACTTATCTTGTGTCCTTTCAGTGCTCAAGCAAAGCTCAGTAAAAGAGCAAAGAAGAATAAGCCGGTCGAAGAGCCGGTCTTGCCTGAGCCGGAGGTTTCAGCTCAAGAGCCGCCAGCTGCCTCTGCTCCTGAAGCCACCACTCCAACTGATGAGCCGGCCATGGGGACTTCCACCAACACGGATATCTCTAGCCCGGCTCAGCCGGCTGATGACCCGGAAGTGGTAATCACCCGGACGGAGTTTGTTGAGCCGGGGAGACCTACTGCGCTGGCTAAGTGCTCTGCGAAGGAAGAATTGCTAGAGCGCCACCGGGCCAAGCTGGACATCACCAACTACGCCAACCTGAGCATTGGAGAGATCATCTCCGGCTATGTCAATCAAGTGCACAGCAGCCGGGACTTGGAGATTGACATGGTGAAGCATATACAGCATAAGTCTGAGGTACCACTCTACTGCTTACTGCATAATCATCTTTACCATACTAGCCCCCAAGTCTACGACTTATGATAGAATATGTTGTAGACTTAACTTTCGGCTTACTTCCATGAACCGGTAATTTGTAGATAAAAACTTTTGACATGCATTAGCCCCCAAGTGCCAAGTGTCTTTGCTTGGAAAGTGCTTGGGACTTTAAATCGCATAATAATTATTCATACTATAACCCGGAAATTGTGCAGGCTGCTTGCAAGAAATTCGAGGCTGACATCTCGGAGCTTAAGAACCGCCTGAAGACTCAGGAAACTGAGACCCGGAAGGCCAACGCCAAATTTGAATCCAGCATTGCTGCTCAAGAGAAGCTGAAGAAAAAGTTTGAAGCTGAGAGGAAGACTTGGGCCGAAGAGAAGGCTGCTCTGGTAAGCCGGGCCGAACAGGCGGAGAAGACTCTGACGGAGAGAACCGCCGAACTCTCCGGCTTAAAGCGCCACGTGTCACAGATGGTCGCCACAATCTTCGGTAAGTCATTCTGCAGGCTTTGAACAAGTTTACAGTCTTTATGTATCATAACTCCCATCACTGAGAACGGCTTATCTTACTTTGCTAAACAGGTCCCTGAAGCGCCAACCTCAATTAGAACGTGCTAACCAAGCTGAAGGCCGTGTACACCCTGGTGGAGCAACTCTACACCGGGTCACAGCGCGCTTTGGCCGTGGTGGCCCTATCCAATGAGGTTCCGACTCATCTGGCGGAAGTACTTCACCGGCTGGCCGTTCTTCCTCAGCGTGTCCAAGAGCTGCGACGGGCCTCTGCAAGAGCCGGAGCCATAGCTGCTCTGAGCCGGGCCAAGGCTTTCCTTCCAGAGCTAGACCCGGCGGACATTGCACTTGGTTACCCCAGCTTGAAGGAAGACGGCACCCCTTTCGACCAAAAGGACTTTGCTGCCTGTGTGAAGATCGTGCGCCCGGTGGCCACCCTGATTGGGAATGACACTGATCTGACCAAGTACCAGCTGGGCTATGATGCAGAGAATCAGAGGATCCCCACTCCGCGTTATGAAGCCATCAGCTTAGTCCCGCCGACTCGTAAGCACACCTTTGCCCCAGAAATTGACCCGGCCGGGTTAATTGACGAGGAAGCTCAATTTGAAGCTTTGAGCGGCATTGACTGGAAATCGTCAACCTTCCAGGTCTTGGGAACAGCCGGAGGAGCAGAAAGGGATGAGCCGGAAGCTTCGACCCGGCCAGCATCTTGACTCTTTAGGCGGCTTATTAAACAATGCTTCACCCTTTTGGACTCGGGGAGTCTTGTAATAGAATAGGACCAACATTTTAACTTTGTCATGCCATCGTGCACGTGTTGAATGCTTAATTCCATTGAAGTTGCTTCCTTATATTCTTCCAGGTCATAATTGATCATTCATTTTCCTTAAGCTCAAATAGCTGTCTTTAACTATCCTGCACAGAAAAACAAGTCACAAGTCTCTAGGCGGCTTACCGCACTGAGAACCATAGTCTCATACATATAACCCGGAATATGAATCTAAGTCACCAAAGACTGGTCCTCAATTATGTTCTGGATTTAACCGTAAGAACATACTTACAGGCCTTCAAGTACACTTCCGGTTTATATAACCCGGATAATAAGGTTAGTTCCTCAACTCCGGTTTACCAGTCTTGATAATGCTAATTGTGTGCGACTAGCACTTGTGAACCAAAGTTAAGCCGGCAGAATAAGAACCGCCGTGTACACTGTTGATACAACCAGAAGAACTTGTTGTAAATCAGAAAATCAAAACTTAGGGGCTTCCGGTTCGAATACGACCAGAGACCCGTCCCAAAGGGGTTGAGCCAAGATTCGAATGTGATCATATAGCCCCCAGTGGGTTTGGCGATGCCGATCAAGAGGGTACCGACAGCTATGTTCTCTTTGGTTCGAATACGACCCATGTTTGAACAGGAAGCCCCCAAATGACCTTAAGAGTTGTTCAACGACGCTGATTCGAATACGATCCACGTCGGTTCCGAAAGGGGGTCGAGCTCTGATTCAGATATGATCAAAGAAAACTCCCCAATGAGCTCGGCACTTTGCCAATCAAATGGGTATCGACAGCTATGTTCTCTTTGGTTCGAATACGACCTATGTTTGAACAGGAAGCCCCCAAGTGATTATATTGCGTACGGCTAGATTCGAATACGATCCTAAGCCGGATCCACCTCTAAGTTACCATGTGATCTTGTAATGGAAACAACACATTTACCTTTGGAGGAGAAAAAAGGACAGAGGTCCTGCTTTATTGCTTATCATAATATATACATGGCTTATAGAAATATGTACATTGTGAGAGCCGGTGGCTCAAGTGTAATAAGGCCGAAGCTGAGCTATGTTCCACGGCCGACGGGTCTCTTCCTTTGACTTTCGTGAATCTTTATGCTTGCGAACGTCAATAAGGTAGTATGACCCGTTGTGCAAGTTCTTGCTGACCACAAAGGGTCCTTCCCAAGGCGGGGATAGCTTGTGCGCATCGGTTTGATCTTGGATGAGCCGGAGCACCAGATCACCTTCCTGGAAGACCCGGGATTTAACCCGGCGACTGTGATAACGGCGCAAGTCTGGTTGGTAAATCGCTGAGCGAGCTGCTGCCACATCACGCTGTTCGTCCAACAAGTCAAGAGCATCTTGGCGCGCCTGTTCATTATCCGCCTCAACATAAGCCGCCACTCGAGGCGAGTCATGGCGGATGTCATTGGGGAGGACTGCTTCCGCTCCATAAACCATGAAGAAAGGCGTGTAACCCATAGACCTGTTAGGAGTAGTATTGATGCTCCATAACACGGAGGGTAACTCCTCCACCCAACAACCCGGCGTCCGTTGCAAAGGGACCAAAAGCCGGGGCTTGATGCCTTTCAGAATTTCCTGATTAGCTCTCTCAGCTTGACCATTGGATTGAGGATGAGCCACTGATGAAACACCAAGTCGAATATGCTCTCGTTGACAAAACTCCTCCATAGCACCCTTAGATAGATTGGTGCTGTTGTCAGTTATAATGCAGTGTGGAAAGCCAAAGCGAAATATCACCTTTTTCATGAACTGAACCGCCGTGGCTGCGTCACACTTGCTAACGGGCTCTGCCTCAACCCACTTTGTGAACTTGTCAACTGCCACCAAGAGGTGGGTCTTCTTGTCCTTGGACCTTTTAAAAGGCCCAACCATATCAAGCCCCCAGACCGCAAATGGCCAAGTGATTGGTATCATCCTCAGCTCCTAAGCCGGCACATGAGCCCGTCGCGAGAACCTCTCGCAACCATCACATTTACTGACCAAGTCCTCCGCATCAGCATGAGCCGTCAGCCAATAAAAACCATGACGAAAAGCCTTGGCCACAAAGGATTTTGAGCCGGCATGATGGCTATAATCCCCTTCGTGAATCTCATGCAAGATTTCTTGACCTTCCTCAGGGGAGACACAACGCTGGAACGCTCCCGTAACACTGCGGCAATGCAGATCACCATTGATAACAACCATTGACTTAGACCGCCGGGTTATTTGTCTGGCCAAAGTTTCATCCTCAGGCAAATCTCCCCGGGTCATGTAAGCCAGATAAGGCACTGTCCAGTCCGGGATGATGTGGAGAGCCGCCACCAATTGTGCCTCCGGGTCAGGGACAGCCAAATCTTCCTCTGTAGGCAACTTAACAGAAGGGCTATGCAAGACGTCCAGGAAAGTATTAGGCGGCACCGGTTTTCGCTGAGAGCCCAGCCGGCTTAAAGCATCAGCCGCCTCGTTCTTCCTGCGATCGATGTGCTCTACTTGGTAACCCTGAAAGTGTCCAGCAATAGCATCAACTTCACGGCGATAAGTCTGAGTCCCACTTGCCTGATACCTGTTGAGCCACTAAGTCTGAGTTGCCGAAGCACCTTACCCGGCTCAAGCTCATCTCTTTAGCCATCCGAAGACCATGGAGCAAGGCCTCGTACTCAGCCGCATTGTTAGTACAAGGAAACATCAACCGTAACACATAATGGAACTTGTCACCTTTAGGGGAAGCCAATACAACTCCAGTCCCCGAGCCCTCCAATTGCTTGGACCCATCAAAGTGAATAGTCCAGTATGTGTTATCCGGCTTTTCTTCGGGCACTTGTAGCTCTGTCCAATCGTTGATGAAATCCACCAAGGCTTGGGATTTAATAGCAGTGTGTGGTACGTATTTCAGACCATGAGGTCCGAGCTCTATAGCCCACTTAGCCACTCTCCCTGTGGCCTCTCTATTTTTAATGATATCTCCAAGGGGGGCAGAACTGACCACAGTGATAGGGTGACCCTGGAAATAATGCTTAAGTTTCCGGCTTGCCATGAACACACCATAAACAAGCTTCTGCCAATGTGGATACCGCTGTTTGGACTCGATGAGCACTTCATTGACGTAATAAACCGGTCACTGAACCGGATGCTCCTTACCCTCTTCCTTGCACTCCACCACCACAGCCACACTGACGGCCCGTGTGTTAGCAGCTACATACAGCAATAAAGGCTCCTTGTCAACCGGAGCAGCAAGGACTGGGGGCTCTGACAGCTGTCTCTTCAAATCCTCAAAAGCAGTATTAGCAGCATCATTCCAGACAAAGTCATCGGTTTTCTTCATCAACTGGTACAATGGCATGGCCTTCTCACCCAAACGGCTTATAAACCGGCTTAAAGCAGCAATACGACCTGCCAGGCGCTGGACGTCGTTTATGCACGCCGGCTTAGCCAGAGAGGTGATTTCCTTGATCTTCTCCGGGTTAGCTTCAATGCCTCTGTTAGAAACCAAGAAACCCAAGAGCTTGCCTGCAGGAACACCAAAAACACACTTGGCCGGGTTAAGCATCATCTTGTAGACCCGGAGATTATCAAAGTTTTCCCTCAGATCATCTATCAGGGTTTCCTTCTCCCTGGACTTAACCAGAATATCATTCACATAGGCATGAACATTGCGCCCAATCTGGTTATGAAGACAGTTCTGCACGCAACGCTGATAAGTTGCATGTGCACTCTTGAGTCCAAAGGGCATAGACACATAGCAGAAGGCTCCAAAGGGAGTGATGAACGCCGTCTTCTCCTGGTCCTTAACCGCCATTTTAATCTGATGGTATCCAAAATAAGCATCCAAGAAACTTAAGCGCTCGCAACCCGCCGTAGCATCAATGATTTGATCAATACGGGGAAGAGCAAAAGGATCAGCCGGACATGCCTTGTTTAAGTCCGTGTAGTCCACACACATCCGCCAGGTGCCATTCTTCTTGAGCACGAGCACCGGGTTAGCTAACCACTCTGGGTGAAAGACTTCAACAATAAACCCGGCCGCCAAGAGCCGGGCTACCTCTTCACCAATGGCTTTCCGCCTCTCTTCATTAAACCGCCGAAGGAATTGCCTGACCGGCTTAAATTTCGGATCAACATTGAGAGTGTGCTCAGCGAGTTCTCTAGGTACACCTGGCATGTCAGAAGGCTTCCATGTAAAAATGTCCCTATTCTCACGGATGAACTCGATGAGCGCGCTTTCCTATTTTGGATCCAGATTGGCACTGATGCTAAACTGCTGAGATGAATCACCTGGAACAAAGTCAACAAGTTTAGTCTCATCAGCCGACTTAAATTTCATTGCCGGCTCATGCTCTGTAGTTGGCTTTTTCAGAGAGGTCATATATGTTGGGTCAACATTGTCCTTGTAAAACTTCAACTCCTCTGTTGCACAAACAGATTCTGCATAAGCCGCATCACCTTCCTCACACTCCAAGGCCACCTTCCGGCTGCCATGAACTGTGATGGTCCCATTGTAACATGGCGTCTTAAGCTGCAAATACACGTAACACGGCCGTGCCATGAACTTGGCGTATGCCGGCCGCCCAAATATAGCATGATACGGACTTCTTATCTTGACCACCTCAAAGGTCAATTTTTCCACCCTGTAGTTGTACTCGTCCCCAAAGGCCACTTCCAACTCGATCTTACCAACTGGATAAGCCGACTTACCAGACACCACACCATGGAAAATAGTATTGGACTGGCTGAGGTTCTTATCAATCAACCTCATACGACGGAAGGTCTCATAATAGAGGATGTTGATGCTGCTGCCTCCATCCATGAGCACCTTAGTGAACTTATATCCTCCCACCTGAGGGGCCACCACCCGGGCCAAGTGACCCGGATTATCAACCCGGGGAGGGTGATCCTCCCTACTCCACACAATAGGCTGCTCAAACCATCTTAAATAGCGTGGAACCGCCGGCTCAACAACATTCACAGCCCTCTTATGAAGCTTCTGATCTCGCTTACACAGACTGGTGGTAAATACGTGATACTGTCCACCGTTAAGCTGCTTTGGATTGGTCTGATAACCCCCCTACTGTTGTTGATGACCCTGGCCAGACTGCTGATTGAAGCCCCCTTGACCGTTCTGAGGATTAGAATTTGAGCCGACGCCCGGGCCATGAAAACCACCAGCACCTGAGCCGCCGCCCGGGCCATTGTTGCCATTAAAGGCATTGCAATTCTTAAAGGCCTTCATGATAGCGCAATCCTTCCATAGATGAGTAGCTGGCTTCTCCCTAGAGCCATGCCTTGGACAAGGCTCATTCAACAGCTGCTCCAGCGTCGGGCCTGACCCGCCGGCTCGGGGAGGTGGCCTCCCCTTGCGTCGCTGGTTATTACCTTGTGAGCTGGCGTTGTCCACGAACTCTAGGCTGCCGTCGGCTTTACGCTTGCGACCTCCTTGGTTCCCCGGGTTATGCTGAGGACCCTTGCCATTGCCGTTCTTCTTTCCCTTCCCTGTCCTTTGATCATCTGAAGCGGGGTCCTTGGTACTATCAGAGTCGGCGTACTTGACGAGAGCCGCCATCAGCGTACCCATATCATTGCAGTCGCGCTTAAGCTGCCCGAGTTTCATCTTCAGGGGCAGGAAGCGACAATTCTGCTCCAACATTAAGACTGCAGAGCCGGCATCCATCTTATCAAATGAATGTATTATCTCTTTGACCCGGGGAACCCAATGTGTCGTAGACTCACCCTCTTGCTGTTTACAGTTAGTCAAACCACAATTGACATAGACTGCCTACAGGTATCTTTGAAGTTTTGGATGAACCGGGCTTTCAACTCAGCCCAAGACCCGATGGAATTCGGTGGTAGCCCTTTCAACCAAGTGCGGGCAGTCCCATCTAGCATCATGGTGAAGTACTTGGCCATCGCTGCTTCACTGACCTCCAGCAATTCCATGGCCATCTCGTAACTCTCGATCCAGGCTCCAGGTTGTAAATCTATCATGTAATTAGGCACCTTCCTAGGCCCCTTGAAGTCCTTGGGTAGACGTTCATTGTGGAGAGCCGGTACTAAACAAGGGACACCTCCAGTCCTCGTAGGGATACCCACGTCGACGGAAGTCGTCGGATAAGTCGGGGGTCTTTGGTAAGCCATCAACTGAGGCACCTGCTCCGCCTCTTGCCGCGCTCTATCTTGGTCTGTTGCGTGAAAGGCTCCGTTATGAGCCGGGCCATGGCCAGGGGGCGGGTCATGGCGTCGGACATTACTTGAGCCGGTCGCTGAGACCATGTGTCTGCTATAACTCGGGCTCCGGCCTGGACGAGGGGTTGAGTGGATCCTGTCCCGGCTGTAAGAATACGCCTCTTGCTGCGCCAGCACTATCTGAAGGAGTTCTCTGACCCGGCGGGTTTCAATAGCCGTTGGAGAGTCGCCGTCAATTGGGAGAGCCGCCAGCCGTGCTGCTGCGGCGACCATGTTCTCCAGCGGGTTAGCATAATGACCCGGCGGTATTGGCACATACTGAGGCGGGGCAGGGTTCACCCGGGGAGGCCCCATCACTTGTGGCTGAACAGGGGTCCCAGACCCGGGCACTATGATCCCCGGCGGGTTACTAGACCCTGCACCTGGCGTGTTGAAGAGGTTTCAAGGATCGTAGACCGGAGGGAGTCGAGATTGGGCCTTTTGATGCCTCCTTCTCATGACCTCATTGGACGCGTTCTGATCCATCGTGAGCCGGAAGGACTGCGCCTGAATCAACTGAGTCTGGGCGTCGAGAGCCGCCCTCTCCGCAGCCATCCTGATCCCTTCCGCCGCCAGATCCTCCTTGGCTTTCACTAGATCTAACTTTAACTGCGCCACCTCCGCGTCATGCTGAGCTTGATCCGCTGGGTCAACCGTGGCGGTCAAAAGGGCCGTCATCTTGTCCGTGAGATCCATCAGCACCTGAGTCGGCGAAGGTACCGGATTTCCTGACCCCGCGGCAGGGTGCTGAACAGGCTGTGCACCGGCCATGAAGATTCCAACCCGGCTCGGCGGCTCAAAAGAGGCCGGAATACTGTCACCATCGGAACAACTCCTGAGCCTGCCATCTTGAATTTGATACAACGAGTTTGACTCATCTGTGGACGACTCGCCGTCAGAGCCGGCGGCCGTCTCATCACCAGATCCAAATCCAACAGAGAGCCCTCCATGGACACATCCCACAAAAGCATGCTTCAAGGCAGGCAGGGCCCGGGCGGGTCTTGCACGCTGAGCCGTCTCGATGAGATCGGCGCAGAGACCCGGCTCAGGGCCCTGCTCACCAATCTTGCCAATGAAGACATGAATTCCGCCGAAGGGGACCTGGTACCCGTACTCAATTGAGCCGGCGTCGGGGCCCCAGTTTGCATCGTCGATGTAGAGCTTGCCGCGACGACTCTTGGTCATCCGGCCCACAGCGTATCCCTTGAGCCCTTCGAAGCTGCCCTTCAAGAACTCAAATCCACCGTGCACTGGCCCCACGGTGGGTGCCAACTGTCGTGGAATTGTCACGGCAGATGGCCTCGAGCTAGGACTTAGTCGTGGAGCCATCGCAGCTAGGAAGCTTGAAGGGGTTAAACGGGACAAGGAACACGAGGGTTATACTAGTTTGGCCCCTTACGGTGAAGGTAAAAGCCTACGTCCAGTTGAGGTGGTATTGATTAGGGTTTCGATGACCAGGGAGCTTAATTGCTATGCCTGGCTCTCGATGAGATCGTCCCTGTCCTTAAACCGTCGCCGGGTCGTCCCTCTATATAGAGAGGTTGACGCCCAGCAGCTCTCAGAGTCCCGGCCGGCTCATAAGAGTGTCCGGCTCGGACTCTCAATTATTCTTGCCTTACACTACAAGTTCTACCATAATAGCGGTTGTAACTACGGGCCTTATAACACGTCCGGGTCTCAAGCCCATCTTTGGCCTGCCGTCTTCAGGCTTGGTGCCGGGCTTCAGGCGATGACCATTATGAGTAACCCGGCCCCTCCGGGCGGGTGACTCTAAGGCTTATATCCTCAACATAAACTTATTTGAACTCCGGACTTTTTTCCGTTCCGTATGCACCATTCAAAGCGACGTCATCAATTTTCAACACTTTCTGACATCATTTGCTATTTTTCAGTCATTTACCGATTTGTTTAGAGAGCTAAATGACCGTGAAATTGAGAATCACTACAAAATGAACTCTAAAAATGTTGAAACTTGGCATGGTATCATCATTTCACCCACATAGCATGTGCAAAAAAGTAGAGAGGGTTACGGCAAAAACTGGATGCACTTCGTGTACAAACTGGACAATCTCTTTCGGAGTATTAGGGTTTCGGACGAGAACTCATCTGTTACACGGGCACTTCATTTTTCTAAACTTATTTGAACTCCAGACTTTTTTTGCATTCCTTATGCACCATTCAAAGCGACGTCATCAATATTCAACACTTTCTGACATCATTTGCTATTTTTCAGTCATTTACCGATTTGTTTAGAGAACTAAATGACTGTGAAATTGAAAATCACTACAAAATGAACTCTAAAAATGTTGAAACTTGGCATGGTATCATCATTTCACCCACATAGCATGTGCAAAAAAGTAGAGAGGGTTACGGTAAAAACTGGATGCACTTCGTGTACAAAGTGGACAATCTCTTTCGGAGTATCAGGGTTTGGGACGAGAACTCATCTGTTACACGGGCACTTCATTTTTCTAAACATATTTGAACTCTAGACCTTTTTTGCGTTCCGTATGCACCATTCAAAGCGACGTCATCAATTTTCAACACTTTCTGACATCATTTGCTAATTTTCAGTCATTTACCGATTTGTTTAGAGAGCTAAATGACCGTGAAATTGAAAATCACTACAAAATTAACTCTGAAAATGTTGAAACTTGGCATGGTATCTTCATTTCACCCACATAGCATGTGCAAAAAAGTAGAGAGGGTTACGGTAAAAACTGGATGCACTTCGTGTACAAACTGGACAATCTCTTTCGGAGTATCAGGGTTTCGGACGAGAACTCATCTGTTACACGGGCACTTCATTTTTCTAAACTTATTTGAACTCCAGACTTTTTTGTGTTCCGTATGCACCATTCAAAGCAAAGTCATCAATTTTCAACACTTTCTGGCATCATTTGCTATTTTTCAGTCATTTGCTATTTTTCAGTCATTTATTTCTTGACATCACAGCGCCCTTTAGTACAGGTTCGTGGCTCTAACAGGTATTTAAGGGTGGACTTTAGTACCGGTTGGAGCCACCAACCGGTACTAAAGGTGGCCGCTTCCCGCCGCTTGGCCTGGCCAAAATTGGCCTTTAGTACTGGTTGGTAGCTCCAACCGGTACTAAAGGCACTTCCTATATATATAGCACTTACGAAAAATTCAGTTTCATCTCCCCATCTCCAACCTCTTCGCGACATTGCCGCCGCTCCCGTCCCGCGCCGTTGCCTATCACTGTCTCGCCCTCGCTGCCCCCGCCACTCGCCATCGCCCCCGCCGCCCGCCGTCGCCGTCTCGCGTCGCCGCCCCATACGCCGCCGCCCGTCGTCGCCGTCTCGCGCCGCCGCCCCGTACGTCGCCGCCCCCGCTCATACACACACACACATACACACACACACACACACACACACACACACGCACACATTTTTTTTACTTATTTTCTGTTTTCTGTTTTTTAGATTAATGCATGTCAAATTGTTAATTAGATGATCTAATTAGATGAATTACCTAGATAAGAATGTTAGATTAATGTCGAATGTTAGATGAATTAGATAGAAAAGTTAAATATTAATGTCAATTGTTAGATGATTTAGCTAGATATTAATTAGTGTTAATTAGATGAGTTAGTTTTTTATACTTTTACTTAAAGATGAATTAGATATATTAATGTTAGATCAATTAGTAAGTGCTTAGTTGAATTAGTAAGAAAATTAATAAGTGCTTAGTTGAATTAGTAAGTGTTTAGTTGAATTAGTAAGAAAATTAATAGGACTAGTTTATTTTTAGTAAGAAAATTTAGGTATATGAGATTTGATGATCTAATTAAAATATTACTATATAGAACTAGCTACTTTATATATTTTAGTAAATGCTTAGTTGAATTAGTTGAATTAATAGAACTAGTTTATTTTTAGTAAGAAAATTTAGGTATCTGAGATTTGATGATCTAATTAAAATATTACTATATAGAACTAGCTACTTTATTTTTGTAAGGAAATTAATAGAACTAGTTTATTTTTAGTAAATGCTTAGTTGAATTAGTTGAATTAATAGAACTAGTTTATTTAGTTGAATTAATAGAACTAGTAAGTGTTTAATGTTTCACCCATGCATATGAACATAGGAAATGTCGTCTGACGACGAAAAAGATTTCATTATGTGCGAATACTGTGAAGACCAGCGCGGCCTGTGCGACAGAAATTTCCTTGTTGATGATAGGCACTTCAACATCAAGCTGGATGAGACCTTCGAAGTGGATACAGTAAGTCACAACGACAAGTCTTTTTTCGTAATTAACCATGACTTATGCTTCATTTGCTTGAACTTATGATTTTAAATTTTCACTATTCTACTAGCGCATCCCCTGCCATGCAAGAATTTTAGTCTTGGATAAGATAGGTTTCAGTGCTATGGAAACTATGGAGGTAAAGAGAGTTTACTTGAAGACCGAGCATGGTTATACTTTCAATGTCAAATTATACAATGCAGACACATACACCTACTTTGAACGCAAAACTTGGCAAGCACTATGCAAGGCTTATGCATTTGAGCCTGATCTGGTTATCACCTTTTATATTCATCCGGAAGATGATATTGAAGGTAGTAGAGACATCTGGGTCGATGTGCAGACGCCTCCAGTTCTACCATTATGTGAGTTTCTCAACCATATTTATGTCTTCGATATTGTTTATTCAAAAATAGTTGACAACTAATTTCAATGGACAGCTTATTTCCATTCAAGCAAACATGTCTGGCGCTTGGTAGACAGGACCGTCCACTGTCCCGGGGCTGAACTAAACTGCGAGGAGATAAGTCATTATGTTTCATGGCTTGAGGATCTTGATGCTGTCAAGAGAAATTATTTTCCTGAATTTGAAAATCTTAGTACTCAAAACGTGCGACCAATAGTGATCGTATTGAACTACGGTCACATCTATTTAGGAAAGATGGTAAGATTTTTACTATTTGTCCTTAGTGCATCTTTCGCATACATTATTTTTCAAGCTAAATTAAACTTTCATTGCTAAGTATATTACTATACGATGTTCTTCAACAGGGACTCCCGATGACAGTTGTGCCTCAGTGGATCGAGACTAAAGGTCGCATGTCAATGGTTAGCTTACGGCCAAGACATCCTACATTGCACATGAGTGCATTCAGGATTTCTAAAAGCGAGGAATGCTTAATAGTGAAAGATTGGAGCAAAATTGTTAACGATCGCAGAGAAGTACTAGGGGGTAGCAAGCAGAAGCGCAGCCCACGATTAGGAGACAGGTTCATCTGCATGCTCCAATATGATGAATCAGGAGAGCTATACATGTTCTATGCTATTTTACCTGAGAGAGGGCAGCAGGAGTGCTAGCTAGTTCATGCTCTTAGTACTTGTCCTCTCATGTCTGTGTTCTTCGTCCTGAACTTAATCTCAAAGAGTGATTTTGCCTTTGTGGTGTTACGAACGCTTATAATATCTTGACCATGTTGAACTCGATGATATCTTTGCTTCTGGTACACGTGAATGTTTCTTCTTTAAGCTAGTGTTGGTGGTGATTAGATAGCGGTAATGACTATGATGATTAAATAGTGGTAATGATGACTATATATGATGATTTTTAGCTAGCTAGTATACTGTTGTTGGTGATGATATGATGCAAGAGTTTTTATATTAATATGATGATGATGATGATGATGATGATGAGTTATTATATCATTTATGAAAGAAACCGCAGATTAGTTTCAACTGGATGGATCCTAGCTAAGTGATCAAGTATATGCCATATCCATATTACCTTGATCACCTAATTAAGTGATCAAGTAATATGGATATATGGCATATACTTGATCACTTAGCTAGCTAGGATCCACATGCATCCAGTCGAAACTAATCTGCGGTACTTTCACCTAATGATTTAACAACTCATTATAATGTAAAACAATCACTAAATTAAATTGAAAGCACAAAATTAAAGGAAAAACAAAAAATAAAACCAACCCCCCCCCCCCAACATTTAGTACTGGTTGGTGTTACCAACCGGTACTAATGGTCTACCCGCACCCGGGCCTGTCTCGTGCCACGTGGTGGCACTTTAGTACCGGTTCGTGCCGAACCGGTACTAAAGGGGGGGCCTTTAGTCCCCACCCTTTAGTGCCGGTTACAGAACCGGCACTAAAGGCCCTTACGAACCGGCGCTAGAGCCCGATTCTGCACTAGTGCACTTTCGATTAGCATGAAACCAAAGAACTTTCATAAATCACTAAGTTACCTCAATGGGGATATGCATTTCCCCAACAATAAGGATTTCATATTTATTTTTAACAGTAGGTAGAGGTATTTTAAAGCTTCCAATAGTGATTGTCGGAGATTTTTCAATAACATTAATACCATTCACTTGGAATTGTTTCTTCGGAAAGTGCACCGTATGCTCATTACCATTAATATGAAAAGTGACCTTGCTTTTATTGCAATCAATAACAGCCCCTGCAGTATTCCAGAAGGGTCTACCAAGGATAATCGACATGTTGTCGTCCTCGGGCATCTCAAGTATAACAAAGTCAGTCAAAATAGTAACATTAGCAACAACAACGGGCACATCCTCACAGATACCGATAGGTATGGCAATTGATTTGTCAGCCATTTGCAAAGATATTTTAGTAGGTGTGAGTTTATTCAAGTCAAGTCTTTTATATAAAGAGAAAGGCATAACACTAACACCAGCTCCAAAATCACACAAAGCAGTTTTCACATAATTCTTTTTGATAGAGCAAGGTATAGTTGGTATTCCCGGATCTCCAAGTTTTTCACGTACTCCATCTTTAAAAGTATAATTAGCAAGCATAGTGGAGATTTCAGCTTCCGGCATTTTTCTCTTATTTGTGATGATGTCTTTCATGTATTTTGCATAAGGAGGCATTTTTAGAATATCAGTCAAGCGAGTATGCAAAAACACTGGCCTCAGCATTTCAGCAAAGCGTTCAAATTCTTCATCATCTTTCTTTTTAGTTGACTTGGGTGGAAAAGGCATAGGTTTTTTAACCCACAGTTCTCTTTCTTTACCGTGTTTTCTAGCAACAAAGTCTCTTTTGTCATATCTTTTATTCTTAGGTTGTGGGTTATCAAGATCAATAGGTGGTTCTATCTCAACATCATTGTCTGGTTCTTTTTCATTATTTGGTTGAGTGTCTTCATGAACCCCATCATTGTCTTTTCCATTATAACTAGGTGAGTGTTCATTACCAGATTGAGTTTCAGTATCAGAGATAGAAGTTTCATTATCATTATCAGGGGGTTTCTCTATTTCAGGTTCACTAGAAGTGTGCAAAGTCCTATCATTTTTCTTCTTCCTTCTCTTTTTAGAAGGACTAGGTGCACTAGTGTTTGCTCTTTGTGAATCTTGTTCAATTCTTTTTGGGTGTCCCTCAGGATAAAGTGGTTCCTGAGTCATTTTACCTCCTCTAGTTGCAACTCTAACAACAAAGTCATGCATATTATGATTCATTTCATCAAGTAATTCTCTTTGTGATTTAGTCACTTGTTCTAACTAGGTTTGAACCATAGAAGCATGTTTTCCAACACCTCTAACATCATTTGATATTCTAAATAACAAGTCACTCAAACGAGCAATCGTATCAGAATTATATTTCAATTGTTTCATAACATTTGCATTGAAGTGATCCTGTTTTCTAATGTCGTTTTCAAACTCGTGAGGGCATTGGCTAGGATGCATATTGTGAGGATTCTCATTTTCATTGAACTTCATTAAAGAATTTACCTCTACCACCTTAGGCAACGGTGGTGTATTAAGCCCATGTATTTCTTCAATAGGAGGTAAATTTTTAACATCCTCAGCTTTAGTACCTTTTTCCTTCATAGATTTCTTTGCCTCTTGCATATCTTCAGGACTGAGATATAATATACCCCTGTTCTTCGGAGTGGGTTTAGGCGGTGGTTGAGGAATAGTACAATCATCATAATTTTTCAATATATTATTCAATAATTTTTCAGCTTGTCCAACAGTTTGTTCCCTGAAAACACAACCAGCACAACTATCTAGGAAGTCCCTAGAAGCATCAGTTAGTCCATTATAGAAGATATCAAGTATTTCATTTTTTAAGAGGATGATCAGGCAAAGCATTAAGTAATTTGCAAAGCCTCCCCCAAGCTTGTGGGAGACTCTCTTCTTTAGTTTGCACAAATTTAAATATTTCCTGTAAGGCAGCTTGTTTCATATGAGCAGGAAAATATTTTTCAAAGAAGTAATAAATCATATCTTGGGTACTATGCACAAAACCAGGAGCAAGAGTATTGTACCAAGCTTTAGCATCACCCTTTAACGAGAAAGGAAATAATTTGAGAATAGAGTAATAGCGAGTTTTCTCATCATGAGTAAAAAGGTGGCTATATCATTCAACTTAGTAAGATGTGCCACAACAGTTTCAGTTTCATAACCATGGAAAGGATCAGATTCAACCAAAGTAATTAACTCTGGGTCAACAGAGAATTCATAATCCTTATTCGCAATACAGATAGGTGAAGTAGCAAACTTAGGATCACATTTCATTCTAGCATTCAAATATTTTTCTTTATACTTGCATAGTAATTTCTCTATATCATCACTATCATTGCAAGCAAGAATATCTCTAATTGCTTCTTCACTCATATCATAACCTTTTGGTACCTTAGGCAATTCATATCTAGGAAGGCTAGTTTTAATAGGTGTTTCAGGAGTTTCAGTTTCAGGCTCATCATCAGATTCAACAACATCATGTTGTATAACTCTAGAAATTTGTTTATCAACAAATTCACCAAGTGGCACATCATCATTATCAAGCAAGGTACTAGCATCATCATAAGCATCATTCATAGTAGAAGTAGCATCATCAATAACTTGCGACATATCAGAATTAATAGCATGTGGTGGTGTTGCAAGTTTACTCATAACAGAAGGTGAATCTAAAGCAGAACTGGATGACAGATTCTGTAACGCCCCAGTGTCATGCTACAGTAAACCTCTATGATTAAGCTAATAATTTTTTTCAAACGATGCTTAATCACCTTTGATTCATTTCTCATTGGAAATTCCACTTTGGAATCAAATTCAGTTTGCAAGTAATTTTTTAAGTTGCACAAAAGTTGCTGCAAAATAGTCCATCATTTAGTAAAATATCCATAACAAATGATTGTTAAGGAAAACAACATCACCTCCAAGCTAAGATGGACTATTGCAAATTAAAACAGTGCCAAATCAGCAAATTAATTGCTTTTCCATGTTTTTGCAAATTCCATCTAATTCAAACTTCTTCCAAACTTTTTGTGGCTGTGTCAAACATTGCATTGTAATTATGTGGCCAAGTCCCACATTTTACATAATCCTTTTGGCAGCTCCAAAAATTTGCAAAGCATTTTCTGTAAAAAGGGAAAAGAAATAGAAATGCAAAAAAAGAAGAAGGAAAGGAACCCCCCTGACCTCCCTGGGCCTTAGTCATCTGGGCGGCCCAACCCAGCAGCCCACCTCCCACGGTCGCCTCCCTCCTCCTTGTTCACCCGACCCAGCGACCGCGCCCGCCGGTCGCCACCGAACCCTCTCGCCAGCCCCGTCAGGGAAGGGATAAGGGCGACGCCCTGCCTCCCCTGGCCCCCCTGGCCTCACTCCTTCTCGACGCCCCCTCCCAGATCCACTTCTCCTCCCTCTCCCCACCAGATCCCCTTCTCCCCCCCCCCTCACCGAGCACCATCGCCGCTGCCTTCCGTCATCTCCGCGGCCACCGGCGGCCCCGTGCCCGCTGGCCTTGTCCACGGGCCTCGCCGCGCTCTACCACCTCTCCTGGTGCCACTAGGTGGGGACGTGGAGCTTCACTATCGCCGCACGCATCATCTTCTTCCTCAACAGCTGCCGGCGATCCCCTTCCTCCCCGGCGAGCTCTGCTGCTCCTAAGCCACCAAGGGTCTTTCGTGACTGCTCGGTGAGCTCCACACCTTCCCTACCCACCTTTAGTCGCCCGTAGCCCGTGCTCTGGCGTTAGCCCGCACCCTACACCGCTTGGCCTTGTCGCCGTCATAGCCACGGCGACCATAGGGTCCCGTGCGTGCCACCATCGCGCTCACCGCACCGCGTAGGCCTCGTCTAGCCGCTTGGGTTGCCCGCAAACGCACCCCAGCCCCGATCCCGACGACGACTGAAGTCCGGCGTCCGCCTCACCGCTCGTCGTCGACGTTCCCGACCACCGCAACCTCTGCCACCACCCCAGATCGCCTCGCCGTCGTCTTCTCGTTTGAACGAGCCTGGCCGCGCTAGAAACGGCGCCCTGTGCGCGAAACCCGACCACCTCCCGAGCGCGCCGCCGTCGTTTTTGGTCGCCGGAGCTCTCTCCGGTGCTGACGCCGACGTGGCTCCATGGGTCCCACCCCCTGGGCCGCTGACCCGTGGGCCCCTGGGGCCCGGCTGACCTGTTGACTTCGGTCAACTGCTGACTGGGCACTCTGACCCACTGACATGCGGGCCCTGCTAGCTTAACCATTTTAAAAATAAGTAAATATGCTAATTAAAATCTGTTAATTAATTAGTAATTAGTTAGTCACTGACACCAGGGGCCCACTCCTCTAATTAACCTGTTAGTTTAGTTTAAATTGCTGTTGGGCTAACAGAGGCTGACATGTGGGTCCCACTGGACCCACGAGTCGGGTTTGACCCTGGTCAGCGAGTCTGTTGACTGCTGATGTCATCCCAATGCAATGCTGACGTCATAATGAATTTCTGTTAATTTGAGTAATTCTGGAAAATACTTTAAACTTTAGAAATTCGTAGAAAATAAACCGTAGCTCGGATGAAAATGTTTTCTACATGAAAGTTTCTCAGAATGACGAGACGAATCCGAATACGCAATCCGTTTACCTGTCAGATGCCTCTAACTATATGAACATGGAACATTCCCCTCCGGTCATCTGTCTGACACAGGTCCGGAACTGGGAAAACATTCCCGGTTGAATTCCCCCTTCACCTATAACGTCTAGGACTGCGTTAGAACACGTCTAGCTATGCATGTTGTCCTGTTATGCACTTGCTTGCTATGTATTTACTGTTTCTCCCCCTCTTCTCTTCGGTAGACTCCGTGGCGGCTGCCGATGCCGCTGTGATCGACTACGTAACCAACGACCCCTCCTTCTTGTCTGAGCAACCAGGCAAGCCCCCCCTTTTGATCATCCCGATATCGCCCATTACATTCTCTCATGCTTGCATTAGATTTTGCTACTGTTATTGTTTGCTCCTATTCTGATGCATAGCCTGCTTTTGTAACCTGCTCATTGTTACCTACCTGCTTATTCTAAACTGCTTAGTATAGGTTGGTTAGTGATCCATCAGTGACCCCCACCTTGTCCTTCTTGCCCCTGCTTCGTCATTGAAGACCCGATCAATGGGATCGAAGACCAGGCCATGGCACCGCACATCACTTTGCCCTTAGTTGCTCGACACTACTGGGTTACTATCGAGTGCCGAGGGTGAGACCTCTACAGCACTTTCGGTCGTGGTCATCGGGGGTGATTCCGCCTTAACCACTTCCGATACGACTCTGTCGTGCAACCCCTCAAGTGTGAACCTCGGGTGTGGTTCCTCTTACGTTCACCTTGATGATTACATCAAGTGAAATTCACCGGGGGTGATTCCTTGGGTTTTCCCTTGATGTTTGGATGCACGGATACTTGGACTTTACCATTGTTACTTGGAAAGGCGGGTCGACCCTGAGGGGTACCCGCGAGTGATGTGGAGACGGGTTGACCTGGAGGGTGCCCGCGAGATAATTACGAGGTGTGGCCGGGCATTCCTAGCCCTTGCCGCAAGTCCTCGAGACGGGGCAACGGGGTTACATCTTTCGTGAGTCTCTGCTTGTTACCACGCGTTCCTAATCCACTACGGTTTGGATATTTGATCCGAGGGGCCTCTGGCCTGATAGCACTAACCATCACGTGGGCATAGTATGGGCGTTCTGCGTCGTATGCATCAGCCGAAGCTTAATAGACGTCAGCGACTGAGCGGCGCGCGCCGGGTTGGACTGGTAAGCACATACCTTTTTTAAGGAGGTAGCTAGGTCTGCTCACCGGCCGCCCTCGCAACGTGCAGGAGTTCCTAGGGCGATGGCCCATGACCCTTGGGGGCATAGGTTTAGTCCGGCGTGCTGGCCTATCTATTAAGCCTTGGTCGGGTTGCGGCGTATTGTTTGGCCGGGGCCGGGCATGACCCAGGAAAGTGTGTCCGGCCGGAGTTAATCGAGCATGGTGGGTAAGTTGGTGCACCCCTTGCAGGGAAGAAAACATCTATCGATAGCCTGTCCTACGGTAACGGATACTTGGAGTTGTATTCCGATTGATACAACTAGAACTGGATACTTGTGATGTGAATTGGATTGTGATGAGAGCTGGATAGTATGGCTCTGGGATTGCTTTCTCGCAGGGAGTCGAGAAAGCATCTTTGGCTGAGGTTGATAACACTTCTACTACTTTACTTTATGCTACTCTACTCCCTCCTGTTGCTGCAAGATGGTGGTTTCCAGAAGATGCTAGTCTTTGATAGGACTAGGCCTTCTCTCTATTCTGGCATTTCTGCAGCCCAGTCCACATATACAGCCTTCCTTTGATAATGTTGCATATGTAGTGCAGATCCTTGCTTGCGAGTACTTTGGATGAGTACTCACGGTTGCTTTGCTCCCCCTTTTCCCCCTTTCTTCTTCTTTCCGGTTGATGCAACTAGATGTCGGAGCCCAGGAGCCAGATGCCACCGTCGATGCCAACTACTACGTGGAGACCGCCGACGACCAGGAGTAGTTAGGAGGCTCCCAGGCAGGAGGCCTTGCCTTTTCGATCGTAGATGCCTTTGTGCTAGCCTTCTTAAGGCAAATTTGTCTAACTTATGTCTGTACTCAGATATTGTTGCTTTCGCGGACTCTTGTGTTTTCGAGCTTATGTGTTCGAGCCCTCGAGGCCCCTGGCTTGTAATATAAAGCTTGTATTATTTTAATTTGTATCTAGAGTTGTGTTGTGACATCTTCCCGTGAGTCCTTGATCTTGATCGTACACATTCGCGTGTATGATTAGTGTACGATTGAATAGAGGGCGTCACAAGTTGGTATGAGAGCCAACTACCTGTAGGTAGCCCCCTTTCCATCTCCTTGGCCGAAGTTGAGTCTAGTTGTCCAAAATGGTTTTACTAACTTGGTTGTGTGGCTTACGGGCCCACGTCGCCATTGGGTGGTATTAGGATCTTTTATTCCTCGTCCTTACTCTGGGATTCTGATCTCTCTTCTATTCGGGTTAAAAATTTAACTAACTCTAACTTTAGGTTCTCGTAACCACTTCCTACCGGAGAGCCCCTTTCAGTCCAGATGATCGCTTGCTGCTTCAGAAGATTTCGAAGATACTCTCCGATGTTTCCCCGAAACCCTTGTGCCCTTCGCTGTTGCAATTCCATATCATCGATAAATCACTCTGGATAACTACATAAACCTCTCATTCATATTGTCATCCCCATTTGATCTTGTTATTACAAGATGCCTTGTAATACTTTCAGGTATTTCGAGAATCCATTGTGCCTGCTGCGTTGCAGCTCCTTTTCCGCCTGAATACGTGTATGAATAATTCCTCACAATTATCAGGGATTCGTTCATCCCCAATTGTTTAGGTATTTCACAAAAGTCTTTGAAGTACCATCCGATCTTCCGAAATCCTCAGCAGCCTGTTGTTGTTGAAATTCTTCTTTGCTTGCATTATGGTTAATTCCATATTTCTAGTAATCTTCATTGACACCCTCTATAACTATCGTTTCGAGTCCCTTGATCCAATAAGTCGCGAATGCTCGTAATCCTCAATCAGATCCTAGCATTCATCCTTCCGGCTCAGATGTCACTCCAAACATGAGCTTGTTCTTTTCAAATCAAACCTTGATTGATTGTCGATCTGTATCGATTCAACTCAATTATCTTTTGATCAAAGCCTCTGCTTCAGATCTTCTGATTTGAAAATCATAATTCCTTTGTATTCAAGCTTTGAAGTTATCCAGTTATATCTATAACCCAATGCCTTTGCATTCTTTCTTCTTCTGGGTGAGTATCAATACTCACATCAGATCTTTTATGGACCGCCATATCCTTGGTTGGATTATTATCCGACAATGTCCTTCATATTCATTAAACTTGTGAGTTTTTGCCCTGACACATAATGCCTTTGGTAAATTCTATCATCTGCTTTTGTCAACCATGCTCTGCTTTCGAGCTAGTATATTTTAATCGTGAAGTTAGTGGTATATGTTCCTAAGATACCCCTATGGGTTGAACCTATGCTTTTCCTAATTCGTGTGAACTCGAAAGTTATGCGAGTCATACTCTTCTGGTGCTTCACTAGATAAATCTTCAGCACTACAATTTCTTAGAAAACAAGGAGTGAATGAAAGGTTATGCATTGAAGAAGTGGGAGTTGACCTTGAACTTTGTGTTTATGCCCATGGACCCGATGTGGCACTTATCATGGAAGCTTCTTGTGATAATAATAATCCCCTTGTTATAAGTTCATCTGGTATCTATGTTTGGTCCTTTGCAACCGTGCTTCTGAGCATGATTGTTCCCCTTTGACTCCATTTCTCGGACAAGTTCACGCACTTGTCTTCTGCAGATCAATGCAACTCCACAACCTCTATTTTGATCTTCCTTCAAGTATTACCCTCCGGTATCTCGACAATATCAAAGAACTGTGTTGCTTCCTATGAGTCTTCATCTAGTATTGCTTCTCACCGATTTCAGATTTCCCCGGGATCTGAGTTATTAATCACTCGAGGACACCGATAAGTGAATCGATTGAATCGATTCCGCACTCTGGTTCTATAACTCTAAGTAATTTTCATTGCTTACGAGTTTAATAATCCTTCAGGTCATTCCTAGCCTGGCCAGCTATGTCATTATCGTGCTAAATTTTAACTATGCTACCTGGTCCTTCTTCCCGGAACAGAATCTTCGACGACGAGCCAAGCTTATGTCGATCTTCCTTGTCATACCATTTCGCCTTGAACAGCAAGCTTGCTTTCTAGTTTGTGTCGTACCCATGGTTCCAATAAATTTTCAATTCATCATTCCTTTGACTTGATGTCATCGCTGATCAATTACATCTTCCTGAAATCTCTCAACAATTGTGTCGTGCTCGTCAACATTCTGAGCTCTTCCAGCATATCAATCGAATTCGGATAAGAAATACCATCCTTGACCTTCGATGATTTGAGTTGTCATCGACAACCCCCTTGTCTTTTTTCCAACACATGTTTGATCATGTCTTGGTTATACCTTGGACTCCTTGCTATTCCTACAATTGTTCCTTGAGTATTTCGTGTGATCTTCAATTCCAACCCCTACTTGGAACACCATGTTCATGCTACCTCGAAGCATGACTGAGGTTTTCCGACTATCAACAAGAACATTGGAAGAACATTGTCGAATGTTTCTTGATCTATTATCCAAACACCGTTATATGGGTAATATCATGATTCTTCCCTCGCCCCCTTTATCTAAATTCTTTTGAACTTGTTGTCATATCATGTATATCCTGCTCCGCTTCCCCTTGGGAAGGATTTACTCCCAATTCTTGTGTATAAACACATTTTCCTTTCCATTGGTCTGATTAATCTGTTAATTTCGTTTTCCTTTCCATTGGGTTGTTTAACCTTCTTGTGATCTATATGATATAAGCAGAAATAATTCCCTGCATATAAAATACCCTGATGTACAACCTTGTCAGTGAGACCTTGTTACTATTGTTGATGACATTCCAGTAACCATCGATGGACGGGAACCTTGCCGATTGGTCCGCCTCGTTCAACGAATAGGAAAATGGTTCTCTTCGTCCCTCGCCCTTGGTACCAGCATTGTTGCCAATGTAATTGACAGGCTATATATCCTCTGACATGGCTTGCTATCATGACCGTGCAAAATGAATAGCGCCTTTCCTTCTTTTAACCCACATGGTGGGCCCATAACCCACAGTTCCACAGGATCGAAACCTGACTCTCCTGTACAACCTTGATGCCGAAATATTCTTTACACTTGGCTTCATATCATGTCACGAGCCACCTTCCGAGAGATGATCTATTCCCGATGCTCTGAACCCCTTTCTCACACTCTGTTCAGGTATCAATCGTTTGTCCATCCGCTTGAAACTTCCTATCGTACCTTCACACTTTGCTCTCGATATTTTATTAAGTTTCAACTCGAGAGATACTTCTGCCTCATTCCCTGAATTTTTCACCAGATAATTAACCCTATAAGGGTCAGTTCTCCCGAAGTTACTCTTTACTTCCCCACTTAAAATCTCGGGACGAGATTTCTTGTAGTGGAGGACATTTGTAACACCCCCAGTGTCATGCTACAGAAACCCTCTATGATTAAGCTAATCATTTTTTTTCAAACGATGCTTAATCACCTTTGATTCATATCTCATTGGAAATTCCACTTTGGATTCAAATTCAATTTGCAAGTGATTTTTGAAGTTGCAGAAAAGTTGCTGCAAAATAGTCCATCATTTAGTAAAAATTCCATAACAAATGATTGTTAAGGAAAACAACATCACCTCCAAGCTAAGATGGACTATAGCAAATAAAAACAGTGCCAAATCAGCAAATTAATTGCTTTTCCATCTTTTCGCAAATTCCATCTAATTCAAACTTCTTCCAAACTTTTTGTGGTTGTGTCAAACATTGCATTGTAATTATGTGGCCAAGTCCCACATTTTACAGAATCCTTTTGGCAGCTCCAAAAATTTGCAAAGCATTTTCTATAAAAAGGGAAAAGAAATAGAAATGCAAAAAAAGGAAAGGAAACCCCCCCCCCCGACCTCCCTGGGCCTTAGTCATCTGGGCGGCCCAACCCAGCAGCCCACCTCCCACAGTCGCCTCCCTCCTCCCTGTTCACCCGACCCAGCGACCACGCCCGCCGGTCGCCACCGAACCCTCTCGCCGTCCCCGTCGGGGAAGGGATAAGGGCGACGCCCTGCCTCCCCTAGCTCCCCTGGCCTCACTCCTCCTCGACGCCCCTCCCAGATCCACTTCTCCTCCCTCTCCCCACCAGATCCCCTTCTCTCCCCCCCTCACCGAGCGCCATCACCGCTGCCTTCCGTCATCTCCGTGGCCACCGGCGGCCCCGTGCCCGCTGGCCTTGTCCACGGGCCTCGCCGCAGTCGGCCACCTCTCCTGGTGCCACCAGGTGGAGACGTGGAGCTCCACTGTCGCCGCACGCATCGTCTTCTTCCTCGACGGCCACCGGCAATCCCCTTCCTCCCCGGCGAGCTCTGGTGCTCCTAAGCCACGAAGGGTCTTTCGTGACTGCTCGGTGAGCTCCACACCTTCCCTACCCCCCCCCTTAAGTCGCCCGTAGCCCGTGCTCCGGCGTTAGGCCGCACCATACACAGCCTGGCCTCGTCGCCGGCGTAGCCACGGCGACCATAGGGTCCCGTGCGTGCCACCATCGCGCTCACCGCACCGCGTAGGCCTCGTCTAGCCGCTTGGGTTGCCCGCAAACGCACCCCAGCCCCGATCTCGACGACGACCGAAGTCCGGCGTCCGCCTTGCCGCTCCTGTCGACGTTCCCGATCACCGCAGCCTCTGCCACCACCCCAGATCGCCTCGCCGTCGTCTTCTCGTTCGAACGTGCCCGACCGCGCTAGAAACGGCACCCTTTGCGCGAAACCCGGCCACCTCCCGAGCGCGCCGTCGTCGTTTTTGGTCGCCGGAGCTCTCTCCGGCGCCGACGCCGCGGCTCCATGGGTCCCACCCCCTGGGCCGCTGACCCGTGGGCCCCTGGGGCCCGGCTGACCTGTTGACTTCGGTTAACTACTGACTGGGCACTCTGACCCACTGACATGCGGGCCCCGCTAGCTTAAACGTTTTAAAAATAAGTAAATCTGCTAATTAAAATCTGTTAATTAATTAGTGATTAGTTAGTCACTGACACCAGGGGCCCACCCCTCTAATTAGCCTGTTAGTTTAGTTTAAATTGTTGTTGGGCTAACAGTGGCTGACATGTGGGTCCCACTAGACCCACAGGTCGGGTTTGACCCTGGTCAGCGAGTCTGTTGACTGCTGACGCCATCCCAACGCAATGCTGACATCATAATGAATTTATGTTAATTTGAGTAATTCCGGAAAATACTTTAAACTTTAGAAATTCGTAGAAAATAAACCGTAGCTCGGATGAAAATGTTTTCTACATGAAAGTTGCTCAGAATGGCGAGACGAATCCGAATACGCGATCCGTTTACCTGTAAGATGCCTCTAACTATCTGAACATGGAACTTTCCCCTGCGGTCATCTGTCTGACACAGGTCCAGAACCGGGAAAACATTCCCGGTTGAATTCCCCCTTCACCTATAACGTCTAGGACTACGTTAGAACACGTCTAGCTATGCCTATTGTCCTGTTATGCACTTGCTTGCTATGTATTTACTGTTTCTCCCCCCTCTTCTCTTCGGTAGACCACGTGGCGGCTGCCGATGCCGCTGTGATCGACAACGTCACCAACGACCCCTCCTTCTTGTCTGAGCAACGGGTTGACCTGGAGGGGTACCCGCGAGTGATGTGGAGACGGGTTGACCTGGAGGGTGCCCGCGAGATAATTACGAGGCGTGGCCGGGCATTCCTAGCCCTTGCCGCAAGTCTTCGAGACGGCGCGACGGGGTCACATCTTTCGTGAGTCTCTGCTTGTTACCGCGCATTCCTAATCCACTATGATTTGGATATTTGATCCGAGGGGCCTCTGGCCTGATAGCACTAACCATAACGTGGGCATAGTATGGGCATTCTGCGTCATATGCATCAGCCAAAGCTTAATAGACGTCAGCGACTGAGCGGCGCGCGCCAGGTTGGACTGGTAAGCACCTGCCGTTTTTAAGGAGGTAGCTAGGTCTGCTCACCGGCCGCCCTCGCAACGTGCAGGAGTTCCCGGGGCGATGGCCCATGACCCCTGGGGGCATAGGTTTAGTCCGGCGTGCTGCGTATTGTTTGGCCGAGGTCGGGCATGACCCAGGAAAGTGTGTCCGGCCGGAGTTAATCAAGCGTGGTGGGTAAGTTGGTGCACCCCTGCAGGGAAGAAAACATCTATCGATAGCCTGTCCTACGGTAACGGACACTTGGAGTTGTATCCCGATCGATACAACTAGAACTGGATACTTGTGATGTGAATTGGATTGTGATGAGAACTGGATAGTATGGCTCTGGGATTGCTTTCTCGTAGGGAGTCGAGAAAGGATCTCTCGCCGAGGTTGATAACACTTCTACTACTTTACTTTATGCTACTCTACTACCTCATGTTGCTGCAAGATGGTGGTTTCCAGAAGATGCTAGTCTTCGATAGGACTAGGCCTTCTCTCTATTCTGGCATTTCTGCAGCCCAGTCCACATATATAGCCTTCCTTTGATAATATTGCATATGTAGTGTAGATCCTTGCTTGCGAGTACTTTGGATGAGTACTCACGGTTGCTTTGCTCCCCCTTTTCCCCTTTCTTCTTCTTTTCGGTTGATGCAACCAGATGTCGGAGCCCAGGAGCCAGATGCCTACTACTACGTGGAGACCGCCGACGACCAGGAGTAGTTAGGAGGGTCCCAGGCAGGAGGCCTTGCCTTTTCGATCGTAGATGCCTTTGTGCTAGCCTTCTTAAGGCAAATTTGTCTAACTTATGTCTGTACTCAGATATTGTTGCTTCTACGGACTCTTGTGTTTTCGAGCTTATGTATTCGAGCCCTCGAGGCCCCTGGCTTGTAATATAAAGCTTGTATTATTTTAATTTGTGTCTAGAGTTGTGTTGTGATATCTTCCCGTGAGTCCTTGATCTTGATCGTACACATTTGCGTGTATGATTAGTGTATGATTGAATCGAGGGCGTCACAGTTTCTTACCTTCCCTCGTACTTGAGGGAAATATCTTCGGTTTAGGATCCTTCAGATTCTTCATAGTGATAATATGATAATAATCCCAAGTGACTCAACAAAGATAGCTATGCTCCCCGGCAACAGCGCCAGAGAAAGGTCTTGATAACCCACAAGTATAGGGGATCGCAACAATTTTCGAGGGTAGAGTATTCAGCCCAAATTTATAGATTCGACACATGGGGAGCCAAAGAATATTTGAAGGTATTAGCAGCTGAGTTGTCAATTCAACCACACCTGGAGATTAATTATCTGCAACAAAGTGATCAGTAGCAAAGTGGTTTGATAATTTTGATAGTAGTGACAGGAGCAACGGTAACAGTAACAGTGATAGCAGTAATTTGTAGCCAGTGTAACAGTGTTGATAGCAATAGTCATGCAGCTAAGGATAAATTCGTGGGCATTGGATCGGCGACTTGTTGGATGATATTCATCATGTGACAGTTATAACCTAGGGCGATATGGCACTAGCTCCAGTTCATTGGCATAATGTAGGCATGTATTCCGTAAATAGTCATACGTGCTTTATTAAAAGAACTTGCATGACATCTTTTGTCCTACCCTCCCGTGGCAGCGGGGTCCATATTGGAAACTAAGCACTGGTGCGCGTCAGTCCTAAACAAATGGTTTTTAACCCCTTTCCGCGACGGCATTTGGAACCGTCGCCAAGTGAGTGTGGGCGATAGGGGGGTCCTTCCCACACGACCCAGAAACCGCCGGGGATATGCCCTCCTGGCACACACATTCGGCAAAATGAGGTCGTGTGCGACCGGCGAGCGCTCAAATACGGATATCGTATAGTAGAGCCAAAAAATACAATTATACGGCGAAATTGTTTCTGATCGCAAGTACATCCCACACAGTCAGTCCCCGCTAAATGTTTCCATTTGTATGCACATCCCAAACAGTCGCTCCAAGGAAAACGTTTCCGTTCATAGGTACATCACACACAATTTTTCCCGTTAAATCGTTTGTGATAGCGTTGCCATTGCACACGATATTAATAATTTTATCGTTTGCATTATTGAATGCATCACACACGGTGCGTAGAAGAAACTGTGTGGAAAAGGCTGTCCATCACACACACTTTTTATGTGATAAACATTTGTGCAAGGTGGCCTAACGCAAACAGTTTTCAAGAGAAAGTCGTGTGTGCAGTGGAGATTGATCGCACACGTAGTGGATACTACAAACGTTTCTGATCTCCACGTATATCACAGACGTTTCGCTTTCGCAAACCGTGTGCAGTGTAATCCCTAATTAATCCATAATTAATCCAATTAATCCCTAATCTAAAAATCACATGTTTTGAATTTGAAAGTAGGCAATAACTTATTTCATATCCAACCATGTTTATTACAAATATAGGTTCAACGATGAATCCATAATTCAATGCACAGGTACATATACTGAAGAACTACAGAAGCACCAAGTAAAGAATGATGAACCACAGTTGTACTAAAGACTGTAAAGAGAGAGGCGAAACATATTCTGGTTGCTGGAGAAGGTGAAGCGGAATGCCCATATTGTGCCCTCCTCCATGCGTAAGGCGTGCACGACTCTAAGCCCACCCCTTGTGATGGCTGCTCGTCCATCCTTCACTGTCTTCATTAGGACTTCTCGATGCTCATTGTAGTCTAGTTGAAATACTTTAACCTTCATTGCGTGTCCACCAATCATGTACTTTGCAAGGTAATCTTGAGTGAACTGCTTCAGGAACCACTGGGAACGAAAAAGATTCAGACATTGTTGTCTAACAACTCATTATGGACAATAAAAAGAGAAGGCTGCAGAGTTTGTAGTTACCATCCTACAGCTCACTGTTGTGTTGGATAGAGCATAAACAAATAATTTTCTTGCCACCATTTGTATCTTTTTGCTAATAATCCTTATCAGTTTCCTCACTTGATGCTTGTTCATCAATATCTCATTGCCCCATACGCAAAAAGGGTCGATGCGTGGATCCTTGCCAAGGGCATATGTACCTACAAGCAACAAGTCAATATTAGAAGTTAACTAGTGTCCAGGCCTGGATCTATATGCACTACATTATGGAACGACGGGGGGAGTACAAGCCGAGGGATGAAGCTAACCTCGGCGGAAAATGGTGACCACTCCCGTTGTTGTCCTGCATAAGTAGTGGAAAGGCATGATAAGTACAGCAATCTTAACATCAAACAAATATAGCAAAGGTAAACAATATCATCTCCAAATGATAGCTTGAATGTGTTGGTTTCAGCATGCTGTTAAAGCAGATATAAAATGGAAGGCAATGTTACCGACAGCGGGCTTAACAGCCATCATTGCAATTCAAACTGGTATTGTTGAAAATGAATAGAACGTAGGTAATGCTTAAACATCACACTAGATAAATGTGTAAAACTGAAATAAAGGGCATGTGTTAACTACACCAGGAATAACTGGAACCAAATATAGCCATTCAAACTGGTATTTATGTAGTCGAGCGGCACAGTTCCGACTTGCACATAAGGAACCACACATTGTGAATGGCTGAGATAAACAAGGCATAAATGGCCAGTATAACAACCAAATATAGCCATTGAAAACTGGATAGAGAATCACTGCAACCAACCTAACAAGCAAATACAGATAAACAGGGCATATGCTTGAAAACTGGACAAATGATCACTGCAACCAACCTAACAAGCAGATAAAGATAAACAAGGCATCTGCTTGATAACTGGAGAAATGCTAAAAAAAGCAACCTAACAACCAAATACAGATAAACAAGGCATCTTCTTGATAACTGGACAAATGCTAAAAAAGCAACCTAACAACCAAATACAGATAAACAAGGCATCTGCTTGATAACTGGACAAATACTCACTGCAACCAAACTAAGAACCAAATACAGATAAACAAGGCATCTGCTCGATAACTGAAAAAATGCTCACTCCAACGAACCTAACAACCAAATACAGATAAACAAGGCATCTACTCACTATAAACAACCAAATATAGCCATTCGTGAAACTAAAGTGGACAATTCATACTTAAACATCACATAGACCTATTGAACAATACATTTTTGCATAACTGAAATAATTAAACACGGAACAATTAAAGCACCGCACGATAAATGCTACTACAAGAAAGGGTACGGGTTGGCAAGCTAGAAAAGGTAATATTTGCTGATAGAATGTTGCCTCACATTTCATCGACGGGATCTTTCTAGTTGGAAGAGCACAGACCCATGGTGCGCTCTCTGATGTCACAGATGGGCTGTTTCACCTTGGAAGAACCTTCGTGGGGTGCCCTCCTCGTGGTCGTGGTCGTGGCCGATGAGATCTGACTTGGCAATTGAGGATCCCAAGCCGCCGCCGTAGAACGTGTCCTTCAGAAGTGACAAAATGGGCTCGATGGCGTATAAAGCTCGCAAATCCTTGACCGCTTGGCGGAGGAGATCTGCGGCAGGGCCGTCGAACAGATCGACGGTGGTTGAACCAAAGGGGGTTGGGGATGGACCACTTAACATGTGACATGGCCCGCGTGAAGCCGTCTGTGTGGACAAGCTTGATGTCGTAGCCAGCTTTCCCAAATACAGTAATACGCTAGCCCGCTGACATGAAGCTTTCGGCATGGCAACGTAGTCAACATCTTCGCTGGCTTCCGCGGTGATGTGTTGCTCCGGGATCGACAGGTCGGGGCGAACGGCGGCCACCTCGCCAACATCCGCTGGAGAGGCCATGATAAACCTCTTCTTGGCCGAACGCTCGTTGGGCTCCCCGGGATACGTGGTCGAGCTTAGACTGCCACATTCTAGAGCAGGGGATGTGGATCGGGCGGGAAGAAGAAGAAGAAGAAGAAGAAGAAGAAGAAGAAGAAGAAGAAGAAGAAGAAGAAGAAGAAGAAAAAGGAGGAGGAGGAGGAGAAGTAGGAGGAGGAGGAGAAGTAGGAGAAGAAGGAGTAGAAGAAGAAGAAGGAGTAGAAGAAGAAGAAGGAGAAGGAGAGGAGAAGGAGGAGAAGAAGAAGGAGAATACGAAGGAGAAGAAGAAGGAGGAGGAGAAGAAGAAGAAGAAGAAGAAGAAGAAGAAGAAGAAGAAGAAGAAGAAAGAAGAAGAAGAAGAAGAAGAAGAAGAAGAAGAAGA